>NC_056513.1:30246539-30264177 GCF_014905685.2 Nematolebias whitei | reverse complement strand
GATAGATAGATAGATAGATAGATAGATAGATAGATAGATAGATAGATGGATGGATGGATGGATGGATGGATGGATGGATGGATGGATGGATGGATGGATGGATGGATAGATAGATAGATAGATAGATAGATAGATAGACAGACAGACAGACAGACAGACAGACAGATAGACAGATAGACAGATAGATAGATAGATAGATAGATAGATAGATAGATAGATAGATAGATAGATAGATAGATAGATAGATAGATAGATAGATAGATAGATAGATGGATGGATGGATGGATGGATGGATGGATGGATGGATGGATGGATACTTTACTGATCCCAAAAAATTATATGGCAATCTGTATCTCTCATTCATACAAACAATAAGATAAAGACACACCAGATAAAAAACCTGAGTATTAAAAAAGATCAATACATAATTAAAAAAAACAACCCTAAATGGAAATAATGCAGCAACTATGTTAGGGGACATAACCAGCTAGCTTCTCTGGTTTCTGCCAGGAGTGGCCAAATTATACAGCCTAATGGCACGAGGGACAAACGAGTTCTTTATTCGCTCAGTAGAACACCGCAATGAATGGAGTCTAGAGCTCCATTAATTTTGCTGGTTAGAGAACACAGAGTTCAAGGGGTGGCCCTGATTGGACATGATCGCCCTGATCTTGGAGCGTGTCCTCTGCTTCACCACCTTTTCCACATAGTCAAGGCCTAGTCCCACCACAGAGCCCGCCTTCTTAATGAGCTGATTCAGCCTTAGGATGTCCTTCTTCCTAGTGCTGCCCCCCAACACACAACACGAAAAACGTATACTGGATACAATGGATTGGTAGAACACATGCAATAACTTAAAGCAGACCCTGAAAGAGGCCAGCCTTCTGAGAAAGTACATTCTGCTCTACTCCTTCTTGTACACAGCGTCTATATTTTCAGTCCAGTTCAGCTTGTTGTCCTGCTGTAGCCCCAGATACTTATATGTTGAGACTACCTCAACTTCCGATCCATCAATAATGATGGGCTGCAGAAGGGGTGGAGCTCTGCAGAAACCCAGCACCACCTTTTTGAAGTGGCATTCAGCAAAAACTGGTTCTGATGGGACCATCCAACAAAGTCCTTCACCAGGCCCCTGTACTCCCCCTCCCTAATACATGCCACAATAGCAGTGTCATCAGAGAACTTCTGCATGTGGCATGTATCAGAGTTGTACTGAAAGTCAGTGGTATAGAGTGTGAAGAGGAGGGGTGAAAGCACTGTACCCTGAGGTGCTCCAGTACTGCTGGTCAATGTTGAAGACCTGCAACCCCCAACTTGGACAAACTGGGGCCTGTTGGTCAAATAGTTCGATATCCAGCACACCAGGTGGGCATCCACAGACATGATGTTAAGTTTCTCTTGGAGAAAGCTGAGATCGATTGTATTAAAAGTGATGGAAAAGTCAAAGAATAGCATCCTCACCATACACCCACCCACTTTAAGGTATGTGAGGGCACAATGTAAGAGGTAGATAATAGCATCCTCAATACACATCTTCTCCTTGTAAGCAAGTTGACGGGGATCGCTCACCGCCAACACTTGAGGATGAACAAGCTGAACGACAAGTCACTCCAGTGTTTTTTTCACGTGATGTGAGTGCAACCTGCCTTAGGTCGTTAAGCTCTCGGGGTTGGGTCTTCTTTGGGACTGGAACGATGCAGGATGTTTTCCACAGTGAAGGAACTCTCCCCAGCCTCAGACTCAAGTTGAGGACCTGCTGTAAGAGTTCACCCAGTTCCTCAGCACAGGCTTTCAAGAGGCTCGGGCTGACCTGGTCTGGACCTGCAGCTTTCTTCGAATGGAGATGTCATAGCTCCCTGGTCACCTGGTCCACTGTGACATATGGAGGAGTCAAGATGGGAGTGGCGGGCACCTCCAAGAATGGAAGAGAGGCATCTTGAAGAGCAACAGTATGTACATGATCAGGGGAGGCCAGTGGGGGTGAGCAGCTGGTCATTGGGGGACTGAACCAGTTAAATGAGTTCAGCTCCTCAGCTCTCTGGAGGTACATACAGCCCACCCTACCCCTGCTGCTGCAACCAGTAATAGTTTACATGCCATTCCAGACTTCACGCATGTTATTATCTTCCAGCTTCTTCTCAAGCCTTTTGCTGTATGACTCCTTAGCCTCCTTCAGGCAGATTCTCAGTTATTTTTGTACTTCCCTCAGCATCACCCGATCTTTGCTCCTAAATACTATTTTCTCCTTATTAAGAACTTCCTTTACTCCAGCAGTGATCCATGGTTTTTTGTTGGCAAAACACTTCACCGTTTTAATAGGTACCACATGGTCCATACAAAAGTTCAAATAGTCTGTCATAACCCCACCGCCCCCTCCAGGTCTTCTCCATGTGAGTTAACCAAGAAGAAGAGGGTCAACTTCAAGGGAAGGGCACCCTGAAGATCTAAAATCACAACCTTCTTCTTGGACCTGCTCCAAAAGGGACCTGCTACTTCCCACCTGTCCCTGGAAAAGTTCAGAGTTCAGTCATCACAGACTTCTCAGCTGGAGGTGATCTGGTGGATGGTTTTGCTGAAGATGAAGTAGACTCAGCTGCTATCATGGTGACATCCTCAGACTGCAAAACAACACAAAAAGGTAAAAATAAATTGAGTTAATAAGACTATATTTTTAAATTAAAAAGTTAATTACATCATAATAATAAAATTAACAATACCTCTTCTTGCACGGTCATCATTTCTGTTATGAGGTGGTTGAATCTCTCGCTCATCATCATCAGGGCAGGACTTTAAATCTGGGCTCCAGAGCTTGTTGACGATCAGCTTTAGCTTTTTCATGAAGTGCTTGTACAACTTTTTGGCTGAAGTCTTGAGGTGATGGGATGTCGTTCAAGAACTTTAATCATACGCTTAAAGCTGGCGCATAAACAACAGAATATGGATGTAGATCTAGTGCTTTAAAAACTCTACAGCTTGTGTGCTTTGGACCGATCTGAATTACCTGATAAATGTTTGTAAATGCTGCTGTTATCGGTCTTTGTACCAAGCTGATTTTCTTCCTTGAAGAGACGTTCACATTTGGATGATGTCATTTCAAATACGTTAACAAGTTAGATGTGTTGCCTGCTGCAGATCCAATCTCCATGAAACAACGTTGACATACAGGTTTGGATTTGCACTTGTCTGCTCCCATTGTTGAGTTTCGACAAGAAAACCATAATGTTCCCAAACAGGAGACCATAACGAGATGAAAGGGTCTTCAAGCTCTGGCTTGTTTGTTGCCTACTAAGCGGCTAAAGCTACATGTGCTGCAAGACTATGCAACAATTAATAGCGCCATGCTGAAACACCTTAGTAACTTTAGTTGCACGGTGCATAATCTCTTGTTAATAAAATTTAATGAGTAAAAAAACAACCGAAACGGTACGCACGTGGACCGAACCGAACATGCTGTACCGAAGCGGTTCAATACACCCACATGTACCAAGGTTCAAGGTTCTTTATTGTCATTCGCATCACATTTGGTATATGAGGAGGAACAAAATTGTCTATTCAAGGTCCCAGTTACACCCAAAAATAGCAAAAATCTAAAGTATAAAAATGAAACAGTACACAAGGACAAAGCTTAAAGATAAGAAATCAGCAGTATGGATAATCAGTGGCACAAAGTGACATATCACCAATTAAAGTGGCATTACAGTGATTTTTTTGATTAGGGATTTATTAGTCTACAGCTTCAGGGTAGAAGCTGTTCCTCAGTCTAGTGGTTCTACACTTAATGATCCTCAACCTCTTGCCTGAGGGGAGTGGGGCAAAAAGTGTGTGTGCTGTGTGAGTGGGGTCCTTCATGATGCAGGTGGCTCTCTTCCTGCATCTGGAGGTGTAGATGTCTGTAATGGTGGGGAGGCTGACTCCAACAGTCTTCTGTGCAGCCTTCACCACTCTCTGCAAAGCTTTTCTTTCTGGAGCTGTACAGCCTCAATGCCACACGTTGTTGCTGGAGCACAGGATGCTCTCCACTGCACACCTGTAGAAGGAGGTGAGTACTGAGCTTCCCAGACCAGCTCGCCTCAGCCGTCTGAGGAAGTAGAGTCTCTGATGAGCTTTCTTGATCAGGCTGGTGGTGTTGTTACATCAGCTGAGGTTGTCATTCATGTGCACACCTAAGTATTTGTAGCTGGAGACCACTTCCACTGCAGATCCTCCTATATTCAGGAGAGGTAGGGGGGTAGGTGTGTTTGTTCCATCTGAAATCCACGACCATCTCCTTCGTCTTCTTCACATTGATGTGAAGGTTGTTCTTCCTGCACCAGCTTTCAGATGTTCTACATCCTGCCTGTAGCTGGACTCATCGTTGTTTGTGATGCATCCCACCACCGCTGTATTGTCTGCAAACTTTACAATTTGACAGTCTGGATGGGTAGGTGCGTAGCCAATACGTTATAGAGGTTGGCTCCTCTACCCCTCCCTTCTCTGTTGTTTGCTCTCCCTAATTACCTTTCCACAGCTGCTGCCCATTACCTAGACCAAGTGGGGGAGCTATTTAAGTTGGAGCTTCACTTCAGACCAGTGCCAGAACAAAGAACTACTTAGCTTCATGTTCCTGTGACCTACTGGCTGGCTGACTTCAAGCTCCCCATCGGTTCCCTGCATGACAGCAGCAGTTCCTACACCACCATTACTCCTGTGTGCCTCACCTGGTTCTGGATCTCCTATCCCCGAGTCCTCGTCTTCACCTCCTCTCCTGGTTCTCCACACCTACGCCCCGGCTCCCTTGGTTGCTCTGTAAATATATATTTCCTCGTGTAAATACTCACCTGGTCGCACCGTGGATTATTGGATCCTGGTCCTGTCTCCTGGTTCTCACGCTCCTGGAACGACAACGACACGTAAGCCAATTTTTGGATTACTAAGTCTTCATTTCCAAAATCTCCTCTCAAGACGAATTGTCATTCACCACCAATCTCCCCTCTGTTCCCACAGTGGATCCCTCCTGATTTGAGTCTTAACAGCTTCACTAGTACCAATAAATATAATTGTCTTTTATACCTCAGATTGTTTTTGTCACTGCTTCAAACCGTTCGCTTTTGACAACACCCACAGACCCTAACAGTTTGTTCTGGCCAAAATATGTCAAAGAACAGTTCGAATGCTGACCAGGTCACCCTTGAGGAGAGGGTAAGGAGAAATGAAGTTCTCTTACAGGAACTAATCGCTCAACACAAGACTACACAGTCAAATCTGGAAACGGTGGGTGGAATGATTCAGTCCATCGGCAATAGAATGGGAACACTAACTCCACCCACGCCGGCCGTCTCACCACCATTAGCGCCGCCAGCGCAAAGCACCGCCCGCTCGGAACAACCCCGTGAGCCGGAGATTCGGCTGGCCACAGTTTTTGAAGGTAATCCGGAACAATTCAATGGTTTCCTCCTCCAATGTGAACTAGCATTTGCCCGTTCTCCTTCTCTGTTTCCAAACTCTGCATCCATTATCACTTATATCATTACTTAGTTGAGAGGTGTGCCTCTTGATTGGGCTCATGCCTACCTCCAGTCTCACCCTGTGGTCTCACTATCATTTAGCGACTTTATTAAGGATTTCAAGTGTGTGTTTCATGTCCCTGTCCACCAGGAGGAGACGTCCCGCCGTCTGTTGGCTATGAGGCAGGGTCAAGCTACCGTGGCTGAATACGCCATCCTTTTCCGGGATGCGGCGGAGAAAACCAGGTGGGATGAGGTGGCACTAAAGGGAGCATTCTCTAATTCACTTTCTGATCAAATAAAGGATCAACTGGCGCTTATAGATGAGCCGGAGAAGTTGGATGATCTCATCAGCTTGGCGATCAAGATTGATAATCGCCTTCGGGAAAGGCAGGGCCAAGCGGAACTGATGGCTTCCGGGTCAATTTTTCCTATAGTGTCTTCCGCTATCAAAGAACCCACGTCACAACCAGGTACCACTCACTATGACTCCGAGCCTGAACCCATGCAGATCGGACGAACTCGACTCACGTTGCAGGAGAGGCAACGACGATTAGCAGCACGTGAATGCTTCTACTGTGGGAAGAGAGGACATTTTGTGCGATCTTGCCCAAACAAGTTAAACTCCAGCACTCACCAGCCATTCAGGGGATCCTGGTGAGTGAAGCTCGTTGTGCCCCTGATTCACGTTTTTGTCTTCCTGCCAGAATTATTCTTCAGCAAAGACACTATTCCATTGAGGCCCTCATTGACTCTGGAGCAGAGAAAAACCTTATTTCTCAGGATTTGGTAGAAGAGCTTCAAATTCCTACTAGAAATCTTCCATACCCCATTCCGGTGGCTGGAGTCACCGGAAAGAACATCACCAGTATCACCCAGGAAGTAACTGAATTACCATTCATCATCTCCGGAAACCACAGAGAACTGGGTGAGTTCATGGTTTTTCATTCTCCCTCACCGCAGTTTATTTTAGGCTACCCATGGTTGGTAAAGCACAACCCCATCATTGATTGGCAGAAGAAAAGAATCGGTGTTTGGAGCGAATATTGTTTAAGGAACTGTTTAAGGTCTGCTGGTTTTCTGTCAGAGACAATAAAGAAGGTGACCTCCTCTCCACCTGATTTGTCAAAGATACCCAAGGTGTACCATGATTTAGCGCCCATATTTTGTAAGAATAAAGCATTATCTTTACCTCCACATCGCCCATATGACTGCTCTATTGAACTGTTGCCGGGAGCTCCTCTCCCTTCGAGTCGCCTGTATAACCTCTCTCAGATCGAAAAAGAAACCATGCAAAATTATTTAGACGAATCATTACAATCTGGCATCATTCGCCCCTCAACGTCTCCACTAGGGGCAGGATTTTTCTTTGTAGATAAGAAGGACGGTTCACTCCGCCCATGTATTGACTACCGAGGTCTAAATGCTATAACCATAAAGAACAAATACCCACTTCCGTTAATCAACTCCGTACAAGAACAACTTCTTTCTGCCACTGTTTTTTCAAAGTTGGATTTAAGAAACGCTTATCACCTTTTGAGGATCAAGGAAAGAGATGAGTGGAAAACAGCATTTAAGACCCCTTTTGGACATTTTGAATATTTAGTCATGCCATCCGGACTCACTAATGCTCCTGTAATTTTTCAGACTCTCATCAACGACATTCTCCAAGATCTGATCAATAAATTTGTGTTTGTGTATCTAGATGACGTTCTGATTTATTCTACCGACATCCAGACCCACCAGACCCATGTTCGCACTGTACTACAACGATTGTATGAAAACCGATTTTACGTCAAAGCTGAAAAGTGTGAATTCCACGTAACCTCTGTCTCTTTCCTTGGTTTTATCTTTAACGAGGGACACTACCACACTGACCCTGAGAAGGTCTGAGCAGTACTGAAGTGGCCAACACCTACGGACAGAAAGCAACTTCAGAGATTCCTGGGGTTTGCAAACTTCTACCATCGTTTTATCCGGAACTACAGTCAGACGGCAGCCCCCCTCACCCAACTTACATCCACGAATCACAAATTCAACTGGACCCCCGAAGCCAATCAAGCCTTCTGTGAGTTAAAGCAACGTTTTTGCTCTGCACCCATTCTCCATCATCCAGACCCCCAAAGACAGTTCATTGTTGAGGTAGATGCATCAGATATTGGTGCTGGGGCAGTACTCTCTCAAAGGGATCCCCACAATAATAAAACTCACCCATGTGCTTTCTTTTCAAGACGTTTCTCTCCAGCTGAACAGAACTACGATGTCGGAAACCATGAGTTGTTGGCCATAAAACTAGCCCTCGAGGAATGGAGACACTGGTTGGAGGGGGCCAATATTCCATTTATCATTTGGACCGATCACAAGAACCTAGCATATTTACAAGACGCCAAGCGCCTTAACCCCCGTCAGGCCCGGTGGGCGTTGTTCTTCATGAGATTCAGGTTCACCATCACTTATCGCCCTGGCTCCAAGAATGTTAAGCCAGATGCTTTATCTTGACAATTCTCCATTTCCGACCGAAATAAGGGAGACTCTGGGATCTTGCCACAAGCCTGTGTGGTCTGAGCTGTCACCTGGCCCATTGAACAAGAGATCAAGAAGGCCCAAGTTCAGCAACCTGATCCTGGGGGGGGGACCACCTGGCACCATCTTCGTCCCAAGGAGCGTCATCCACAAGGTTTTGGATTGGGTTCATTCTCATCACTTCACCTGTCATCCCGGCATCAACCGAATGATCGAATTCACCAGGAAACATTTCTGGTGGAAGATATTATCCAATGACATAAAGGAATTTGTCAAGGCCTGCTCCACATGTTCCCGAAATAAAAACAACAATCAACCACCGGTGGGTCTACTTCATCCATTACCAGTTCCAGACAGACTGTGGGCAAACATCGCCTTGGACTTTGTGACGGGTTTGCCACCTTCAGATGGGAAGTCCGTAGTCCTCACTGTTGTGGACCGATTTTCTAAAGCTGCCCACTTCATAGCACTCGCAAAACTCCCTTCAGCTTTTGAGACAGCCCAGATTCTATTACAAGAGGTTTTCAGGATTCACGGCTTACCCACAGACATTGTATCGGACAGAGGCCCACAATTCATATCCCAATTATGGAAGGAGTTCTGTAAGTCCATCGGGGCCACTGTAAGTTTGTCATCCGGATACCATCCACAATCAAACGGACAGTCTGAGAGGTGCAATCAGGAGTTGGAGGCCGTCCTTAGGTGCGTGTCTGAGAAGAACCCATCTGACTGGTCAAAACACCTACTTTGGGTGGAATATGCACACAATACCCTAACCTCATCTGCTACTGGCCTGACACCCTTCGAGGTTTCCCTTGGATACACGCCCCCCCTATTTCCTCTGTTGGAAACTGAAATCCTGGTTCCATCAGTCAAGGACCACATGAACCGATGCAAGACAGTTTGGATTCAAGCTAGAGAGGCACTGACAAGGACTGCCGGACAGAACAAGGAATCAGCTGACAGACGTCGCTCCAAAGCCCCGGACTACAAGGTGGGCCAATCAGTATGGCTCTCCACCAGAGACATCCGTCTAAAGGACACCTCTCGCAAGATGGCCCCCACGTACATTGGTCCTTACACTATCGACAAGATCATACATCCCTCTGCAGTCAGGCTCAAGTTACCACCATCCATGAAGATCCATCCAACTTTCCACGTTTCTAATCTAAAACCAGTTTCAGTCAGCCCACTCAACCCTCCCACCAACTCACCCCCAACCCCCCTATTGATTGACAACCAACCGGCATATAGGGTCAACCGTATCCTGGATTCAAGAAGGCGGGGTAGAGGTTTCCAGTTCCTGGTCCATTGGGAGGGTTACGGACCTGAAGACAGGTCATGGATCCCAAGATCTTTCATCCTTGACCCCAGTTTGATAGAGACATTTTTTCGAGACCATACAGAAAAACGGATGATGTCATCGTCCTGAGACGATCATTGGGGGGAGGTACTGTAGAGGTTGGCTCCTCTACCCCTCCCTTCTCTGTTGTTTGCTCTCCCTAATTACCTTTCTACAGCTGCTGTCCATTACGTAGACCAAGTGGGGGAGCTATTTAAGTTGGAGCTTCACTTCAGACCAGTGCCAGAACCAAGAACTACTTAGCTTCATGTTCCTGTGACCTACTGGCTGGCTGACTTCAAGCTCCCCATCGGTTCCCTGCATGACAGCAGCAGTTCCTACACCACCATTACTCCTGTGTGCCTCACCTGGTTCCTGGATCTCCTATCCCCGAGTCATCGTCTTCACCTCCTCTCCTGGTTCTCCACACCTACGCCCCGGCTCCCTTGGTTGCTCTGTAAATATATATTTCCTCGTGTAAATACTCACCTGGTCGCACCGTGGATTATTGGATCCTGGTCCTGTCTCCTGGTTCTCACGCTCCTGGAACGACAACAACACGTAAGCCAATTTTTGGATTACTGTCTTCATTTCCAAAATCTCCTCTCAAGACGAATTGTCGTTCACCACCAATCTCCCCTCTGTTCCCACAGTGGATCCCTCCTGATTTGAGTCTTACCAGCTTCACCAGTACCAATAAATATAATTGTCTTTTATACCTCAGATTGTTTTTGTCACTGCTTCAAACCGTTCGCTTTTGACAACACCTACAGACCCTAACACACGTGAGCAGAGTGAACAGGAGGGGGCTCAACACACAGCCCTGAGGAGAGCCAGTGCAGATGGTTATCGTGGAGGAGGAGAAGTTATGGATCCTCACAGACTGCAGTCTGTTGAAATCTAGGTCCCAGTTGCAAATGGAGGGGCTTAGTCCTAGTGTGAGTAGTTTGTCTATCAGGGTTTGGGGGATCATTGTGCTGAAGGCAGACGTGAAGTCCACAAAGAGCATACATACCTAGGAGTCCTTCTACTCTAGGTGGGTGAGTGCAGTGTGGACCACAGAGGAGACTGCGTCTTCTGTTGATCGATTCTTGTGGTATGTGTACTGGTGAGGGTCCTCACTGATGTTGATGGTTGTTTTGATGTGGGCCATGACCAGTCTTTCAAGCATTTAGCGACTATCGGGGTGAGGGCTACTGGCTGGTAGTCATTCAGACCAGTCACTGCAGAGCTCATATACATATAAGATAAAGTATGTAATACAAATCCAAAAAAGTTCAATCTGGTCCTCTGGATATTCAAAAAAAACAAACAACAAAGCAAAACAACAAAAAATGTAGAAACGTTTCGTCTCTCATCCAAGAGACTTCCTCAGTCTGAGGAGCTGTATTCAGCTCAGTCTCTTAAATAGCACCATCTCAGAGTGGATCAACCAGTTTGCTGCTGACAACCAAAACCAGCTGATCACATGCTCAAGAAGGACCATCAGCCTAACAATGGCTCATTAGCACACTGATGGCTGTTTACTATTCACAGAGGGCTGAGTGATACTAGCAATCACAGCATTGTAAGAGGGGGACAATTGAACCCGGAGGCCTCCACCCCTGTTTAACGATGGACAATTTCTTTTCACAAAGATGGCCTCCTTTACTCCTCTCTCAAACCATCGTTCCTCTCTATCCAGGATGTGCACATCTTCATCCCTGAAAGAGTGACCGCTGGCCTGGAGAGGAGTGTAGACCGCAGAGTCCTGGCCTGATGATGTTGATCTTCTGTGCTGGGCCATCCTTTTGGCCAGTGGCTGTTTTGTTTCCCCGATGTAAGACTGATCACAGCCCTCCTGACACTGAACAGCATACACAACATTACTCTGTTTGTGCCGGGGGACTGGATCTTTGGGATGAACCAGTCTTTGCCGTAATGTATTTTGGGGTTTAAAAGCCACTGGGACGTTATGTTTAGAAAATAAACGTCTCAGTTTCTCTGATACTCCCTCAACATACGGAATGACCACTGGTCTGGGTCTGGGTTCCTCCTTTTCACCTGTTGGCTGACTGGAGTCCTGTTTGGGTTTCTTCTCTGCTTTCAGGAAGGCCCAGTTAGGATATCCACATTGCTCTAGAGCCTGTTTTGTGTAGGATTTCTCCTTCTGCCTGGCCCCCGAGTTAGTGGGGAAGCTGTCTGCTCTGTGATACAGAGTCCTGATGACTCCTAACTTGTGCTCCAATGGGTGATGGGAGTCAAACTGCAAATACTGGTCTGTGTGGGTGGGTTTGCGGTACACCTCGGTTTGCAAATGTCCTCTATCAGAGACTGAGACCTCACAGTCCAAGAAAGCCAACTTGCCATTTTTTACATCTTCTCGTGTGAACTTGAGAGCACAGAAGATCAACATCATCAGGCCAGGACTCTGCGGTCTACACTCATCTCCAGGCCAGCGGTCACTCTTTCAGGGATGAAGATGTGCACATCCTGGATAGAGAGGAACGATGGTTTGAGAGAGGAGTAAAGGAGGCCATCTTTGTGAAAAGAAATCGTCCATCGTTAAACAGGGGTGGAGGCCTCCGGGTTCAATTGTCCCCCTCTTACAATGCTGTGATTGCTAGTATCACTCAGCCCTCTGTGAACAGTAAACAGCCATCAGTGTGCTAATGATCCATTGTTAGGCTGATGGTCCTTCTTGAGCATGTGATCAGCTGGTTTTGGTTGTCAGCAGCAAAACTGGTTGATCCACCCTGAGACGGTGCTATTTAAGAGACTGAGCTGAATACAGCTCCTCAGACTGAGGAAGTCTCTCGGATGAGAGACGAAACGTTTCTACATTTTTTTGTTGATTTGCTTTTTTTTTTTTTTTTTTGAATGTCCAGAGGACCAGATTTAACTTTCTTAGATTTTTCTACCTGGATTATTGAGCATGCATCAGGATATTTTATTATACTAGTATTTTTTTTCTTTTTATGTTGATGATGATGGTGAAAAATACTTTACTTATGCATTCCCAAAACACTGTTACAAAAAAAAGAACATATTTTGAATAATAAACGTTTTTTTTTTAAATTTTTTTATGCAAACTCACTATTAAGCTCAAGTTCAAGTTAACATGAAGTGGAATGAAATTATGTACACAAAGTCCCAGTCCAAACATGGATTAAAGAGATTAAAGGGATAATTTGGTGATTTTTGATGTGATAGTTATCTACAGTTAATAAATCCATCCATTATCTTTACCCGCTTATTCCATTTTGGGTCACGGGGGTCGCTGGTGCCCATGTCCAGTAATTACTGTGCGAGGGGCGGGGTACACCATGGACGGGTCGCAAGTCCATCACAGGGACACATAGAGACAAACAACCATTCACTCTCTCACGCAGACCTAGGGACAATTTAGAATTACCAATCAGCCTAACATGCATGTTTTTAGTCTGTGGGAGGAAACCGGAGTACCCGTGGTGAACCCACGAATGTACGGAGAGAACATGCAAACTCCACCCAGAAAGGCCCTCGGACCGGGATTTGAACCGCTGAGAGGCAGCAGCTCTACCAGTTGTGCCACCGTGCTGCCCTAGTTAATAAATCAGTATGGAAAATAAGGCAGAAGTCTTAATCCAGGCTAAGATAATGGTTAAATTAGGAACTCTACCATTTTTCAGGCTTAATATTAGCTAATTCTTTCAACCTTTATTTATACAGGTTAATCCCATTGAGCCTCAAGGACTCATTTACAAGAGAGACCTGAATTTTTTAAACTAAGAATGATGACAACAGTGAACAACAACGACAACAATAGACAATCATATAAGATGTGTACAAATTTAATAAAAAAAAATTGTGTTCTTTTAAATATAAGTGCCATTTTTGAGAACGTATAGTTTCATAAGCCTGAAAACAGTATAATAATGGCACCAGTTTAGTCATTAGCCAAGCCTGGAGGAAGCCATCTATACTTTTCTCCATTTATCCATGCTCTATGACTGATGTCACAGCTTAATAAAGTGCTAATTATTGATAATTATTTGACAGAACATCAATTAAAAATGATCAGATTATCCCTTTAAGAAGAACACTGACTGCCACTGCTGACATTTCCATTTAACCATGTATTGATTTACATTTAGCATCAGCTAAAAAAAAAAAAACCTATCAAATTCAACAAATATATTTTAGCTAGCCTATCACAAATAAAACAAACAAACAAAAAAAAAACCACCAACATAAAATAAGCTTTTTTTGGTTGTTGGTTTTTTGTGTTTTCAAAAGTCTGATGTTCTTTTCAAACACAGTGACTGTTGAGAAAGTTCAGGCAAATGTCTGCAAGTTTCCATTGTTTTTTCTCAGGTACACAAAGCACAGACAGCACAGCCACTGACTGCATAAAAGCAAGAGTATGACCTCTGGAGCTGCAGGAATCATCCACCAGAATCTAACCATCACAAAAGAAGCCATGTCTAAAAAGATGATTCATTCCATCCATCCATCCATCCATCCATCCATCCATCCATCCATCCATCCATCCATCCATCCATCCATCCATCCATCCATCATCTTTAAACGCTTCTTCCTTTGTGGGTTGTGGGGGTGGTGCCTATGTCCAGCAGTCACTGTGTGAGAGGTGGGGGACACCCTGGACAGGTCTCCAGTCCATCTCAGGGACACATAGAGACAAACGAGACAAACAACCATTCACTCTCTCACTCTCACCTAGGGACAATTTAGAGTTACCAATCAGTCTAACATGCATGTTTTTGGTCTGTGGGAAGAAACCGGAGCATCCGGAGAAAACCCACGCATGCACGGAGAGAACATGTGTAGTGAACTAAGCCTCAGGTCAAAACCTGCCTCGGAAGACCTTCATGGGCAGGAACTGTTATTTCATTGATTTGAATCCAGAAATACAAATTAGCTCATCCAGAGACTTTCTAATTGTATCCTGAACTAATCAATTGAAAGAACACTCTCTTTTTATATTATCATTACTATTTTTACAAATGTCTTGATAATCAAAAGTGTGTTTAGTTCAAATCATTTTTAAATGTTGAAATGAACCACTCATTTTAAATCAACTGTGAAACAGTATTAATGAATTTTTTAAAATCCTCATTCAAAGTAGAAATCAAGTTAAAATGTCTGTTACAAAGTAATTATGCATTTTTTGATCTTTTGTCTGAAATGAGAAGGAGTGATGTTGGTCAAAAGTCGGAGACAGTCGCAAACAAGTTTATTGGAACGAACTGTCATGTTAGTAAAACCTCTCAGACAGAAACAAGAAAGCTGGCACCTGTAAGTCTGTCATTTCTCCAAAACATTTCTCTGTCTGTTCCTAAACATCTCCGCTGTTTTTCTGACTTGTAGTAACCTCTGATGTCACTAAAACCACACCCCTGTTGGTTCTTTCAACCAATCAGGACTTCCCAAAAGGGACCGGAAGCAGAACTCTTTAAAAGTCGACACTTCCTAGTTCCAGTTAGTTCGGGGAAGAAGAGAAGTTCCGAGAGAGAACAGAAGTTCTGAGTTCCTCTGAGTCTTCTCAGAGTCCCGTTAGTTCTTCTGGTTCTGATGGAGTTTGGCTGGAGTTCCAGTCGGAGCCACGATGCCTCGCTGTGGCTCCACCCGGTGAATGCCCTATAACTTCTGAGGAAGTTTGTTCTGTGGAACGAGTTCTCACGACTTCTGCCGAGTCGCAGCCGCCCTGAGGAGACGCTGAAAGGTAGCGTACCAGGGACCTATTGACCGCAGCTGATTCATCCTCTGCCAAGGTAAAAGAGTCGTCATGAGCTTCACTACCAGTGTACTGCGGGCGAACTGCGCTTGAAAGGAGCGTGTTGTTCTGGTCTACAGACAAACATCCTCATCCACATCTTTTCTCTCCATTTAAACTCCTTCATTCCCCATCTTTAAAACTCTTCTATCTGCCAGTAAAAGATAAAGCTAAGCCTGCAGACATTAATTTAAGATCTAAGGATATGTCTGTTGTTTTAAGCTGCAAGTGAGAAATCATGGCCGTATGATTTCTCATTGTAAAGCTCATTAATTAAGCTGTGTTATTGTAATCAATTATGCCAATCAATGTGTAAATGTGTGATGTGTTTAAATCGTTTTGATAAATAAAAGACCGCACTGTTGTGGTGGGTCAGAAATTTAAACACGTCTTTGTCCACATTTAATCTGCCAGACACGATATTACTTAGTCCAGAAAAATGAAAGAATCCGTTTAAATTAAGTATAATATTATGTACTTGAATTAGTCCATATATTATAAAATATAAGAGAGCACCCCTGAGCTAAATCCATCTCTCGGCTGTCTCATTACACATGCAAACTCCATCCAGAAATATCCTCGCCCAGGATTTGATTTGGTGACCTTCTCGATGAGAGGTGGCAGCTCTATCAACTGTGCCACCATGTTGCCACCCTTCTTCTTTTTTTTACGGAATGGATCTATTCTTTAAAAATGCAATAAAGACAGTAAATCCATGAGAAATATTTAACTAAGATGAAATATCAAAGGTGATGTCAGCGTATCTTTTGAACTAATTGAATCTTTTCAACAGCAGAAGCTGTTCTCCTGCTGATCAGTAAACAGAATGCAGGTTTAAGACATAATGAGAGCCATACAGCCATCTATTTTTACGATTTAAAAAGACAGCACTGAGTATAGATACTCAGCACAAAAAAGCTGAAAAAAGGCAAAAAATTAATAAAAAAAAATACATAAATACAAATAGAAAGAAATTGGGCTAATATTGCTTGAATAAAAAGTTGTTTTGAGGCTAGTGGATACCTGGAAGAATAAAAAATAAACAGATGTACCTCCTTTAATAATAAAATTTAATAACAGTCAATAATTATGCCTTTCTATAAAATATTTTAATTTGTAAATTTGTAGTTGTACAAAAAACAATGACAAAGCACACATTTAGCATTTATCCATTCAAAAATCTGTTTTGCAACAAACGTTTAGCTCTAAAATACAGAGTAATCAGCAACAAAGTCTCCATGCTGTTCGAACAAAAGTGTCCCAAACCCCAGAAGTCACTTCAGTTTCTTCTTTTTCTGAAAAAGAGAGAGAACAAGAGAAAGAAAAAGTCAAGCATCTTCTCCCACAGTCATGTGTCCCGCAGTCACCTGATTTCCCAACCCCCACCCTCCTAAAACCTCTGCTTTGACCAAGTTTATGCAGCCTTTGCCACAACCTCTGATCTTTAAGGGGGAACATTTGTTTAAGACAAAGTTTAGTGGACAGAATCCCACCTATAGATGTGATTTACAGCTGATCACATCATGTCTGGAAAATTTAGTGTAGTCCCCAGGCCGAGGGGGCCGCTTGTTGTTTTTGTTCCAGTATCAGTTTATGGCTTCAGATGACAAAAAATTACAATCTTTACTTTATTTCAAAACAATTGTTTTCATCAGCTTTCTCTAAAACATTCATAAAAGTTGGGAACCTATCATACCTCTCAGAGAGGTATGACTTATGTTAAATTTGAATTATCAGTTCATTAGTGCATACATCATGAAGGATTTTCAGTTTCTGACCAGAAAAACTACAACTCCAGCTCAGGTTTCAGATCAGACTGTACAATGATCCTAGTTTATAAAACTGGGCTGAACGGAGGCTTGAGCAAAGATAAGGATCTGTGAAGGCCAGATAGAGAATGCAGTAAAACCTGGCTGGTGAAAGACTGGGCATTCCAAGGAGGATTTAAGCTCTGGGAAGAAGAAGAAGAAAAAAAGAAGCTAAATCACATGTAAGGATGCTGATCATCCTCAGTCACCAAACAGAAAATCAGTTCATAAAACAACATCAAAATATTTCTCTAATGTTGTTTATTGAGTTTACTTCATTTAAGTTACAGATGAAATAAAGTTGGTAATAACAACATTAATTTTTGTGGCTATTTGCAAGTGTAAGTAGCAACAGTAGTAGCAAGCAGTAACACTTCTGGTGCAGTCCTGGACCAGGAACATCATGATAATAATGCATAAATAACCACCTTTTGTGGATGTCTGCACAATTCTTAAATTTTTTAAGCATTCTTCTGTCTTGATTCACACCTGATTATTTTTATTTTTTTTATGGCTAAATGATGTGTTCAAAAGATCAAGTGAACTTAAGACCAATATTTTATTTGTTGGAAATGTCAGACACTTATTTTTATTAGGGATGCACAATATTATCGACATGGTATTGGTATTGGCCGATATTAACGTTAAAATTAAATATTGGACATTGGCCATTCCATCATAATAACTCACCAATACAAGGCGCTGTTATATATATCCATATACATAT
>NC_056513.1:30225322-30236539 GCF_014905685.2 Nematolebias whitei | reverse complement strand
TTCCAGATTCTCTGAATCTTTTGATGATGTTATGCACGGTTGATGATGATAACTTAAAAGTCTTTGCTATTTTACGCTGGTTAACACCATTCTGGTATTGCTGCACTATCTTTCTGCGCAGCAATGATGGAATTGGTGATCCTCTTACCATCTTGGCTTCTGAAAGACACTGACACTCTGAGAATCTCTTTTTATACCCAATCCTGTTGTCAACTGACCTAATTAGTGTTAATTGGTCTTCCAGCTGTTCGTTATATGCTCAATTTCCTTTTTCCAGCCACTTATTGCCACGTCCCAACTTTTTTGGGATTTGTTGACACTGTGAAATTTTGAATCAACATATTTATCCTTTAAAATGTTACATTTACTCAGATTAAACTTTTGATCTGTCATCTATGTTATATTACAAATACAATATTGACATTTGCCATCTCCACATCATTGCATTCAGTTTTTATTCACAATTTGTTTAGTGTCCCAACTTTTTTGGAATCCAGTTTGTATATATATGTGTGTGTGTGTTTATGTATGACAGCCCAGTGACAAAATTTGACATTAAACATTCATTCAACCTTTATTTAGACAGGTTCATCCCATTGAGCCTCGAGGACTCATTTACAAGAGAGACCTTATTTCCACAAAGAGTGATGACAAGATTGGACAACAACAACAGACAATCATAAAAGAGGCATACAGATTTTTTTTTTAACAAATTAAAATAAGATGGCAAAAAAGTTACAAAAACAGCTAGATTTTAAGGCGAATGTAGAAAACTAAAAACAGGAACATGACTTCATTGGTTCTTGCCAGGAGTCCAACAGATGCTTAAAGCCACTTAGAAAGGTCAAGGTCAAGAGCCACAGATCTTTTTGCAATATATTCCAGGAAACAGGAACACATAATCCAAGTTTAAGTGTCAACTATCTTGGTACATGTTCTCGTTTTATCTCGGTGCAATGATAATAAAGTTTATTCTGATTCTGATTCTTCTGACATCATTTTCAGTCCCCTTCTTGGCATCTGCCTTTGGTAGCAAATCTAACTGACAAAGACCATGCAGAATAATGTAGTATTTTAATTCCACAGCAGAGAAAGATTTGTAGTCTCTGTAAGTAGGTCTTCAAAAAAATATTGGTATCGGTTATCGGCCAAATAAATTTTAACAAATCAGCATAAAGAATATACCATACCATACCATACCAATTTATTTATATAGCACTTTAAACAGTGACAAAGCACACCAAAGTGCTGTACAGGGACAAACAGAACAAGCACACAGCAACAGATTACATAACAGGACATCAAAAACGTAGAAACCAATAAAAACAGTAATGGATAACAACAACAACTGCAACATGACCAACACAGTGTGATGCACACAGACTCAGCACAGATCACACAGTGCTGAAAGCCAGGGAATAAAAGTGTGTTTTTAAGCGAGATTTACAAACTGTGAGGGAGGGGGCCTGTCTAACGAGCAGAGGTAACTCATTCCAAAGTCTTGGGCCTGCTACAGAGAAGGCCCTGTCACCTCTGCGCTTGAGACGGGTTCCTGGGACTGTTAGGAGCAACTGGTCTGCTGATCTGAGAGAACGTGGTGGGACATACGGCTGGAGCAGATCAGTAAGATAGGAGGGGGCAGAGCTGTTTAGTGATTTATAGACATACAAGAGTATTTTGAATTTGATTCGAAGGTGAACCGGAAGCCAGTGTAGGGAGGCCAAAACAGGAGTAATGTGCTCTCTTTTGCTTGTGCTGGTCAAAAACCGGGCTGCTGCATTTTGGACCAGTTGGAGTCTAGCTATGGAGGTCTGACTGATACCAAAAAGGAGTGAGTTGCAATAGTCGAGCCTGGATGTAATGAATGCATGAATTACTGTCTCCAGGTTATTTTTGGACAATATGGGCTTCAGCTTAGACAGTCGCCTCAGCTGGAAAAAGCAGGATTTAACAATCATATTTACATGATTGTTGAGTTTCAGAGAAGGGTCAAGTATCACTCCTAGATTAGTGACTCTTTGTTTCACTAACGGTGACAGAACGGATAGGTCGATGCAGTGGTTGGTGATTGTGTCATTGGGAGGAAACAGCATAATTTCAGATTTCTTCTCGTTGAAACTCAAGAAATTTAAAGCCATCCAATCTCTGATGTCAGCCAGGCAGTCCAGTAATGGTTGAATAGAGCGAGTACAGTTGAGTCTGAGGGGGAAGTAGATTTGGCAGTCGTCGGCGTAGAAATGAAAAGGTATGTTATGTTTCCTGAAAATAGCACCTAGTGGCAGCAGGTATAAAGAAAATAAAAGAGGACCAAGGATGGAACCTTGCGGTACCCCCCATTTAAGCGCTGCCGAGGCTGAACTAAAATCTTTGATGGAGACACAAAAGGACCTGTCAGCGAGGTAAGATCTAAACCATTCGAGGGCTGACCCAGTGATGCCCACCCACTGCTCTAACCTCGCAATGAGGATCTCGTGGTCGATTGTATCAAAGGCAGATGTGAGGTCCAGTAAGAGAAGGAGCACAGAATCACCAGCGTCTGTGAATAGGAGAATGTCGTTAAAAACATTGAGAAGAGCAGTTTCAGTGCTGTGGAGAGGTTTAAAGCCAGACTGGAATAGCTCTAAGATGGCATTATCCTCTAGAAAGCATTTCAGCTGGGACTCCACTATTTTTTCCAGTAGTTTAGCGACAAAAGGGAGTCTGGAGACAGGCCGGAAGTTGGACATGACTGAGGGGTCAAGGCTAGGTTTTTTCAGGAGAGGTTGGACAGCAGCATGTTTAAAAGTTATTGGCACCACACCTGAGGCTAAGCTGCTGTTCACAATGCCAACAACAGGAGGGCCCAGAACAGGAAGAAGCTCCTTGAGGAGTTGAGGGGGGACAACGTCAAAAGGGGAGCCAGATGGCTTCATGCTGCACATGACCTGCTCCAGGGAAGACAGAGAGATGGGCTCGAAGTGGTCAAGAACAGCAACACAATGAGATGGGATGGACGGATCATGAGCAGGTGGAGAAATGAGTGCCCGGGTGTTTGCAACTTTTTCAGAAAAGAAATGGAGGAAGTTTTCACACAGCTCAGTTGAGGCTTCTAGAGGTGAAGGTTCACTGAGGTGTAGAACTGAGTTCAGGGTGGGAAAAAAGGGCTCGGGGGTTGTGGGAGTTTGAGGCAATTATCGCAGAAAAGAACTTCGATTTGGCGGCTTTAACTGCCTTCTGATAATGACGCCAACTCTCCTTTAGGATTTGAAAAGAAACCTGCAGCCTGTCTTTCCTCCACCTGCGTTCTGCTCTCCTACACTGCTGTCTAATGGCTTGAGTGACGTCATTAAGCCATTGTTCTGATAAAAGTTTTGTTTTCCTGGTTTTAACGGGAGCAACACGGTCCAGAATATTTAAGCAAACGGAGTTAAGCTGAGAGGTTAGCTCCTCGGTGGAGAGAGACACTGAGAGCTGATCAATCCTCTCAGAGCTAAAAGCTTCAGTAAAACGTGCAGCAGTGAAACGGTTATTGAAGTATGTGCAGAATCACATGACTTAGCAGTAGGACAAGGCGGGATGATATCAAACAAGACAGGCATGTGGTCTGAGAGAACGTTGTCACCGATTACCAAATTACAAACAGAGACATCACGTGTTAAAATGAGATCCAGAATGTGACCGTGTTGTTGGGTGGGAGCATTTACATGTTGAGTTAAATTAAATGAGTCCAACAAATCAAGAAAGTCCTTCACTAACGGCTTCTCCTGACAACAGACGTGAATGTTAAAGTCACCAACGATAATAAAGTGATCATATCTTGGTGTGATGTAAGCCAGAAAATCAGAGAATTCACTTATGAAGTCCTTGGAACGAGGGGGGCGATAAACAATCGCACACAGAACGGGCGGGGAATGTTCGAGTTCAAAAGCACTCAGCTCAAAACTGGAGCAGGGCATGAGGGTGGACAAGTGTTTACAGGAAAAGTTTGATTTAAATACAGTTAATATTCCACCACCCCGCCGGCCTGATGGCCGCGGGGCATTAAAACACAGACAGTCAGGAGGTAAAAGTTCCACCAAGGCGCTTGAATCACCCAAAGGCAACCAGGATTCAGTGAGAAAAAGAAAATCTAGTCCCTCGTCTTTAAAAAAGTAATTTAGGATAAAAGTCTTGTTGGCAACAGACCTTGTGTTGATGAGGCACGTCCTGATCTGGTCCGACACAGAACCAGCCATCGTGGGGGTGGTGCGCGCCAATGGTTGCAGATTTTTAAAAACAGCGCCTCCAGGACGGTCCAAGCGCCGGGCTGGTAGACAACACCCATATTTTCCCTGATCCGGGCACGTAGGAAGCTGGCTGTGGAAATGTTGACCACGCAGAGCTTTGAGTTTTACCAGCCGGCCGGCACGTTTACCCCGGCATCTGGATCGATATCTCCGAGAAGGCAGGCTTGGGGCCCAGCGTAAACAAGCAGGCACGTCTGCCAGAAGGGGTGGAAGAGGGGGGGGTCCCGAGTCACGATCAAAATGGTCCGAATCAGCGACAGCAGAAACAGACAATCGACGATCGAGGAGCTGTTGTCGGTCATACACAAGCAGCGAGTTGATATCCCAGACAAAAAGCGAAAAAAGCAGAAATAATCCAAACAGTATCGTCAGAGGTAGATTGCAGGCCATGTACACGGGCGCCATCTTACCGGAAGAGCCAAAATTCCAATATTGTGCATCCCTAGTTTTTATATGAAAAGTTGCATAGCTGGACACACAGTGTTTCTGCTCGACATTGACATAATTTTGTGTAAAACTACACAAGCCACTGTCCTGATGCATGCTCAGTAAACCAGGAACTTAAGTGCTGGTGAAGATTCTCAGTCATCCAGAACATGATACATTCAAAAAACGTTCAATACAAAAACAACTGGACTTTGTAACAGAAGACGTTTTGCTCCTCATCTGAGGAGCTTTCTCTGAGTCCAGAACTGAACCAGGATGCATAAACCTGCCAAGTCTGTGCCCAAGAAGGGTTCGAAGAAAGCCGTGACCAGGACGGCCGGTAAAGGAGGCAAGAAGAAGAGAAAGACCAGGAAGGAGAGCTACGCCATCTATGTGTACAAGGTGCTGAAGCAGGTCTGCCCTGACACCGGCATCTCCTCCAAGGCCTTGAGCATCACAGACTCGTTCGTGAACTACATCTTTGAGCGCATCGCCTCCGAGGCCTCCCGCCTGGCTCACTACAACAAACGCTCCACCATCACTTCCAGGGAGATCCAGACCGCCGTGCGCCTCCTGCTGCCCAGAGAGCTGGCCAAGCGTGTCTGAGGGCACTAAGGCCGTCACCAGTACACCAGCTCCAAGTAAAGCTGTCTGCAGAGTCCGGCACCAACACAAAGTCTAACAAGGTTGAGTCAGGTCCTCTGGATGGATTCTTCTTTGTTGAAATGTTACATCTAATATAAAAAAAAAAAACTTTTTCAGTCTGAGGAGCTGCAAGTAAACAGTCTTATAAACCACACCTTTGGATAGTAGATCGATCAGTTTGCTGCTGACATCCAAAATTAGTTGTTCACATACAAAACGAGGACCATCAGCCTATGGACCGATTGTTAGTGCCCTGATTGTTGCTTGCTATTCACAGAGGGCTGAGTTATTGCAAGTATCAAGTTGCAATAACTCTTGAAACTGTGCCTGCAGTCAATCTACTTCACATATGGGGGGCAACATTATAGGCAGAAACATGGGTGAACTTTGGGGTCTCCAGTTTCTCCTATTGTTTCCAACCTGTACATGGAGGAGGTAGAAAAGAGAGCCATGACGTCCTTTTCAGGGACACCACCAAGTCATTGGTTCAGGTACGTTGATGACACCTGGGTTAAAATTAAATCTCAGGAAGTCCAACATTTCACTGATCACATCAACTCTGTGGATAAATATGTACAGCTCACTCGTCAACCTGCCATCTTTTGCATGAGAAGACGTAATAGATGGCAGGTTGACTTTCTTGGATTGTGGAGTGTTGCAGGTAAGACATGAATTGTTTGTAAAAAAAATTCATAACTCCACTTCAAAACACTGCTGAAGATTCTCAGTCATCCAGGCCATGGTAAATTCAAAAAAGTTCAAGACAAAAACAACTGGATTTTATTTGCAACAGAAGACGTTTTGTATGAGAAGTGAAACGTCTTCTGTTACAAATAAAGTCCAGTTGTTTTTGGCTTGAACTTTTTTTAACCCACTTTTAAGAGCCGTGCAGTCTTACAATTGATTTTGTTGTCAGTTAAATGCATTTAAATGATTTAGGGGTGGGATGGTGCAGAGGTTAGAGAAAACAAGCCTGCGATCGGCTACTCGCCACGTCACTGAACAGACAACAAAAATGTGGGTGAGAAAGGTGAAACACCCACACCTACTTCCACCCTCGTTTGCCCCACTGTAGGTCCTTGAGCAAGGCTCTTATCCCGCTAGCTGCTCTCTGGGCATCCTTAGATGGTAGCCCTCTGCTCCACATGCGCGATGGGGAAAAATGCAGAGAATTTATTTCCCTCCTGGGGACCAATAGAGTACAGTAGCATATATATATATATTAGGGGCAGCTAAGCATTTCAACCAAAAAAGAAACCGTCCGGAGGAGCTGACTTAGCTTTGTTGGATTCTTGTAAGATACATTCATATAAGACTCAAGGCTCAGGTTTTAGCATATTGTGTCAGCATCCCATTATCCATCCATCTATTATCTTTACCCACTTTTTCCATTTTGGGTCATGGGGGTCAGCGGTGCCCATGTCCAGCAATCACTGTGCGAGGGGCGGGGTACACCCTGGACGGGTCGCAAGTCCATCACAAGGCCACATAGAGACAAACGAGACAAACAACCATTCACTCTCTCACTCACACCTAGGGACAATTTAGAGTTACCAAATCAGCCTAACATGCATGTTTTTGGTCTGTGAGCATCCCATTAACGTGAAGAAAATAAAACTCAAAAATAAAAATATTTTTAAAGATTGAACAAGCTTTTTTCCCTTTACAGTATCACCCCTTTCACAACTGAGGCTTTGTTAGTTTTGCTCACCACCAAAAGGCAAAAAGTGGACAATGACCTTTTCGCCTGTGTCAGTGAATACTTGTGTGCATTATTGAAACTGTTAGAAAGTAAACACTGGATGCACATCAACAAATGATACATTTTTGGAGTCAACTGATCCATGATGGCCACCACAGCTGTCTGACCTTAGAAAACTTGAATATGGCCATAGTTCAGTTACTTTTACAGTAGAGTCATTCACAAGAGCATGCTAACATAAAGGTGTTTTTAAGAATTGACTAAAAATGGCTAAAAAGGTGTCATTTATCAACATAAGGTGATTTTAGTCTAAAACTCAAGTATGAAAGGCTGCAATTTACCTTTTCAGTTACCCTTTATTTGAACAGGTAGTCTCATTGAGTCACGAGAACTCTTTTTCAAGAGAGACCTGTTTTTGGGAGCAGATGGTGGGGGTTAAGGGTCTTGCTCAGGGGCCCAGAGGGAGGAAAATGAGGGTGGAGGCAGGTGTGGATCCTTCAACTTTTCCACCCACATTTTGAGGTTGACAGTCCCGGGAGTTGAACCTGCAACTTTCTGATCACAGGCCCATCTTCTCTAGCCTCTGCGCCACCACTCCCCTAAAAAAACATCCTTTAATTATAAAATGCATACAAAATGTGACTAGTGATCACCACTTCACCCTTTCAGGGATTCAGCAACATTAGGAAAGCAGAACAAAGCTTTAGTAACTGGGGAGTATGAAGGCCACACAGAGTGGAAGTGACACAGTGATCACTCTCAACTAACTCACAGCACCACTCACCACTTAGCTCTCATTGACGTGGCTGCATGATGAAAATCATGACATTTTGTTCTTAGAGGCGCTTCCCCTGCCCCTCTACAAGGCCTGGGACAAACTTTTTCTTACAGGCGTATGTGCCAAGGTTTATGTGATTGGTCATAAGTTTGTGGGCATGTTTGTCAGTGAGGAAATACATTCAGCTGTACAACTCTTCAAATGCACTATACTAGACAAATGGCCAAAAACTTCTGGATGGCGAACGTGCAGACATTGTATATGGAGAAGTCTGTCTGCTGAAAAGTGTGGCGCTCTCTTCATGATAAATTTGTGGCCACATGACAGATGCAGGGACAGAGTGAAGACTCTGGTGGGAAGAAAGCTGTGTGGTGACGTATACTGCAGCATGAGGGGTTTCCCAAGAGCTCTGTGCTATGTGTCTTGTGGACTATGAAAGGTGTGGGCAAAAACGAATGTCCCACAACCACGTGACCACAAGTTCTCTGTCCGGCTTTGGATGGTGTATACAGGGCTAACACAATTTATATGTTCAATGCAAATTGTTTTCCACCCCTTTCTTTGTTGAGAGGTGGCCAACAGGGTGTGAAGAAGTGGAACACGCACAACTAAATTAGACCTGTAAATATTTTGGAGGTCATATGCAGAACTGCAAATAGGGGATGCAGAAAATGTGGGACTGTAAATAGCCACAGCCTGGTGTACTTAAGTTCACAACTCTTAAAATAAAATGAAATAAATGCAGGCTGTGTCAAAAAGGAAAGCATCACTAAGGTAGTAAATGACAACTCGCTTTTATTTTTCTGCACATTTCACGTTTTTTTCCTGCAGCAAGAGAAAAATCATCTTAGGTTTTTATTAAAAATCCTTTCTTCAATCTTCACCAGCATAAAAATCCTTCAGTAAATAAATGAATAAAAAGTGGACTGTATAACAATGCATGTGTCTTCGCCTGGTGGTCAAAAAGTTTTCATCACAGGTTGAGTCAAGGTCTTTGTTGAAATATATCCTGGTTTAGGTTGGCGCACCACAGTAACTACTGCACATCTAGTTTCTGCAGAGACTTGCTCAGCAACAGGCAAAGAATGTGACTTGGATGACTCTGACATTGAGACCACATTATTCTTCTGCAGTCACAATGAACCCTTTAATTAGAGCTGTCTGACCTCTGATCTTTTTGAAAGGGCCTAAGAAGATCCACTGCAGGTCACAAAACTTAAGTTAGGATGGACACAATATCATCATATCATACATTTTAATGGGCAGTATATACATACTGTATGGTACTGCAAATGTGGGAGCTCACTGAGGTTTTGCATTTATTTCAGGTTAAGATAATGTGCCTAGTGTGGTCATGGAATAATTCAGTAAAAACTTGCAACTTCTTATATATTCAGTTTTTCCCTTTTCAGGTGTCACCACAGTGAGTCATCCTCCTCTGTTTCACTCTGTCCTCTACATACTCTGTCCCCATTCCAACTACCTCCAAGTCTTCTCTAACTGCATCCATATATTTCCTCTTTGGCCTTCCTCTTTGTATTTTTCCTGGCAGCTGCATTTCTAATATCCTTCTACCAATATACCCACTGTCTCTTGTATCGACATGCCCAAACCATCTCAATCTGGCCTCACTAACTTTATCTCCCAATCGCTCAACCTGCGCTGTACCTCTGATAATTTCATTCCTAATTGGGGACTGAATGAAGCCACCTATTATTATCTACTTGAAAAGGGTCTTGCTCTTCTATCAACTTTAATGCAGCACAAACCGCAATTTGTACTCCCACAAATGATATATCAATACAACCAGCTTGGTACCTTGCTGTGTGCTATTACTGCTCTTGGCATTTCAAATAACCATGTCAATGTAATATGCAAACAAAGAAACAATTTTTCTTATTGGAAAACACTGACAAGAAATCCTAATGGCTTCTAACTGCCACAGTGAGGTCACATGACCTAGAGGGGCGAGATCTCTGACCAAAATTCAGTAAATCTTTGGACAAACTCTTCCTACCACCACAGATTTTACGATACACATACAGTACATATTATATATCAAAATGTAGGTGTTTTTGTCATCTAAAATTTAAAATGGTACATTTTTTTATTTTTACATTTTGTACACAGTGGTAATAATCAGATCTAGTCATGCTTTAATGGTGTGTCAGTAACATTGATAGGTTTATCAGTGGTATGCATTTAGCCAGTCTTTTCCCCCTTTTTACGTTATGATTGTGATTGGTACTCTGATACCAGCCCCACTAGTTTTACATGAACTGTTGAGATTGACAACTAGCTTTTGAAGGGACCTTGAGTACACAATTTCGTCCCACCTCATGTATCACATGTGATGCGAATGACAATAAAGTCACCTTGAACCATGGATCTTGACATACCACTGAACTCCTGGTAGTATGATCAGATGAATAGCAAACATGGCATAAGCTCATCAAAAACACACAAAACCAAAACCAAAATATACCCCCCCCATCCCCCAAATTAATATAAAGACCCAGACAATGACAGTTACCACATTGTGTTCTGATGGGAAAACCTGTATCTCAGAATTCACATGAATTTTACTACCAGAGAATTGTTGACTCAAACCCCAATTGGATAAAGGCCCTCCTTCACTAGACTGCTAGTCCCACAAGAACGACAATGGATCATGCAAAGGTTTCTCCAACACTGAACCAAAAAACACACCCAAAAGGCTGAGGTATTTATAGGGTTGTTTAGGGTATAGGGTTTATATATGTTTATTACGCCAAGAAATTCTTTAAGCTGTTCCCTCTTGAGAGATTGTCACAGCAAGTCATCCTTCGTCATCTCCCTCTGTACTCTGCATCCTCTGTCCTCACTCCAGTGACTTTCATGTCTTCTAACTGCGTCCATATACAAAACGGATTCCAAAAAATTTGGGACACTAAACAAATTGTGAATAAAAACTGAATGCAATGATGTGGAGATGGCAAATGTCAATATTTTATTAGTAATATAACATAGATGACAGATCAAAAGTTTAATCTGAGTAAATGTAACATTTTAAAGGAAAAGTATGTTGATTCAAAATTTCACAGTGTCAACAAATCCCCAAAAAGTTGGGACAAGTAGCAATAAGTGGCTGGAAAAAGGAAATTGAGCATATAACGAACAGCTGGAAGACCAAGTAACACTAATTAGGTCAATTGACAACAGGATTGGGTATAAAAAGAGCTTCTCAGAGTGTCAGTGTCTCTCAGAAGCCTAGATGGTAAGAGGATCACCAATTCCACCACTGTTGCACAGAAAGATAATGCAGCAATACCAGAATGGTGTTACCCAGCGTAAAATAGCAAAGACTTTTAAGTTATCATCAACCGTGCATAACATCATCAAAAGATTCAGAGAATCTGGAA
>NC_056513.1:30213176-30224922 GCF_014905685.2 Nematolebias whitei | reverse complement strand
ATCATCAACCGTGCATAACATCATCAAAAGATTCAGAGAATCTGGAACAATCGCTGTGCGTAAGGGTCAAGGCCGTAAAACTCTACTGGATGCTCGTGATCTCCGGGCCCTTAAACGTCACTGCACCTCAAACAGGAATGCCACTGTCAAGGAAATAACAGAATGGGCTCAGGAATACTTCCAGAAAGCATTGTCAGTGAACACAATCCACCGTGCCATCCGCCGTTGCCAGCTGAAACTCTACAGTGCAAAGAGGAAGCCATTTCTAAGCAAGCTCCACAAGCTCAGACGTTTGCACTGGGCCAGGGGTCATTTAAAATGGGGTGTGGCAAAATGGAAGACTGTTCTGTGGTCAGATGAGTCACGATTTGAAGTTCTTTATGGAACACTGGGACGCCATGTCATCCGGACCAGAGAGGACAAGGATAGCCCAAGTTGTTATCAACGCTCCATTCAGAAGCCTGCATCACTGAGGGTATGGGGTTGCATAAGCGCTTGTGGCATGGGCAGCTTGCATGTCTGGAAAGGCACCATTAATGCAGAGAACTATGTTCAGGTTCTAGAACAACATATGCTCCAATCTAGACGTCATCTCTTTCAGGGAAGACCCTGCATTTTTCAGCACGATAATGCCAGACCACATTCTGCAGCAATCACAACATCATGGCTACGTAGGAGAAGGATCCGGGTACTGAAATGGCCAGCCTGCAGTCCAGATCTTTCACCTATAGAGAACATTTGGCGCATCATAAAGAGCAAGGTGCGACAAAGAAGGCCAAAGACGATTGAACAGTTAGAGGCCTGTATTAGACATGAATGGGAGAGCATTCCTATTTCTAAACTTGAGAAACTGGTCTCCTCTGTCCCCAGACGTCTGTTGAGTGTTGTAAGAAGAAGGGGGGATGCCACATAGTGGTAAAAATGGACTTGTCCCAACTTTTTGGGGATTTGTTGACGCCATGAAATTTGGAAACAACAGATTTTTCCATTAAAATGATACATTCTCTCAGTTTAAACTTTTGATCTGCGATTTGTGTTCTATTCTGAATAAAATATTAGATGTTGGCACCTCCACTTCATTGCATTCAGTTTTTATTCACAATTTGTTTAGTGTCCCAACTATTTTGGAATCCGGTTTGTATCTCCTCTTTGCCTTTCCTCCATGTCTTTTTTCTGTCAGCTGCATTTCTAACATCCTTCTACAGATACCAATCTGATTTGATAGGATTTGTGTAGATTTGTGGGAAGGAAACCACAAAAGCCACACCACAAAAAATTTGCAGATGCAGTTTAGATCCCCTGAAAACTGTATGGCTTTTACAAATTCTCCAAAATATTTCAAACTACTCACAGAAGCAAGAAAAATTGTGTTCAAGTGTACAAATGAGGAGATAACAGGTTGTTTTCACATAATTTCAGGGTGGGAAAGTAGGAAAATCAGAGCTGTCCATGATAAATATACAATGATTGTGGATTAACACTTTTTTTTGTAGTTTTTATACAGTATGCCTGGATGCTGCTGTTAACTGATCTAAAAAATAAATGTAAATGCTGCTGCACTTTTATCTAAAATACACTCTCAGGATGCACACTGCCTTTGCTCAAAATGAGATTCTTGGCACTTTTAGCAGTTGGTGTTTTTGTCAGAAAAGAGATCATCCATGACTGCTAACAGTGGAGTAGCTTAGTCCTCTGCTTCTCAGGTGTGAGCATATCAGCAGCTGTTCAGGGCGGTGTGAATGTTTTAGCCTCAAGTCGAAGCCCTGAGTGTTTCTGAGAAGACAAAAAAAAAAAAAAAAAAAGAGAAGCAGTGCAGGTGTGGTGGCAGCTCTTACATCCTGCAGCACCTGATGATTAGAATGAAAGGACCACATTATTACTGGTGTTAGAGGAATCCATCTGTGGCAGAAATAGGAGAAGGGGTCAGATGAGGAAAAGGGTAATTTGCAGTCGGCGGATACCAAAAAATTTTTGTTAGAAAAATTATGTCTTGACTGCGTTTTTGCAATCAATAATAAACTGAGTCAAAAATATAAAGCAAGCTGTAAGAAAGTAAAACGTTGCTTGTGATAATACCTGTATTTTTGTGCCATTATTACAGTGTGTATTTATAGACTACAAGACGACAGGCTGGCCATCAAGATGATTTACAGTTTGGGGGAAGCACCTTATAAATTTAGAGTTAATGGTTTTTGCTTTTCTATTTTTGATTTGTTAATTGAGGACAGGAAACTGTAACACAGCACTGCCGGTGGTTAAAATGTGATCTGCCAACTTGTCATTTCTGGTGGGGGTACTTTTTACTAACACCCGAGTTTGCTGAGCAGCTGCAGCTGGACATCTGTCAGCTAGTGTCTTACCTCATTTCAGAAACAAGGTGCCAGCTTTTTTTCATACAAGAGAGTTCACACACGCTTCCTGTAGCTCGCCTCTTGTCTGCACATCTGTAGACAAAAAGACACACGGTGGATTTTATGTTGATGTACACAAACTTGTATTTTCAAGTCATTTTTTAACGAGTAAAAGTAGGCCTGTCGTGATAAACAATAAATCAATTAATCGCATGATAAATGAATATTATCAACCTCGTTTTCATTTATCGGCTTTATCGTTTCTTCGTGTCTCTCTCTTTCTAAAGACACTGGATGACAAAAAGCTCAAATCTGGTGATCTTCATTGACCCCTCCCTTTCTCTTTTCTCTTTAAAATCCATTTTAACTGTCCAAAATTGTGTTTTGGATCGTTAAAAGCAGCTAAGCTGAGAAGCTAAGCTACGAGCTAAGCTAATAGGCCGAACTCGAAGGAAAAAAACCTATGTCTTGTCAAAGCTTCAAAATTCATGGTTGAATCCCGTGCCTTCGTGTAAAAAGTTTTTTTTTCTCTGCAAAAAGAAGCTGAGAACTTGTTTATGGATTTTGTATTAAAAGCTTTGTGTGAAAAATGCTATGCTAAAGAGCTCAAACCACACCGAGCATCCGCCATTTTGAGAACGGAAGAGAGACAGCCCATGTCATGTCAAGGGGCCTCCCTCCCATTTTTCTTAAAGAGACACGCTGCTCGCTCCCTCACTATCCATCCTTTGGTTCAAACAGTCTTATACTGCCATTCGGTGGTTGAAAAAAGGTAGTACATGCAAAACAAATTAACAAACATTTCTTTTTAAATTTGACTATAATGACTAATTATTGTCAAATTTCAAACAATATCGTTTATCGCAATAATTTCTGAGACAATTAATCGCCACGCAAAATTTGTTATTGTGACAGGCCTAAGTAAAAGTAAAAAAATGAGAAAATATTGATCCAAATAATCTTGTTTCAGTTCAAGCATCAATAAAATAATCTGTACTTTGCAGTTAATAGAAGACAATGGAAAAAAGCTCACAGAACTCATGACCTGGCCATGAGGGAATGAATATCACTTGCTGCCTTTCAAGCTATAATTTTACGCTAAGATCCTCATATGTTGAGAAATGATGGAGTTATAGTCATTTTGGTCCAATGAAAATAACATTGGGTACAATCTTGTGCAATAGCTTGTGCGATCTTGCATTATTTGTGACCACTTGATGTATGTGTTGTGAATGACTGTCGGTTAAAACACCAAATTTTAGCTCAATAGCTGTAAAATTCACTGGAGAAAAGTCATTGCTGTGTAGGCTAAGATTAATTACCTGTGGTGGCCATTTTGTTGTGAATTAACTTCAAAATATAATTAGATGTAGATGTTCAACCAATAATTACCTCCCGAGAGTTTCACTGAAATATGTCATGCAGTTGGTGGGATTTGTTTGGTAAAAGACTAGTTGAGTTGACTCTGTCAGTCCTTGCCAAGGTTTTAAGGAAGGATGTTGTGCCATGAATTGCACTAAATGTATGTGTTGGGTGCAATGCTCAGCAACTACCACATTAGATTTTGGCTCAGTTTCGACTAAATAGGAGTTCTAGATATTTTCGTGGGCAGTACGGTGGCACAACTGGTAGAGCTGCTGCCTCTCAGCGAGCAGGTCCCTGGTTCAAACCCCGGTCCAGGGGCCTTCTGGGTGGAGTTTGCATGTTCTCTCCGTGCATGCGTGGGTTTTCTCCGGGTACTCCGGTTTCCTCCCACAGACCAAAAACATGCATGTTAGGCTGATTGGTAACTCTAAATTGTCCCTAGGTGTGAGTGAGACAGTGAATGGTTGTTTGTCTCTATGTGGCCCTGTGATGGACTTGCGACCTGTCCAGGGTGTACCCCGCCCCTCGCACAGTGATTGCTGGACATGGGCACCGGCGACCCCCATGACCCAAAATGGAATAAGCGGGTAAAGATAATGGATGGATGGATATTTTCGTGTTTTCTAATGTCGTATAACTGTGGTGGAAATCTCAAATTGGGGTGGGTCCCAAAGTTAATCAGTTGAAGATGTGTGTCAAAAGATTACTTTCTGAAAGTTTCTTCAAAAATCTGTCACTATAAAGAACTGATTATATTGATAACTGAAAAATGACAAAAAAAAAATAAAATACATATTGAGCATTAAGGAGGGAAAAAGAAGGGTGATGCTTTTTTTCCCATTTTTTAGTTCTGCACTTATTTGCTGTCTTATTTGCACCAGGTCAGTTTACTAACCAATAACAGGTTGAGTATTTTATTCACCCTTTGATAATCAGAACTTAACCACATAAATTAAATTTGTTAATTGCAAAGTACATGGAACTCTGTACCACAATCAATAAACATTAACTTAAATGAGGAAGAGATCAGATTTATCTTTTGAAATGTATTCTGTAAATGATCTAAATCAAAAATAAAACAATCAACAAAAATGAAAAATTAACAACGCAAAATTATGAAGAATAAAAATTTGGGAAATAATGTGATTAAAAAGTGGTGGCTTGTTGGTTCAGCAAGCTTTAATGAAGCAATAATTAATCAGTCAAAATGACTGTCTCAGTTTGGACTCCCTTAAACTGAAATGAGAAGCAGACTTGGAGGAACCCATATCGGACTCAATCTGGGGAAGGATCATTAAGAATATTCACTCATCTTCAATCTGCCTGAGACACGCAGGAATTCAATTCAAGGTAGTGCACAGGCTGCACTGGTCCATAAACAACCTGTCCAAGATCAAGACCGATCTGGACCACGCATGTAATCGCATTGTAAACAAACTCCAGCTACACTTCTGCATACATTCTGGTCCTGCCCCAAACTGCAGACTTTTTGGCAATCTATATTTGACACCTTCTCTGGAATATGTGGCAAAACTTTTCACTCTTCACCATTCATCTCACTGTTCGGGGTGGTTCCTGTGGATACGTCCTTCAGCAAATGCAAGAGGAATATGATTGCTTTTGGGTCTCTTCTGGCCAGGAGGCTAATTTTGTGCAACTGGAAGGACCCATACCCCCCAGCATATGTACATTGGATAAGGGAGATGATGTACCACATCCATCTGGAAAAAAAAGGGTACACCCTAATGGGTTCTGCAAAAAAACTGGGACATTTGGTGGCCCTTTATGTTGTATGTAGAATGCATCCCAGTGCCTGTTTAGTTTATTTATGCATGTTTGACTGATCCAGTGTGGGAGGGAAGGGGGTGGGGGTGTTCTGTATTCTGTATTGTTGTGTGTTTAAAACCGACAAAATAATAAAACATACTTTGTTAAAAATATAATAAAAATTGACTGGGTCAGCACTGTGATGTGTGATATTACTTTTATTGGTGTTTCGAGTTATCAAGGCGACATAATTTGCAAACAAAGACGCCATTTTTTCCATTGAAAAACACTGACAGAACTACACAGCTTCCAACTGCCACAATGAGGTCACATGACCTAGAGTCAAGCGGTCTCTGAACAAAACTCAGTATGTCATTGAACAAACTTCCTACCACCACATCGTTTAAGATACACATGCATATTCTACATCGAAACGTAGGCATTTTTGTCATCATTCCACCTGTACTTCTGATTTGGATGTAGGAGTTATGTTTGTTTTTTTGATGAGGTGCTTCAAAAAGAAGAATCCAACCATTTAATCTGTTTCCACATTTTAATTTTGAAACTTTTGTTCAGATCGAAATGTGAGGAGTGTTTTTAACTCGTTATATGTATATCTGATATATAGTGCTGTAAAAATGTGAACGTTCACACGAGTGTGAACCAATCTCTTGTCTCACTCACTGTTCAAGCAATTTTTTTAAATCGATCTTATACTTTTTACACAGCAGCTGTTTGTTTAAACCAAGATTTCTCCACATTATCCTCTTTTCCCCTGTGTGGTAACTAGTCTTGCTGGGCAGGGGCAGGCTACAGAGGAAGGCGGAGCTTCTGTAAAATGGAAGCCATAGTCAGGTGATTTATGTTCACTGCTGTTAAGACAAATATCAGAGTTTCTCTTCATATATCTGACCTGACATCAGAAACACATTTAGAAATACTTAGATTGTGTGACAGTTAGCAACATATCCCATGAACAGCTTGTTGGATTTTTTGAAACTCACAGAAAGTAATCATCACATGTATCTCTAGAACTGATTAACTTCTGGAACCATTTTAGTTCAAGATGGCTGCCACAGCTACCTCAGAAAACACAAAATTGACTATAACTCAGTCATTCTTTGAGAGATTGAGCTGAAATGTGGTATGGTTGTAGCTGAGAGTGAACCCAAACTCATAGCAGTGCCAAATCAAAAATTTAAAATGGCCATAATGTGGCAGTCCTGTCTAAGTTTCTCCAGGAATTTTCTAGTATTGTCTCTCCAAACCAGTTCAGAAAGACAAAATAAAAGCATGAGTGGCTTGAACTTTTCGCACAATTCTGAAAGTGTTACTGAAGCCAACAGTGGAAAAAACACTATATGGAAATTAAGCAACGTTCCTGTGATGCAGAGACAAACATGTTGAAATGATGCGTGTTAATCAAATACTGTGTTCTCTATGGGTGAGGCATGACCTGTGACTCAAACACCAACCTCTCCTCTGTCCAAAGTGGGTGTCATCATTGTTGTTGTTGTTGTTCTCGTTCATCTCCTTTAGAGACTCTACTGAGGTCTTGTTGGAGATGTCACCATCATCATCATCAATTTTCTCCTCTGAGTTGGACTTCACAAGCACAGAGGGGCTCTGTTCGACAGCATCCCCTTTGGGCTCGTCCTCTAAGCTGTCCGGAGCTGGAGCTGGGAGTGGAGCTGCAGACTCAGAGCTGGGATCAACAGCAGGTTCACCATCCTCAGCTGTGGAACACAAACACAAAATATATCACAAAAATAACTTGGTGATTTAAGAGGTGCTTTTGCTTTGAGTGACAATAACAAAGAAAACAGGTGGACTGTCATGTTGGTATGCAGAAACCCCAATCTTACAGAATGCCTTCACAACAGGAGCTGTTGCAGTGCGTTAGTTTGGTAATATTCATCAGAGCTTTCATCATTTTAAACCTCGATGATGTTACAGAGTTGCTGTTTGAAAAAAAACGTACATCTTTAGCTACTACACGTCTTCTGGACTCATACACACCTGAAGTCATTTGTACTTGGTTAGGAACTCTTTTGGGCATGTGTCATTTCATGGGGTCACTGTGTTATTAACGAGGCAGCAGATTACTGACCCGGTCCCTGATGGGGCACAATTGAGCAGCTGTAGGGAAGCTGTGAGAAAGTAGAATCGCCCTGTCATTATCTGAGCTGGTTTTAGCTGGAGGGAAAGCAGAGGTGACGGCCATCTGCTCCTTTTTCCTGTTTATTATCAGTGTCACCTTTTGTAGAGAATAGTTCTGGCAAAAGATGTTTGTCTGTTAGGTCCCCGGATATCTCCATGACTTTAGTGATCAGCTTAAATTCATCTAACCAAAATTCATAAACATACAGTATTTCTTTTGTGATAATTATTTTTCATCTAAATCTAGTGAAGTTTTCTTTTCTACTAAAAAGTGTCTGAGAAAAGAGAAATGTTGTACATATAAAAATTGAATATCACTGTAAGGAAAAAAAATCACTGTAATTCCATTTTAATTGGTGATAAGTGACTTGTCTGTACTGCTGATTATCCATGCTGCTGATCTCATGCTGCTGATCGTATGCTGCTGACATCATGCTGCTGATTATTTCATGCTGCTGTATTCATTCGTACTCATCTGCTCATCACAGACTCATGTTCGGGCTGCTGTTGATATGTTGTATTGCTTTACATTATTAGTGTTAAGGCTATTCAACTGGCGACGCGCGGGGTGACTTCAATCTGGCCCACTTCATAATTTGTGTGTGTGTGTGTGTGTGTGTATGGGGGGGGGGGGTTCTGGGTTTTGGGTTCTGTTTATTGCATTTATGATTTAATGCAATTAAATAAACAAATTTAAAAGGTAACAGATCATTGTAAACTTTGGTATATTTACATAATTTACATAATCTGTTTCAATGTTGATGTGTTCATGCGTGCACATCTGCTCACAGACTCATGTTCATGTTTGTGCTGATGTTCAATGTTTTATGTTATGAGTGCTTAGTGTATATTTAGTTGATGTTTTTCTTAGTTCATATCTTAGATGTTATTACTGTTTTTCTTATACATTTTATTGTTGGATGTAACTGGGACCCTGTGTACATAATTTCGCTCCACCACATGTACCACATGAGGTGCGAATGACAATAAAGAAACTCTGACTCTGACTCTGACTCTGATAATGACTTTAATTGCTGGCTGTCCGGCCCCCAAGCTGTTGGCTTTCAGTAACTGTGCCCCCCTGAGCAATTTAGTTGAATAGCCCTGGTTTAGCATATCTCTTAGACCCTTATATACTGTTTCTTTTTATACTTTATATTTTTTGCTATTTTTGGTGTAACTGGGACCATGAGTATATAATTTCATTCCACCTCATGTACCACCTGTGATGCAAAGCCGGCCCAAGGCATAAGCAAACTAAGCAGCTGCTTAGGGCCCCACCCCCTAGGTGGAATAGATTTTTTTTTTTTGTAATGATTATTATTTTAAGTTTAGATTTTGCAAATTGTTGCATACATTTACATAGTTTTAAGAACTATTTATTCAACTCTACATTTCTTTTTAAAACCGTTTTACGTGGTTTCAAGTAATTGTTCATTTACATTATTTAAGTATTTCCTTGATATTTAATGTTTTTTATTTCATTTAATTTTGTCTGTTTTTGCACAGTTTAGTTTATTTTTTATGCATCTAAGTTATTTTATGGTTTTTATTTTGTTTATTTGCACTACAAATTATTTTCAGCATTACTGTTGCAGTTCTTTGGAACCAAAAATAATAAACCAGATTACACCTTTGCTGCAAAATACATTGTATACTGGTGTTTTATTTCCCCTTTATTACCTTTAGTACCACATATATACATATACATATAGGATCATGTAAACAGAGCTGTCAGAGTTGCAATGAGTTTGTTAGGTTGGTGCATAATCTGATCATCTGACTGTTGATTGCAGTAATCCACATTATTAGCAGAAATAGAGGGCCCCAAACCAAATTTCGCTTAGGACCCCATGGAGGCTTGGGGCGGCCCTGCTGTGATGCGAATGAGCATAAAATGAACTTGAATGCCCTTCTCATCAGTCAACACAGCTGCTACATGTGCATTAATGTCACAAACGTTTTGATGCTGTTTTTTTCATTCAAAAATAATATTGCTTAAACCATATTGCGCTAATGATGACATCACATTTCCCAGCCCTTAACCCCCACCATCTGCTCCTCCGGGTGTCCTAGATAGCAGCTCCCTGCTCCACACAGAGGGCTGTGGTAGCTCGGTGGTCTGTGGTTGCGTCAGGAGGGGCATCCGGCGTAAAAATAACTGCCAAGTCTTCGTGCAACTTAGTTTGCTGTGGCGACCCCTAACACAGGGAGCAGTCAAAAGAAGAAGAAGATACATACAAATATATATATATATATATATATATATATATATATAGGTGTCACTAAAGTGTACATTTTTGAAAGTGAATTTATCATCACAGTGCTTTATCAGTTTTTTTTTTCCTATATAATGTACTGGATGTTAATGAGCTGCACAAACTGCACATTCATTCCTTCTCCAACTAAAGCAAGCAACATTAAACAGGCATATCCAGCCAGTAGTTCAGTGACAGCTAGCACCAGATACAAATAACTAGCTGTTTTATTGTTTGACACCAGGAAGCACATATTTCAAGAGACAGCTGCTTTTTTAAAGCTATCATCAGCGCTCTCTGTTTAAACCCAGAGTGACGTGTCCTGACATGACTGTCCCCGTTACCTTTTAACACAGGAAAACCTCGGAGGAAACAAGGAAAACGTCTCACTTTTACAGGAAAAATCAAATTGTCAAAACAATAAAATATATAAGAAGCTGATTTTTTATTTTTGTTTTTCATGTTTGTTTCCAAATGTTAGAAATTAAGACACTGGATTCTTGGTTCTACCTTTTTTCTTGACTAGGAGAACATAAAAACCAAAGGTTTGATTTAATTAATGTTTTATCTAAAAGTTCTGTTCATATTCATACTTTTCAGTGAAACAACTTCCCGTAGGAGACGTGAAGCTTCAGTTGCTTTAAAGAAAAGCTGAATGGGTTTCCGTTTCCATCAAGTGGTTCATGTTAGTACAGCAGGCTTGATCTATTTCACCATTAAGCTGCTGAATGGTTTATTCTTGTGAATACAAATAGTCTTTTTTATTATTCTTATTTCTTATTTATTCTCAGATAAATAGTGTTAAATTATTATTTTTACATATGAATGTTTCCATTCAGTGCCCTGAGATGACTTCTGTTGTAACTTGGCGCTATATAAATAAACTGAACTGAATTGAACTATTTCCACAGCAGGTTTGATGATTTACAGATAGCTTGCAGCAATAACTGGAACTTCGTTTTTTTTCTGTTTAACAGCTCTTAAGAAAAAGAGGAAGAAAAATAAAGTTCACATTTAGCAAACAACTTAAACTGACTGGATTTTTCTGCCAATAACACATTTATCTTAGCTCCACATATATAGCAACACTTATAAAGAGTAAAAATTAATGTATGTTCTGATTACTTTTTTGCGTCTCCTGCGTTTCAGGTTCTGGTTCTGGCATTTTAACTGAAGTTTCAGTCCCTTCAAAGTTTTGCAGATCTGAAACATATACACAGATCAAGAATTTGAACGGACACACATGGTGGGATTGTAATATTGTTTTTGTGGAGCATTATTTTTAAGCTGACCATTCTGAGGAGCAGTTCCAGCAGGTAATTCAGGTTCTGCTGCGCTGAGAGGGATATTGGCTTCATCTGCTCTGTTGGCGAGATCAACAGAGTATCTCTGGGGGGGACAAAGCATACAAAACATGCACTAATTAGTACTATTTTTAATTCTATGTGTGACATAGCTCTCTATATGTGAATAAAACTGCCCTAATGATCATGTTTTGCATGACTGGACTGAGGTGATCAAACTTTCTTTCATGTTTCCTGTCCTGATATTACATGCAATGAAGCAAAGCAGAGCAATGTTTTTACCTTTGACTGTGTGTGTAGGTGTGTGTGTGTGTGTGTGTGTGGGGGGGGGGGGGATCACTGGCTTTAATGTAGCAAAATACCACATAGTTTAGTTTTTATGTAAATGTTAAAAATTACAGCATGAAGCATAATGTCAAAACTTTTTGTTTTACATATTCAAGGGAGTGGGTAGGAGTATAAACATATCAAAATTCCCACTCCTTAACCACTTATTCTTACATTTATTACATGTATAATCCATACATATAACAACTAAACC
>NC_056513.1:30200896-30212776 GCF_014905685.2 Nematolebias whitei | reverse complement strand
TATATATATAATTTTAACTACAGTAGATGAACAGTTATTATGTCTTTAACTTCACCAAAAAACAAAACTAGCATCGATAACAAAAACACCAACAAAAATTGAAAAATAATATTATATAGTATATCCAGCAATGATTATATGTTTATAAGATAATATGAACAGTTTTATGCTTGGACGTTGTGTAAGTTCAATATTCAAATTATTCCACAGTTTGACTCCACTTACTGATACACAAAAGTTTTTTCTAGCAGTTCTGAATTTGCATATTTTAAATTGTGATTCCCCCCAAAACTTATGAATTAGCTCCTTAGTCTTAAACAAGTTTTGAATGTTAAAAAAATAAAATCACAAATCGCTGAACAAATGTTATTAAAACTTAAAACGTTCATACAATAATTAATGGATGTACACCTAGATCCAGGTAACTGTTGGAATCAATTTGATTCAAGTTGTCTGACACAACAAAGCAAACTTGGCAGACACAAAAAAGATTATAACTTTTACAGATATTGAACTAAATGTTGATGTCATAGTAGCTGAGACTGCTGCCTGGAGAGAAAGCCTGCTAACATACAAAAAAGTGCTCCGTAAAGCTAGAACTTCATATTATTCATCTTTAACAGATGAGAATAAAAATAGCCCCAGGTTACTTTTCAGTACCATAAAGTCTAATGGAAATTCCTATTTCTATTGATTCATGTATCCCTACAACTATAAGCAGTGATGACTTTATGAGATTCTTTATGTTCCTCTCAAACCCAGCCGGTCGAAGCAGATGGCCGCTTGTCCTGAGTCTGGTATGGCTAAAGATTTCTTCCTCATGAGGGAGTTTTTTCTTTCCACTGTCACATTCATGCTTGCTCAAGAGGAGAGTTCTGTGATGGAGTTAAATTTAAAGCAGTCTGCTCCTAAGATAAATAATGTTAAATTATTATTTTATATATGAAAGTTTCTGTTCAGTGCCCTGAGATGACTTCAGTTGTGACTTGACACTATGTAAATAAACTGAACTGAATTGAATTAACTGATCACAAGAAATTTGTTGTTTAAAACCATTAAGTGTTGAGGTCTTCTCTGTTTGTTGCAAAACATCTGTTGAACCACTGGACAATTTTTTATTAAAATTATCATTGAATATCTACAACTGAATACCCTTTAAAGGCAACCAAACACAAAAATGGCTACAACTTATTATTTTTTTTATATATTGAGCTAAAATATGTAAAATAGGTTCAAAATAAACTAAAATAAATAGCTAAGCATTATCCTCAACACATAATTGGAGCACAACATGACATAATTGGACATCTGTTGGAAATAACGTTTGTCTGTTAGCGCAATATCTCATGAACCACTAGACTGATTTCACTGAAGCTCAAATTAATTATTTTCCGTTGATTTAAAATGTTGGCATGAAAGGTGGCGAGTGAAAGGCATTCCTTCAAGGAACGTTAGGCATTTATTTTTTGCTGAACAGAGAACAATAAGTCATGCTGTCTTCCACATGTCCAGCAATTAGTTTTGTGATGGAATTGAAAGAAAACAGTACTCACCCTTATTCTTTTTTGTGCAAAGAAACAAACAGCTACAGATACGAACACGACAAGGATGATCACCCCCAGAATGATGATTACTGAAGGCCAAAATACAGAATTTAAAGAGTCACAATTTCAAAAACATGTTTTTTGAAAAATAGAAAAACTCACCGATATGGTCCACTGCCGAAGATGAGGCTTAGAAAACAAAACAAAACAAAACAAAAAAGTTAATAATTAAGTCAGTTTTATAGATTTTGTGCTGACATTTGGTGAACTTGCTTGAAAAAACCGTGGTACAGCCCTGGCGACATACATCATCACGTATGTGCATTATGAAATAAATCATATGTGATGACACCACTGATGTTCAGGGGAGTGGTGAAGCAGAGGTTAGAGAAGGTGGGCCTGTGATTGGAAGCTCACCGGTTCAACTCCCCGGACCGATAACATCAAAATGTGGGTGGAAAAGGTGAAGCACCCACACTTGCCTCCACCCTTCTTTGCACCACTCTGGGCCCTTGAGCTGTATAACCTTAACCTGTATAAATAATGGTTGAATAAATAAAAATGGAATTAAATTGAACAGCTCTACAAAGTAAATGGATCAACAGCTGGTTCCCTTCAAAGAGCCATATATCCCATCTCTATCGCAGAGATAATGAATACTTCTATTACTAATTAGCTCCTAAAAATGTTGCTCAGAGTTTTATTATGTTTCAAGCAAATTATTCACAAGTGACACTTTTACAGTAAAATGGTTAATTTTATATCACAACAGTGTTTGTAACCAGGTGGTACAACAAAAAGTTATTTGTCATCATGTTTAAACTCACTTATTTTGAAAGTTCCCTTTTGGAACAGTCTTGTAGTAACAAAGTTTGGACAACGGGGTGTGTTCTTTTTATTTTGGTAAAAAGAGACATTACACAAGTATGTAAACTGAGAAAACCAGAAGTTTTGAGAGAACATGCTGGAAAGACAAGGAATGATTGTCAATACGGCCTGAGGTCATTTGTTCATCCTTAATCATCAAGACTTTTAGTATTTCCACCATATTGCATGGATTTGCTGGCATGTGGACAACGTGTTCTGTAGGTGCCACTGCTGTATTTTATTGTCTATGTTTTGTGCATATTTGTGGAACCTTCCATATGTCTTAACCATTTTACCTCTCTGACAGCACCTTTTGTGTCAACATCAAGGATTTTATTTCAGCATCTGCAGCTCTTCGGTGGAGGGTACCACAGGGGTCCCTTCTCGGTCCTCTTCTCTTTTCTTAATACCTGCTGCCACTAGGTGCCATTTTTCGTAAACACGGCATACCTTTTAATTTTTATGCCAATGACTGTCAAATTTACTTTTCTCTGAATCACACTGGTGCACGCTCTATCCAACCTCTTGGTTGACATCACGGTTTTAAATTTCTTAAGTTTTAATGAGAAGATCACCTAATGGCACGATCAAGAATCACTGTATTGACCTCTTCTCTTTAGCCTCGTTAGAGAAACAAGTTGTCACTAATCTGGGAGTGAAAAGCTAAACAGTCATTTAAACATGATTGCTAGAGCATGTTTTTTGTTTTCGTTTTTTTTAGTTGAGGTGACTGTCTAAATTGAAGCCCATACTGTCCAAAAGTGACCTTGAGACAATAATACATGCTTTCATAACATCCAGGCTTGATTACTGCAATGTGCTTCTTTTTGAATTAGTCAGAATTTCTCTGCACGTTTACAACAGGTTCAAAATGCTCCAGCCCGATTTTTAACCAGTACAGGCAAAAGAGAGCACATTACACCAGTTTTGGCCTCCCTTCACTGGCTCCTGGTTCACTTTCAAATTCATTTCAAAATCATTTTGTATGTTTTTAAATCGCTGAATAATTCTTCCCCTTCTTATCTCACTGATCTTCTGCAGCCATATGTCCCACAGCACTCTCTGAGGTCAGCAGACCAGATGCTTTTATTGGTTCCAGGCACTCGTTTTAAGCTCAGAGGTGACAGAGCCCCTTCTCTGTTGCAGGTCCAAGACTGTGGAATGAGTTACCACTGCATGTCAGACAGGCTCCCTCTCTCACTGTTGTTAAGTCACGTTTAAAAACACACTTTTATTCTCTGGCTTTTGAAAATGTGTGTGTTGAATTTAATTTGTCTGTATTCTATATAGTTATATTGTTGTTGTTGTCATATTTGTAAGGATAAAGTTCTTATCTTTACCTATTTGGATCTATGTATTTTATCCTGTGTCCTTTGCTTGTTTTGTTTTTCTGTACAGCACTTTGGTTGGCCTTGTTGCTGTTTTTAAGTGCTTTATAAATCAAGTGGTCTGGTATGATATTTGTTTGGCCTAAAATAATTAAACTAGAAACAAAAAGCCCACATATAAAGAAACAAAATTTGCATTTGGAGTGTGCAGTCATTCAACCCTGGCTTCATATAAAACAGCAGGTGCAGCTTACTCCTCTGGCCCGTTGTCTTATTAGTGGTTTCAAATGGACCCTTTGGAGGAGGTGTTGGCTTGGTCAAGGGCCTCACAAATCCTTTCGTTTGAGTTGGAGTTGGAAACTTGTTTGAGATGGAAACTTTAGTACTGTTACGACTCAGATCTGAGGAACATAACAACCAACAACATTAAATATCAAAACAAAAAGTAAGTGGTGATGAATGAATAGAGAATGTAGTGAAATACTTTACTGACCAGTGGTAAAAGAATCTAAAAAGCTGCTGTTTTGTGTTTTGAGTGTAGAAATGCTGAAGTTGTCAGTGATGTCCATTTTGTCGGTGGTACTTTGGACAGTTGTGATGTTTGTGGTGCTGGTTTCATTGGAGCTGACGAGTTCTTCCTTGGGGAAATAACTACTGGTAATGCTTATTGTTGTTGTAGGAGCCGTCACAACAAAACCTACAACCATTTCCACAAAATAAAAAAAACAACAACATTAAACAAAAAAAAAAATTTTGGAATAGAACTTTAAAATAAACTAAATGTATCTACTTTTGTTTATTAAGTTAGAAAAAATATCCTGATGCATGCTCATTAATCCAGGTAGAAAAATCCAAGAAAGTTCAATCTGGTCCTCTGGACATTCAAAAAAAGCAGCAGCAAAAAAAGTTCAGCAGCAAAACTGGCTGATCCACTCTGAGAAGGTGCTATTTAAGAGACTGAGCTGAAAACAGCAGCTCAGACTGAGGAAATCTCTTGGATGAGAGACGAAACGTTTCTACATTTTTTTTTTTTGCTTTTTTTTTTTTTTTTTTTTTTTTTTTAATGTCCAGAGGACCAGATTGAACTTTCTTGGAAGTTAGAAAAAAGTTTTTATCATTTTATTCTTTACTGTACTGTCTTAGATTTGCATCATTAAATGGTCTCAAACCCACATTCTCATGTTATATTGCGTCATCTTTAAGCAGAACTTGCCTTTTTGCTAATTAACGATGCATAAAGAGGTCAGAAAGCCATAAATCAATGAAGTATAAATTTCAAATCTTAAGGAGAAATTAATTTAAAAACTGTTGAAACCATAGCTCTATGCATCAGGGTATACTGGAACAAATGCTGAATCTTGATTACATATTAATCCTAACTATGTTTCCTGAATAGTTTTTACTACATTTTTTTAAAGGTTGACATTTAACATTTTCATTAAAAAAAATATTAAAAAATCTAATGATTGCTATATACTGTATCTCTTTTTAATCTTATTTTATTTTAAGACTAAAGACATGCACTGTGTATCACATATAATAAATATTTCTCTTTGACTGACAACTTACAAATAAGTCATTGTCGTTTATCAAAAATATTTTAACAGGAAAGTTTTAAAACATAGATAAGAATTGTGTCTTACCAAGAAAAAATAATGGAATTGACGATATTAGAAGTTTGTTCGACGGCATCATTGCATGTGAAAACCTATTAAGTCCAGGGGTGCTGATAAAAGAAAATGCTCCAGGTTCAGAGAGGATGCTTTTATGTGCTGCTGTTCTTCATTGCTTCACAGCATTGCACACTTCTGAGGTAACATAAAGAGGATGAACGCCTCCGACCGCATCAGGATGTTTCAAATAACGCTGTTGCTCAAACAGAATATGCGAGAGGAAACTGCTTGTAAATAGCTTTTGAAACAAAGTGTGATAGGAGATAACCACCATTACAGAAACTGATCCACTGGATCACTATAAAGTTAAAGGTTTATTTTGCTTTAGAGAAAGAGATAAAAAACTATTTTCTCTTTCAGTTTTGTACGTTTCTAGTCACGCTTTTAATATGCTTTCATTAATCAACTATAAAGACAAAGAAGAAAAATCCTTTGAATGTTGTAAGAGATGATTTGGTCCTGGTGGTTTGGTTTTCTGCTCACTAGATGTCACTGTGACTAAAGAAAAACACATCAGGCGGTTTCTTGCCCAAAGTACCTAGATCAACTGCTTTAAAGTAAATTAACATTGTGACCTAATCATACATTCAGTCTGTTTTGAACTTGAACCAACAGAAACTGAATAGATGGTTGATTATATAAAAATGACTGGGTTTGTTGGTTCTGCTTGAACAAATCTATGTCGAACAGATGTCCTTGGCCTTCAGATGTCACCTGCTGTCAGACGAAACTGATTGCATAAGAGCTAATTTAAAAATCTCGCATTTGAATATTGGAGATAATTGTGTCAGCAAAATAGCTCATAAAACACTGGACAGATTGAAATGAAAGTCTCAGAAAACAATCAGTGGCTATTCAGCTGCAACTGATGAGCTTTTTGAGTAAACCCAATTCAGCATGGCCGCCACTTTAGCTTGATCATATGAAACAGAAAAAAGACAAAAATGCAGCTAATTTTAAATATTGATCTAGAGTTTGGTGTGGTGAAGGCTGAGTACTGTTCACTAGACATCATTTGAGCACTTCACATTGCACAATATGTTTGCTTAAAAATTAAATAAAAAATAAAGGTTGGTGTCAACCCTGTCTGTCAGTAAAATTTTTCATTAATCACTGGACAGATTTCAACAACGCTACCAAAACATAATCACTGAATATCAAAGTTCATGCTCAATCATCCAGGTACAAAATCCAATAATGGTCAATCAGGTCACCTGGACAGTTTATTTTTTGTGGGAAGATGTTTCGCCCTCTATCCGGAGGGCTTCATCAGTCTGAGGAGTCCCACGTAAACTTTTCCCCACTAAGCAGTACACTCCTTTAGTGGACCAACCAGTTTGCTGGTGATAAGATGGTTTCTGGGGGCTGTCCTGTCCCAGTCGACTCCTCCCAGGCAGGCAGCCACAGCCAAAGTGGTTCAAGACATCAAAGTTCATGCTCAATCATCCAGGTACAAAATCCAAAAACTGGTTGGTCCACTAAAGGAGTGTCCCAACAGCAGTACTGACATGTGCAGAGTGGTAAACTCTCCTTAAAAAAAAAAAAAAAAAAACACAGAAGAAGAAGTTCTACTTCCGGTTTACTTCCGGGATGAACGTAAACAAACCTGAGCGCCCAAAATGGACCCGCAACAGGTTTTAATGATGGTGGAGACGTTACTGCACTCCCTGACTGAGCTACAGGTAATACAGATCATTTTGAGCTCTTTCCAAGTTTCTAGTAGAAATGTTGTGTCGCTCACTGACCAGTTTTGCTTCCCTGACATTCTAATATTATTAGCATTAGCCAGGCGGAAATGACATAGGTCGTACATGCAATCAGGTCAGCTTTTCACGATTGGAAAAAAAATGAACAGATTAAGTGTTTACATGCACACCGTTGGGGTTATCGATCGGCGTAAACCACCCGTCTCATTCTGATTTCAGATTATTTCGTATCGAGCTTAATAAACAAAAAATAACCCCAATGGGGCGTTTACATGACACATTTTTATTCCGAACGGCCGATTACTTACTCATGTCCATGTAAACATAGCTCTTTTTACAAATTTTGAGCTAACCTTTGATGTGTTAGTAGCTGAGAGTCATCCACAACATATACATTGAGCACTATATGCTCTTGCAAGATCTCATATCACATGAGATTGTGCAGAACGTTACTTACAAGTGGTTCAACACATCCTGGTTCATGCTCAATAATCCAGGTAGAAAAATCCAATGAAGTTAAGTCAAGTCCTCTGGATGGTTTCTTTTTGTTGAAACGTTTCGTCTTTCATCCAAAAGACTTCCATTAGTCCAAGGAGCCACAACAGACTCAATCTTATAAATATGTGGACGAAACGTTTCAACAACAAAAAAAAAAAAACGGCCAGAGGAACTGACTGAACTTTGTTGGGTCACAAGGTTTGACCAAAGCTACTCTGTCCCTTCTTCTCAGCATTAGATTATTTTTGTTAAAATCACTGGCATGACAGGTGGTAGGCCTTCAAACAATGCTAAATGTTGAAAAGCTTTATATTTTATTTCTTTATTTTTTTTTTACTTTTGAAATATTGGACATTCATTTTAATAATAATGCTCCAAAATAGTGCCTTTTTTTGTTGTTCTCTTGGTTGTAACAAAGTGGGAGTTTTCTCGTGTTTGTAGATGTGTTTTGAGGATGTACATGTGTCTTCAGGGCCGTAGGGTCAGGTATTACTGTTTATTTTCCCGTGCCTACGGTAATCAGCAGCAAGATTAGTGTCAACTGCCACCCAGTCGCTGGCTGGTTCCACATGCCACTGCTGCAGGCCCCCTCCTGCTGTCTGCTCTCACTGGGTCTATTTGGGACCTGCTCTCAGGGTGGGAGGACTGCAAGTCCGCTCTAATTCCAAAGACCAACGTCTGGCGTCCACTCTGGGCAACGTCACAGACCCCAAACAGCACAGGCAGAGAGGGCGTGTTTCTGTGTGTAAAGAGAGTCTCGGAGAGGAAAGAGCTTCGGACCACCCACCCAGAGGATTCAGAGGCACAGGATTCACAGCCCATTCTGTTGTATTGCCACACCGCCCCTTCTCTGAGCATGGCCCACCCCAATTGTTCCGCCTACTAACATGAGGAGGTGGGTGAGAGAGGTGCTGGATGAGCAGTGAACAGTGGGCTGAGATTCTCTACTTCAGCACACAAAAGAGCTGAATTGTGTTGGGCTGGAGCACTTTTTAGAGTGGCCCTGCCATGGGGCCTGAATGAAACATCTGTGGAGGCTGAGCCCAGGGGGGGAAATGCTATTTTGCTGTTCAACCACACTGACAACCTGTTTTCTCTTCCCCCACCCCCCACACAGAGACAGACAGACAAAAACAACTTCCTTCACTGTTATTTTTTTCTTGGCCTTGTAAAACTATTCATACTGTACACTCAAGTTTGCCAGAAGGATAGAAAAATAATGTTACATCTAAGTTTAGAGAACAAGACAGTATATTTCCTGTTTTCCACTAGACTGGAGCACTTTGCATCTGACAGTTTTGAGTTCAGGTTTATTAATTTTTTTTCTTCATTCCAGTACAAACCTCATTTTATTTAACTCAACTTTATACAAAACAAACAAACAAAAAGCAAAACCATTGAATATACAAGTTAACCGATAGATCTCTGTGTGTGTGAAATGGTACGGCAGTCTTGAAACAAGGGTGTTAGGACATACTGATGGGTATTTACAATAACAGATATCAGTTTATCTGATGTATTTCAGTCCTATAGAATAAAGTTAATGTTATTACCATGTACTGGTATCATTTATCTGACATGATCTCATGCCTTACCCAGAATTACGCACAAATTATATACAGCTTCTAGAAAATATGGCTGAAGTAAAAAAATAAAAAAAACATTAAACACCAAGCCTTGAAAAAAGCTAAAATACATTTTGACATTTTGGTGCACATATTTGCAGTTGTACTGTTCTTTAAAAATAAAAAAACATGGTGAACATCTACTGTCATAGTTGTCATTTTCTGGGGGGGGGGGGGGGGGGGGTCGTTAATGTCTTTTGTAATTCTTTAATATCTTTATTTTTTTTGTGATCTTGTATTTTCTGCCTCAATCTCCAGATCTCCACAGTTTTTTTTAATACAACAAACTATCTGAAAACTGGAAATAAAAATTAAGATGTGAATAAACTGGGAAGGACTATCAGAGAGTGGAAACAGATGAGTTGATTGGAGATGTGGAGCAGGTGGTGCAGTACAGTAACATGAAGATAGCTCCCTTCACAGTGGAGGACTACCCCACTATAAGATTTAAACTACAAAACATTGATGGTCTTTGTAAGACGTTTGGGTGCCATTAGGAAGGCCGTGGACTTCCCATTACACATGATGTAATGCAGTGTTGTAGTCTTCATTTTTGTATTGGGTATACTGTGCTTAAAAACCAAAGTACATCAGTTAGTACAATGTAATCATTAATTTATTTTGATTTTTAAGCATATTGGAACATTTCAAAAATCTCCCCGATGCTTATAGTACAACAAACTTTGTACAACAGTTGGCTTCGTATTAAAAACATGTTACAGAATTTTAAAACAGTATCAAAGCAAAACATGTTCAAGTATCAAGTAGTAAGTACAGAAGTATTAATTATACAAAAAAATAGGTTGAGCCAACTCAATGTGTCTGTAAAATGTTCCAAATGTGTTGACAATGACACGAGCCCATGTCACATATCATTGCCAATGATATGTGACATGGGCTCGTGTCATTGGGCACTTTTAAGTGGGTGTAATGAAATTCCCAAACTTTTCTAATTGGTATACTACGTATAGTCGCATATAGAGTACACCACTGATGTAATGATAGGTCCACTATGGTTTTGAGCAGCACAGAGTTTCCGTAACTCATGGTGGTCTTTCATCGTGGTGGCAGTGAATTGAGGTCCAAAGTGGATTGCCAAGGAGTTTGGTGGAAATGGATCCATGAGCTGTGTGAACTGGTGTGGCTTTATTGTTAATTTTACTACCAAAAGTAGGACTGGTCATGCTGGCCTCATGTCCACAATGTCCCCGTCAAGGTCATAGAAACAACCTAACATAGTGCTAGTCTGACATGGCTCAAGTTTGGCTTAGGCTACCTGATCATGACAAGGTCAGCACATAGCTGCATTCTGATGCAGTCTGAGAGAGTTCTGCTCATGTAAGCATATAGGAGATGGGCACAAAAGACCATCTTGTGGATGTAGAAAAGAGCTAGAAAATATGCGACCATTAGGGTTGCCAACCGTCCCGTAAAAAACGGAATCGTCCCGTATTTAGAAACAAAAGTACATGTTCCGTAATGAGCTGCAACGGGACGCACTTTGTCCCGTATTATCATGAAAGTCAAAAAACATGTCCATGTCAATAGAGTTAGTGAATGATGGGCGCTGTATATGAGATTTTACGGTAAATTAACTCCCGCCCTCTCTTGCTCTGTGACCAATGAGCAGTCTTCTTACTCACGAAGCCCTGAATCCGGCTCAGCTCCTGTTGTTTTATTACGACCGCCGACAGACAGGATTCGACAAGACATCATGGATGCGAGCGGCAGAAATTCAGAGGATTTAAACAGCGCACACGGTTCATCTTCCATCAATAACCCGACTACTCCTCCCAGAAAAAAAGAAACGGCTGCAAAAATACAGAATTGAGTGGGAAAAGGAAATGTGACTGGAAAGAGTGCACGCTAATGGCTATAAAGCACATTGTACTGTCTGCCAGCGCACTTTGTCTGTAGCCCATGGTGGACAGTTTGATGTCAAACAGCTTCCACCACTGGACACAAGAACTGGGAAATACAACAAAACCAGGAGGACCCTGACCAGTATTTGTCCACTGGGCAATGCCAGAGGCAGATATGGTATGTAAAATAATAATTATATTAAAAAAGCATAAGTTTGATGTGTAAAAGTGCAATGAATGTGAACATTAAAGGCCAAATATATTTTTATTGTGATAAACAAGTAGAATAAAAAAAACAAAATAGATAAATAAAAAAATACACACATTAATTTATATAGTATTTCTTATGTTTATGATTACTGCAGAGATAGTCCATATACAGTATACCACACTGTGAAACATACTTCAAGTTACAACTCAGCCGACTACTATTTATCAGGTCTTTCTTGTAAATGAGTCCTTGAGGCTCAATGGGATTTACGTTTAAATAAAGGTTGAATGAAAAAAAACAACTCAAGCGGACTGATTTAAGCTGACTCTCCAAACATTGAATGACTCCAGCATTGCCAAGAAGATGTCCTGAAGATGTCCTGTGGGAGGACGAAGGCTGAGGCTGTGCTCACCGATGTCCTGTGTCCAAATGCAATAGAAGAAGTGGTCCAAAAATTGAAAGTGGAAGCAACCCCCTCCCATTCTCTCTTCACACAAATGCCTCAAACAAGGTGAAGATGAACCATGTTTTATTAATGATGGATACAACTATATATATATATATAT
>NC_056513.1:30192808-30200496 GCF_014905685.2 Nematolebias whitei | reverse complement strand
TTTTTGTTGTTTTGCTTTTTTTTTTTTTTTTTTTTTTTAATGTCCAGAGGACCAGATTTAACTTTTTTAGATTTTTCCACCTGGATTATTGAGCATGCATCAGGATATTTAAAGATAAATATTTGTTCCCATTTATTTACCACTGTGCATGACTTTTGTGCCTCTAGTGAACTCGGATAAAACTTTTCACTCCTTTCGGTAGGCTAAGCATGTCTATGGATGAGCTTCATGAGGAATGTGTGACTGCAGCACCTCACCGCAGAAGCTCAGGAGAAGGTGTCAGTCCAAGGGAACAGCAGAAAGGTGGATGCAAGTTCTTCAGGCAGCTGACCTCCCCAACATCCAGCTGTTGTATCCTTTGTCCTCATCCCATCTTCCACTGGATTTGTGGAAATTATTTTCCCTCATGAAAAATAAGTGGACTGATGTGCAAAACAAATGTTCTGTGCAAAACAAATGTTCTGAACTAATTAGAAACGAGCTCATTGTCAGTCTAAATGATGAAATGTCTTCTTCAGAGTTTTACTCTTAGGCGCTGAAAAACAAACCACTCTTTACTGCGGCACAAGCTCAATAGATACAAATGGAAGAAATGGGCCGACTCCAGTAATGGAGCATTGTCCTTTTTAGTTTACAAGTTATCTTTTTACTACATGTGGAAAGTCATGGCTTTTGAGGCACAATGTGTTTGTTTGCAAACGTCCTAAAAACTTTATGTTTGCACTAAATGCATTATTACACAAGTGTTCTTTGTAACGAACCACCTAACGGTTGGACTAAAATCACCACACAAAAAGTCAAAGTTAAATTATATTTATTTTCAATGTGAAGTATAGCAGATTGGACCGGTTCTGGTACTGGTTCTGGTCCTGGTTCCAGATCAGGACCGAGTCTATGAGACAGATCGGTTAGTGGTCGTGCAAGAGATAATGGAGAGCAAAAGTCAGAATGAGGAAGACCACTAACCGTCTCAGATGAGCTTGGGGGTTCTGGAGACTGACGAGGTCCAAACCAATCCGGATTGCTGCAGGAGAGGCCGAGTCCGGTGAGGGGCCGCAGCGACAGGTGGGTGGTGAGTCCGTTGAGCAAAGAGACGTGGTCACACAAGCCAGGGTCCAAAAATGGAGAGCAGAAGACAGGAGGTACCGGAAGAGAAGACGAGGAGGCGTTGTCGTGCAGGTGAAGGTCAGAACCAAAAGCAGAAGACGTAATAATCCAAAGGGTCGAGCGAGAGACGATGTCCAGATGAGTCATGGGTCCAGGAGCCAGGAGGTCAAGCCAAGAGGGGAGGACAGGAACCAGGAGCAGGACAGGAACGAGGAGACGGGTAAACTATGACAAGGGAACATGAAAGGCTATGGGGGAACAAGGCAGGATCAAGACCACGAGGCATTTACTTGCAGAGAACTGTTTTCAACTACTGGGCACCGAAGAGGAGAAAGAGCGCAGCTTTTAAAGGGCGAGAGAGACAGGTGCAGCCAGTTGAGTTCAATCAGCTGCTGCTGGCTGCAGTGAAGACAAAACTAAACAATCGTGACATCACCCTCAACCAGCATGCAAAGAAGACAAACTAAAACTCATGTACATAAACAAACATTACCAGAGCAGACAGAATAAATGAAACTCACAGAAAAGATCTATAGCAAGCTTTAAAGAGTGATCAGGGTGACAGAAAATATAATCTATGGGAAGTGATTCGTGACATCCATCCATTTTCTTTACCCGCTTGTTCCATTTTGGGTCACGGGGGTCGCTGGTGCCCATGTCCAGCAATCACTGTGCGAGGGGCGGGGTACACCCTGGATGGGTCGCAAGTCCATCACAGGGCCACATAGAGACAAACGAGACAAACAACCATTCACTTTCTCACTCACACCTAGGGACAATTTAGAGTTACCAATCAGCTTAACATGCATGTTTTTGGTCTGTGGGAAGAAACCGGAGTACCCGGAGAAAACCCACGCATGCATGGAGAGAACATGCAAACTCCACCCAGAAAGGCCCCTGGACCGGGGTTTGAACCAAGGACCTGCTTGCTGAGAGGCAGCAGCTCTACCAGTTGCGCTACCGTGCTGCCCGTGATTCGTGACAGTTCTTATTAATTTCTGTTAATACTATTTTAAGCTAAGCAGAACAAAAAAATGTTTAAGAAATATAAATTATTTAAAAAAAGATTTTACCCTGGTAATTGTATTTACACTCAAAATAAATTATTAAATTGTGTAATAAACGTTCTATGCATATTTTTATCATTCAAAACATGCATCCAATTAAATTCTGGTTCATTTCAGAGCAAGAAAAGTGGGATGGGGTGGGGGGGTTGAATCATCACGCTGGTAGGGGTGGGGTCGGCCAGCCCAGCCATGATGTGTCCCTTTTTTATTTTTCAAGGAGTTGGCAACCCTAGCGACCATCCACCCACTTTCTTTTAATGTATGAAAGCTGTGGTGAGTGGAGCAAGATTGTGAGAAGGGGCCTAACGCTATGTTTTATGGAGTTGTCTTTGGACTTTGGAGGTTTTTGGTTCTGCATCCTTCCTGTCTGCACCACATGTTCTTAAACTTGGAGTTCAGTGTGTTGTGTCCAAGTACTTCTGAATAAGTCTGTACATTTCTTTTTCAAAGAAACTGATAATTTTGGTCACTGCACACCAGCATTTTCCCATTGATATGTACTGGCACCAAAGCACAGAAATATTAAAGGGTAATAAGACCTAGTTCTTGATATCTAAGCCTTTTTGCATGCCGCTCCAAAAACAGGTCGATCCTATTACTTTCTTTCATGTGAAGGTCAACTTTTTGTGAGACATGCAGATTGGTAAAACTTGTAACGATAAAGCTTTCATTCAAAAGATACAACAAAGACAATGAGTCAAACCAGAAACTGAGAATGGAGAGTACCAAGGAGCCTTTTTGAGAAAATAGTGTGAGATTTGCTTTTGTCTATGTCAGATTACCACTCAGAACACAGGAATACCTAGAAATTGCAACAAATTCCAGGTGAAGAATTATTTTGGGTTAAAAAGAAAAAAATATATAGTGAAAAGCTCTGTAAAATACCTATTACAGGTGTGACAATTGTGGCAACTGTTTCAAACTGATAGGAAGGATAATACATTAGGTGACCTGATAGCTGGTGATGTTTTACTTTGATAAATACAACAAAGATTCTGAGATATGGAATGTGTGATACATAGCCTCAAGGGGCTGTCAAAAGTTAATATACACACCAACGTCAACTATTTAAACCTAGTTCCTCCAACAAAGACAGTCCACACTTCCTCACACTACAGCTCCACCATATGCAACTTATACAGAAAAACAATTGAGACCTTTCAGTGTAATTGAAGGGGAAACAAATATCTCCCTTTTGTCCTATATACATTAATTTCTAATTACGTTCTGCCCCTTGTAGATGCCTCTTGGAATGCGGATCTACACACACAGACATAAGATTGTTGCTAATGCTGTAAAAAGTCATCATCAGCTTCAATAATGGTTGCCCTCTTTAGCTCCTCCAGCTTGAGGGCAGAGATGGCGTAGGGGCAGGGCAGCCGACTTGGGACCCGAATGTCCCGTGTTTGATTCCCGGTCATTGCACATCTCTGGCGTCTCTGAGCAGGACACATTATCCCCAGTTACTCTCCGGGTGCTTTCCATAGCTGTCCACTGCTCCACCTGGTGGTGGATGGGTTAAATGCAGAGAGCCAATTTCGCCATTGTATGCAAACATACAATGATGACAATACATACACATTATTATTATTAACAACAAAAAAAGCCCATTGGCTCAAGCCCCACTAAGCAATTCCTGACCTGACCCTGCCCACCTACCCTACTAACACCGCTCGCCACACACACGTTCATGTAAAAGGTACTCATATACTGATGTACACATTATGTACAGTTACACACTACTATAACAGTGTGAACTGATGTATAAGGGAAGGGGTCAAGGGTGAGTAGAGCCACTTTAAATACCAGCTCAGCTTGCAATCTATGTAATCTATAGAGTTTGAACTTAAAAGGCATGTTGTACCGTGAGGTCAAGAAGCCAGAGCACTAATTTGCTCCTTTCTTTTATCCTCGTTGCACTTTATCAGTCAGTCCTCTCTGAAGTTTTCACTGATCCTTTAGCTGCTTGCCTACAGTGACATCAAGAAAATGTATGCGCTCTTGAACAAGACTGTCGATTTGAAAGTGCTTTTGGCAGAAGCTTGACCAGCTTGTGAACAGTTTATAAATGTATTAAACTTCAAACTCATTTAGTGAAGCAAATACAGAAACAATGTCTGTTAAAAAAATCCCTGCAGTGTTGCAAAAACTGTTTACTTCAGGATAGGTACATCTGGTGCAGGCTGAATAACAATGCCCTCCAAATAATACGTCTTTATTGGACTTCACATTTCTCAAATATGACCACCCAGAATACACAGCCCATACCACCCACACACTGTGAAGTGAGTTTATCACTCATCTGATGTCAGTGTGCATGCAGCCACTTACAGTATTGGCGCAGCTAACATGTTTGATGGGGAAGTGAAACTCTCATATAAATTACTACAAGACATTTGTGGGACAAAAAGGAAAAGTGCTGCTTCCTGCTAACAATAACAGCAAACACCAAAGAAAATGCAATGTTATAAAAATTTTTTTAAAATAAAAATCAAGAATTTTGGCAAAAATTTTGGTCTGCAGTAAAATGCATCAATGGAAACCTTCCAGTTTTAGTCAGCAGAAGCACTAGAAAAACAGCTGGTTTCAACATTTCTGCAGTGAATTATTATTATAACATTTAGTCCATCCAGATGCATGCTCAATAATCCAGGTAGAAAAATCTAAAAAAGTTAAATCTAGTCCTCTGGACATTCAAAAAACAAAACAAAGCAAAACAACAAAAAAATGTAGAAACATTTCGTCTTTCATCCAAAAGACTTCCTCAGTCTGAGGTGCTGCATCATTTTTAAATTCTGAATTATTTTCCCTAAAAATAAACACCCGAGATGAACCATTTTTAAAATGTGGTCAGGCTCAGCCTTAAAGATGTGGCGAGAAGCTCAGTAATATGTGGGGGAGCTTGGAGTAGAGTTGCTGCTCCACCTCATCAAAAGAACTCCATCCTTGTAGCTCCTAAAGGTAACTGAAGAGTGTTGCTAGGAAGAGGGTGGTCAGTGTTTCCCTCCTGGACCTGATGCCCTCACAAGCCAATCATGGATAAGTGGCAGAAGATGGATGAATGGCTGGATGGATGGATGGATGATTGCTCATGCAACTTTGTGAGTACTGTATATAAACAACAATGACCACAAACAGTCAGAAAATGAAAAGTCTACAAGCTGAAAAGTTCATAAAGTATGAAGATTGTCATTTTGTAGAGAGATTGGACCCAGAATGCAGATCAACATGGAAGATTGAAAACTTAAAGATTTAATGATCAACAAATAATACAAAACAAAAAGCTGGGGAGGCAGCTCAAAAAACTTTCTAGGCCACATGGAGGAGAACCGGATAGGACATGAAGTACACTGCCAGACTGCAGGTGAGTGAGGGCTGAGAAAGTAAATGGACAGGGTCTGATGAGGCAAGTGGTAACAGGTGAGACCAGTGATACCAAGAACAGGTGTGGCTGGGTGGAGCAGGAATGACTATTATTGGTAGACTTTTAACCAAACATTAGCTAATGGGTCTAGAATACCCAAAAGTTGACATGACAGAAATAATGTCTGCCTATTTCAATACACTCCAATTGCACTGGGACCTTGACTTTATCAGTCTATAAGTGCCCTCTAAACATGTCCAAGGCTTGATATGACAACTGAAGAACATTTTTGAATTATTTAGATTATTCTGATAAGACTGAAACTTTTTGTCTTCTTCTTCTTCTTTTGGCTGCTCCCTTCTTCAGGCGTCACCCACAGCGAACTAACTCACATGAAGACTTGGCAATTGTTTTTACGCTGGATGCCCTTCCTGACGCAACCACAGACCACCGAGCTACCACAGCCCTCTGTGTGGAGCAAAGAGCTGCCATCTAAGGCACTCGGGGGAGCAGATGGTGGGGGTTTGGGGTCTTGCTCAAGGGCGCAGAGTGGGGCAAATAAGGGTGTTTCACCTTTCCCACCTACATTTTTACACTGTCAGTTCGGGAAGTCAAACGGCGACTTTCCGATCACAGGCCCACCTTCTCTAACCTCTGTACCATCACTCCCCTAATAAGCTAATTTCTTATATTCTAACTTTCATCTTCCCCCCCCCCCCCCCCCCCCCCCACCCACACACACACTTGACAGAACCAGTGATGGCCTTCTTGTGTGGGATTAAAGAAAAAAGACAGAGCGAAGGTGCAGACAGTCCTGAGACAGATTCTGGCCCCAGACGTTCTGCAGTATTTACATGGGTTTAATGTGCAAATGATAATGTTTTAGCCAAGCTGTGTGTGTGGTCAGGTGGTGACATACACACAAGCATGTCCACACACATACACATCAGCGCCCACACACATACTGTGCTCACATGTAATCTGCCTTGGTGATTGGGAGCCTTTGGTCTCCATCGGGGTCAATCAGTGGAACTATGAGACCTGGAGGCAGTGAGGTTGGATGTCCTTCTGTTTCCAGACTTCAGTGTGGCCTGTTCCAGTAACTCCTGAGCAAATACAGACTGTGTGTGTGTGTGTGTTCAAGAAAGGAAGTAGGAGCTGAGAGCTATGTGTGGGGTACAAAATGAAAGTTAGAGGGTATTACCTCATTGGCATTTACCATAATGCACATTACACAATATCTGTTCAGATACTTAGTGCAACTATCAGCTGTAAAACACCCTTAATTTCAATGCTTTGTTTGGACATTAGGAACAAACTGTGTGGTATATGGGACCAAAAGCTGGAAAAGTGCTCTGGATGGAGTTTGTTCAATTCAATTCAGCTTATTTGTTTAGCACCAAGTCACAACAGAAGTCATCTCAGGGCACTGAACAGAAACATCCATGGTGATGTTCGTAAAACACCACTGCAGACATGTGCCATTTCATGTCTATAACAAAGATGGCCCTGCTGTGACTGTCTTTGAGCATGTTTGTGTGCATCATTGCTTACTTCATGTGCACACAGAACTAAAGCCCATTGCCACAGGCGAGAGCCCACCACAGAAGGTTTGCAGATGTACTCCCGGCTACAAGCAGAACTGGGTCTAGCAATCAAAGGTGATAGCTCTCATATGGCACATGGCAGCAGCAGTAAAATCTTACATCATCCCATTCTGAAACGGAGAAAGGAATTCTGATGCTATTTAATCTTTGAGGAACACTCTGGTCACTTTTGAAGTGATGGGCAATTAAGTATTTATCAATAGTGCTTTATCAGCAGTGATCAGTCAGAGATGCATCTTTTTGCACAGGCTAGGCTAAGGGATAGCCATAACAGTGCCTATTTTTTTTTTATTATTATTATTCCAGGCCTATAAAATAATGTATTATCAAAAACCAGTGTGAATGAATTCTAAATGAGCAAATATTAAACCTCCACATGTTTGACTGACATTGTTTGTTCAGTTTGTTGCTGTTTTTTTTTCCAACTGAACAATGTGTTTCAGTCAGATATTAATAGCTACTGAAAAAACGAGTTTTAACTCAGACAATAAAAACTTTCCTTCTAATTTGACTTGAACGCTGGTTACTTCTGTCCAAGCAAAC
>NC_056513.1:30166997-30192798 GCF_014905685.2 Nematolebias whitei | reverse complement strand
TTCCTTCTAATTTGACTTGAACGCTGGTTACTTCTGTCCAAGCAAACAGCTGATTTGAAAAGCCGTCAAATTGTCATTGTTTCTGTGTTTTTGTCATTTATTTATCTGTTGTGTTTTGTTGTTGTGTTTGGACCTGAGCATCTTAGGAATACATTTTGCAGTCTTTCACTTTCTCTGGATGGCATTAATCTGGCATCCATTTTTAATGTAAAAAAAACGTGGTGATATTTTTGATCGGGATATGTCTTTTATCCCCCCACATTAAAAACAAAACCAGAACCGCTTTCTTCCACCTGTGTAATATCACTAAGATTAGAAACATCTTGTCCAAAAATGATGCAGAAAAACCTGTCTGTGCATTTATCACATCTAGGCTGGACTATTGCAATGGTTTATGATCTATGATTATGTATTTTCTGCTGTAAATGTCGCACCGCCCTATAAGTCGCATCAGTCCAAATATGTCTAATAAAATGAAAAAATCCATAAATAGGTCGCTTCGCCATAAATGTTGCATCTATTATGCATCACCGCTGAAGCATCGCATTTGTTACGTGTCACCACTGACAACCTGGAAATGTGGGCCGAACCCGGAAATGTAGGCCGGTGTTGTGCCAAAAATCGTTTGGCTGCCAAATGGTGGCTGCGGGAGCGTGCACGGGAGGACTTTAACAAGAATTTAACAAGATTAACACTTAAAAGCAATTATTTGTTTGCTCAAAATTATAGTAAAGGTGTGTCTCAGTCTAACGTTTCCTTAATAAATGCACTTTGACGGTCAAATCATCTGCATTTTCCATCCATCCATCCATCCATCCATCCATTTTCTTCCGCTTATCCGGGGTCGGGTCGCGGGGGTAGCAGCCTAAGTAGGGAGGCCCAGACTTCCCTCTCCCCAGCCACTTGGGCCAGCTCTTCCGGGGGAATCCCGAGGCGTTCCCAGGCCAGCCGAGAAACGTAGTCCCTCCAGCGTGTCCTGGGTCTTCCCCTGGGCCTCCTTCCGGTGGGACGTGTCCGGAACACCTCACCAGGGAGGCGTCCAGAAGGCATCCTAAACAGATGCCCAAGCCACCTCAACTGGCTCCTCTCGATGTGGAGAAGCAGCGGCTCTACTCCGAGTCCCTCCCGGATGATCGAGCTTCTCACCCTGTCTCTAAGGGAGAGCCCAGACACCCTGCGGAGAAAACTCATTTCGGCCGCTTGTATCCGAGATCTCATTCTTTCGGTCACAACCCAAAGCTCGTGACCATAGATGAGGGTGGGAACGTAGATCGATCGGTAAATTGAGAGCTTCGCCTTTTGACTCAGCTCTCTCTTCACCACGACAGACCTGTACAGCGCCCGCTTCACTGCAGACGCTGCACCTATCCGCCTATCGATCTCACGCTCCATTTTTCCCTCATTCGTGAACAAGACCCCAAGATACTTGAACTCCTCCACTTGGGGTAGGACCTCCTCCCTGACCCAGAGAGGGCACTCTACCCTTTTCCGGCTCAAGACCATGGCCTCGGATTTGGAGGAACTGATCTTCATCCCGGCCGCATCGCATTCGGCTGCGAACCGCTCCAGCGAAAGCTGTAGATCACGATCTGATGAAGCCAATAAGACCACATCATCTGCAAAAAGCAGAGACGCAATCCTAAGGCCACCAAAACGGATCCCCTCAACACCTTGGCTGCGCCTAGAAATTCTGTCCATAAAAGTTATGAACAGAATCGGTGACAAAGGGCAACCTTGGCGGAGTCCAACTCTCACCGGGAACAAGCCCGACTTACTGCCGGCGATGCGGACCAGGCTCTGACACCGGTCATACAGGGACCTAACAGCCCGTATCAAAGGGCCTGGTACCCCATACTCCCAGAGTACCCCCCACAGGGCCCCCCGAGGGACGCGGTCGAAAGCCTTCTCCAAGTCCACAAAGCACATGTAGACTGGTTGGGCAAACTCCCACGCACCCTCCAGGACCCTGCTGAGAGTGTAGAGCTGGTCCAGTGTTCCACGGCCAGGACGAAAACCGCACTGTTCCTCCTGAATCCGAGGTTCGACTATCCGACGGACCCTCCTCTCCAGAACCCCCGAATAGACCTTACCAGGGAGGCTTAAGAGCGTGATTCCCCTGTAGTTGGAACACACTCTACGGTCCCCCTTTTTGAATAGGGGGACCACCACCCCGGTCTGCCAATCCAGGGGAACTTCCCCCGATGTCCACGCAACATTGCAGAGTCGCGTAAGCCAACACAACCCTACAACATCCAGAGCCTTAAGGAACTCTGGGCGGATCTCATCCACCCCCGGGGCCCTGCCACCGAGGAGCTTTTTAACCACCTCGGTGACCTCAGCACCAGAGATTGGAGGGCCCGACCCAGAGTCCCCAGGCTCCGCTTCCTCAGTGGAAGACGTGCCGGTGGGATTGAGGAGGTCTTCAAAGTATTCCGCCCACCGACCCACAACATCCCGAGTTGAGGTCAGCAGCAAACCACCCCCACTATAAACAGTGTTGGTGGCATACCGCTTCCCCCCCCTGAGACGCCGGATGGTGGACCAGAAACGTCTCGAAGCCGTGCGGAAGTCGTTCTCCATGGCCTCTCCGAACTCCTCCCATGCCCGAGTTTTTGCCTCAGCAACCACCCGAGCCGCATGTCGCTTGGACTGCCGGTACCCATCAGCTGCTTCCAGGGTCCCACAGGCCAAAAAGGCCCGATAGGACTCCTTTTTCAGCCTGACAGCATCCCTCACCGACGGTGTCCACCATCGGGTTCGAGGGTTGCCGCCCCGACAGGCACCGACAACCTTGCGGCCGCAGCTATGGTAAGCCGCCTCGACAATAGAGGCACGAAACATGGTCCACTCAGACTCAATGTCCCCCACCTCCCTTGGAACATGTTCAAAGTTCTCCCGGAGGTGGGAGTTGAAACTCCGTCTCACAGGAGACTCTGCCAGACGTTCCCAGCAAACCCTCACAATACGTTTGGGCCTACCAGGTCTGACCGGCATCCTCCCCCACCATCGGAGCCAACTCACCACCAGGTAGTGATCAGTTGACAGCTCCGCCCCTCTCTTCACCCGAGTGTCCAAGACATGTGGCCGCAGATCAGATGAGACGATGACAAAGTCGATCATCGAACTGCGGCCTAGGGTGTCCTGGTGCCAAGAGCACATATGGACACCCTTATGCCTGAACAAGGTGTTCGTTATTGACAATCCATGACGAGCACAGAAGTCCAACAACAGAACACCACTCTGGTTCAGATCAGGGGGGCCATTCCTCCCAACCACACCCCTCCAGCATTTTCAAATGTTGATACTTGGAAATATGAACACGCAGAGGGTGACTCGCTGTTCATTTCTTCAAAATTTAACAAGATAATCACCTAAAAACAATTAATTGTTAGCTTGATGTTATAGTAAAGGTGTGTCTCAGTTGAACTTTTACTTAATAAATGCACTTCAATGGTCAAATTAGCTACATTTTGTCGGGGTGGCACAGCGAAATGAAGCTGATTTGACTACTGCTCCAGGCAGACGACAGTGGCTGTCTATGGCAAGCCGATTGTGTCATTAATAGCCACTTTTAACTATTACATGATACAACAGCATGCCATGACCTCAAATGCCATCTAGCATCTGAAAATGGTAGTGTTCAATAATTTCAGTCAGAATTAATGAAAACGGTCATATCTCAGCCAAAAATTGGTTTATAAATCCATCCATTATCTTTACCCACTTATTCCATTTTGGGTCACGGGGGTCGCTGGTGCCCATGTCCAGCAATCACTGTGCGAGGGGCGGGGTACACCCTGGATGGGTCGCAAGTCCATCACAGGGCCACATAGAGACAAACAAGACAAACAACCATTCACTCTCTCACTCACACCTAGGGACAATTTAGAGTTACCAATCAGCCTAACATGCATGTTTTTGGTCTGTGGGAGGAAACCGGAGCACCAGGAGAAAACCCACGCATGCACGGGGAGAACATGCAAACTCCACCCAGAAAGGCCCCTGGACCGGGGTTTGAACCAAGGACTTGCTTGCTGAGAGGCAGCAGCTCTACCAGTTGCGCCACCGTGCTGCCCTGGTTTATAAATATGGGAAAAAATTAATAAATACATTGCTTCGGCGTATGAGTCACAGGGCATGCAAATTATGCAAAAAACTGCAACTTATAGGGCGAAAAATAAGGTACTTGATATTGAAAAAATGTTCAGACAACATGACTATTATGAAATGACATTAACATGACAAATGAATATTACTGTAAACTCCCATGTCAATAAAACATATGTTTTACATGTTGTAGTTTCTTTACCCTAACTATCTGGCACTTACCTTTATTTTAATGATGAAAAGTTCCTTGTTCTCCCACATGACAGCATTATTTACCCAGCCAGATCAACACTTCGAGCTGTTTGTACTTTAAAACTTTCATCCTGGCAGCAGAGTCAGGTGAAGGTTTCTCTACAATGAATAGATGATCACAACATTCATGGGTGAACGGGCGGAGGGTATTTCCAATTCTCCCATTTCACTCCATTACAGAGGACTTTTTTTCAATGGTTCTCAAAAACATAAAAAAAACCAAAAAAACAGGACAATAAACTGCCAAGATCTATGGATGTTATGTGCATAAACCATTGTGAACCCATCACAATTATGCAATGGTGAGCCCACTGATACAGTATGCGCCTGAATATTTCACCAAGACCCTGTTAAGACCATCCATGTCCTAGACAAGGAGTGTCAAACTCACCTACGAAAGGGGGCCAAAATTTAAATCTTTGTCAAACTAAGGGTCAATTTCAAAAACTACAACTCAAATCAGATACCTAACATTTATTCTTGGTTACAGATTCTTTAACAAGAGTTTGATTGTCTCATTTGATGTTCTCTGTTGTGCTTTCAACATTATAATCAAAGATTACTGAAAAAATTCAAGAGATAGAAGTATTTTACATTTCACATATCATCTTGAGGGTCAGATAAAATGTCAACGAGGGCCACATTGGCCCCTGGGTCTTGACTTTGACACATATGTCCTAGACAATATTTATTTACCTTGTAGCTGGGTCATCATTAAGGGTTGAAAGTGATCTGTAACAACACTGGTCGATGCTACACAGACAGAAAATGGGTTTGGATGTCAATGGTTCTCAAAAACGTAAAACATAATCAATCTAATTCACATTTACAATTTAAAAAATGTTATTAAAAACTTGTGACAATGCTCCAATTCTCCTTTACAACAGAAAAAATTGCTGCAAATGGGACATATTGCCATTAAATTAGCATTTTTGCAGCTACTTAAACAGCTGGTTTACCTATTTGTGTCTGTTTGTTTTGTTTGTTACCATAGTCTTGTAGAACTTGCTCAATCAGTGGTCAGAAACAGCTGATTAAAAATACTAATATTTAATTGTCTTCTCTTGGAGGTAACACAATGAAGACTGGAGTCCTAGAGCTGGTTGCCTTTTATGTGACTTAATAATGATAGCATACAATATGAGACAATGCATTTTGATACAATCCATTACAAAACATCTTTCTTCTCCTTTGTGTTTGATTTTTTAATGAAATGTTCTCCCAGTAGATGCTTTCAAAGAAATTGACACAAATAATAAAATAGTTAGATAAATAATCCACCAAACAGACACACAACACGATTACTACTTCAAAATATTTATGAATATCTTTGTAAAAATGAAAAGTATGTAACTGTTTTTCACAGCTGATGCTACAATACCGAGAGACATATTGCACAACTCATTTAGATTTTTGAGATTGTTGAACATTTTCATTGACGTAAGGACAAATAAATGTTTCTAATAGATCACTAAGCATTTGGGGACTTTTGTCAAAAGGCCAGTGCTTATATTCCTAATAAAGAATGTGTGACTAGTCTGTAAAATATTTCGGGGCTGTTTCTGTGATGTGACTGTGCATAAATGTGTGGGGAGGAGGTTTGGTTTTGATCACTGTTCTCAGGCTCACAAAAGGCGTCGCTCAACAAAACTGATGTCCCAGTGCCCACTGGGATGGCTGTGGCTGAGCGGTTAAAGCAGTCGTCCTTCAATACAAGAAGTGGGGGTTTGATTCCACCAGCAGTCACATGCCCAAATGTCCTTGGGCAAGACACTGACCCCCTCATTGCCTCTGATGTGTGTCCATTCGGTGTATGAATGTGAAAAATCACTGGTTATTCTCTGTATAGATCTAGTAGAGTGCTGTATGAATGTTTGTGGAGGCAAATGAGGGCACAGATTGTGTTGTAAAGAGCTTTGAGTATCTTGATTAGATAGAAAAGCGTGAAGTCCATTTTACATTTACCCTGCAGGAGTTTTGTTTAATTTCTTGTTGTGCATGTCCTGAATGTTGTAGTTTGAATCACTGTATACATGTAATAAACTGAAAACTGCTTAAATAAGTAAAAACTTTAAGTTTATAAAGACGATATATTCTGGGTATGACTTTACTTGTGCCCTTCTTACTACATGTTGGTAGCAATGCCTATTGTTTAAAAGGAGAACTAGAGTAAGTGCCACATGTCTGAAGCAATGGTAAAACACCATTTCCATTCTCTCAATGTCACGTTTCATAGTGCCCATAAGTTACGTGGCAGTAAGCCATCTTGAGAGAGTTGTGCCATGTGGGTGTATAGACCATGGTGAGGGAGCAGAAGAGTGTTTCGGGACACAATAAAGTAGCATGTGAGAACCTTTTTTAGGTAAATACTAAAAGCATAGCAGTGTCACTTCACACCGAAGGAGCTCTTTAAAATCTGTGTCCATCCAGTCGCATTCCAAAAGGTTGTGTAGATTGTTGTCACATGCAGTCAATGTTAACCAGCTATAAAAGCTAAGCACACATCATGGGATCTCAACTAAGATTTTTAAAGTAATAAAGCTGCTTTTTGTATTAACCCCCTTAAAGGGTTCGATAATCTGGCGGAAAGTGAGCGTGAGCATAGGGCTTAGAACAGGTGGATGGAATGAGCTTGTTTGAGCAGAGGTACAGAGGGACCTGGCTGGAGAGCAAGACTTGGGATGAGAGCATGACTTGGCAAAAAACAGAGAATGACTTGACAGAAAATGTGACATTACCAGCATAAAACAGTTGAACAAAGGTCAGTTAAAAAATAACAAATTTAACAATTAGATTTTTTTTTTACAGAGCTTTATTACCCATTGATTAAATGAGAAAAAGTTGTTTTTATGCAACCATAGTTCCTTGTATCTCAAGAACACAACACCTTTTAGTAAATTTAGACTAAATGGCTTCACATGTAATGAATAAGGGGCCAAAAAGTCCCTGTCCACAGCTTCAGTCTAGATCAATCCTCTTTCTTAGGAAATTTACCAGTGTGACAGATTAAAGCTAAACCAGACCAAACGAGCCAACATCAACCAGCTTCATCTGGTGTGTTCAAAACTCCTGTGATCCATCATTAGCATTAATGCACTTGAAAGGGACCACAAAATCTGCTCTGATTTTATTCCATCACGTTTGGTGGACATAAACCCTTACAATATGCACAAACTCTGCTTGTATGTTTCATTTTAAATGTTTCACACACATGAAAAAAAAAAAACGATTTTATCGCTCCACCACCCCAACCGCCCCTTTCCCCCTTTATCCTGATCTGATTCCACAATAAATACCAGACTGAAGTCAAAGTGGTGGTCTTACAGTTAATCACAGAGCCAGTTTCTCTCAGTAAAAGTTCTTGAACAGTAATGACCATCAGGAGGGTCATGTTGGAAATGGTGGGTGAAGTGGCCACAGAGCTGAGATGTACAGCAATGCATCGCCAATCTCTGTGACTCTCTCAAAAAGCACTCTCCAAGCGCTTTCATCTCCTCTGATAAGTGCTGTACCTAATCAGGTTAAAGCAGCACATGCCATGGAAGGGAAGGAAATTACGACCAAAACGGTAATGTATCCGTTTCGCTCTCATGCATCGCATTCCTCCAGCTAATTAAGACTAAATATCTGACCCTGGAGAGAAAATGTTCATATTACTCCAACAAGTCAGTCGGTGTGGTCCATCTGTGCTCTCTCTTTTACTCACCTCATCCATTTCCATCTTACCCATTCACCCTAATTTGGCATGTATATGAGAAAAAAACATGGTTGTCTTTTCTTTTTTCTTTTCTTTTGCTCTTCCAGAATTAGGCCCTCACCATTACTGACAGGCTATCAGTTGTGCTTATACCAGATTATTTTCTGCCAAAGACCTCCAGGTCACTGAGGCGTGCTCTCTGCCACTTTAACTCTTTGATTTGCTTTTGTCTGGCCACACATACACTCCACTGACTTCAAAAGCTTTCCTGACTCGTAAGATGCTACTGATGCGTGGTACACACAGCACTGTTACTTTGGTTAGTGCAGCAACCCCTCTGCTGATGAAAACCCATTAACCAGAACATATACTGTATGGAAACCATTTTATTTCTGTGACTACTGAAAGGCTAAGCCTTTAAATAATAGGCCAGCAGTAAGTCCTGCCAAAACTAAAACATCTTGTGCTAATCTTTGCACTGTCGAATCTCAGGTTTGAAGGATTATAAATGGATCTGAGAAGTTGCCATTTTCAATCCGAAACAAGGAATTATGTTTCCAAAAAAGGTTTTTTCAATTTGCTTTCTGGAACTTTGCATGATGATCAGATCATACTAACATGAACCGGGTGCCAGCATCTTTTAAATTTCCTTCTTCCTTCTAGAAAAAAAGTTTATTTTTAAAATTTTTAGGAGATCTTTAAAAAGCTCACATAAATTGAGGCTCATTTCAGGGGCTGTATAACAGTATAATTTAATATTTTTTCTTTAATCATTGTGAATTATGCAAATGGACTTCAGTGGTATTTCTTAAAAGAATGCAGTTTGAATTAACACAAGCTGTTCCTTGTAAAACAACAATCAGATAGAAAAAAAATGCAATCTGTATCTTGTTTTTGACTTTCAAATTCAAAAGAAAAAGTAGAAAATATTATAACTACATAAAGATGCACAAAATACTCAGATCAATGTGGAAGTATGGTAATTGAGACAAGTCATGCCAAACTCTCAACAGGTGGACATAAATTAAGAGGCTGAAAGAGGCCAAAACTTTGAAAAGTTCCAATATGGGTTTGGTTTTCTTAGAAGAATGAGTCCTTCCTTCATTATGAAAGTTATTTTAATCTTCTTCTTTCGACTGCTTTCTTCCTCAGGGGTCGTACTGGTGAAATTCTCTCGTTCTCTAATGTTGTTTGCTCAAACGAACCACAACTTACAGCACGGGAACATTTTTAACCAACATTTTACTTGCACGGGCAGATTTCTGGACAGGTTGTATACATAAACATACATGCATGAACACCAGTCACTGAAATGAGCGATGAACAGTGTTACCTGCTGACTTTTATAACATTCTCAGCTCATAAGAGTTCAATGTAGTTCAGTGGGTGTCTTTGAAGCCAGCTGCAGTCTTCTTCCACAGCACTCTTTGTCTTTACAAATACAGTTCACAGGCATCAACGTATGGTGGCCCTGAGGTGTAAATGAACAACATTTGAAAAAACAGAATTACATTAAGCCAAAGCAGAAGTGGCCGGAATCACATTTGAAAAAAACAGAATCACATTTGAACAAAAACTGAATAGCATTAGAAAAAACGTAATTACATTAGGAAAAAATACCCCGAAATCATTCAAAAATTATATATTTTCCGTTTTTTCTAATGTGATTCCGTTTTTTCAAATATAATTCTTTTTCTAATATGATTCTGTTTTTTCAAATATAATTCTGTTTTTTCAAATATAATTCCATTTTTTCAAATGTGATTCCGTTTTTTCAAATATAATTCTGTTTTTTCAGATATAATTCTGTTTTTTCTAATGTGATTCAATTTTTTCAAATATAATTCTGTTTTTTCAAATGTGATTCCGTTTTTTCAAATGTAATTCTGTTGTTTCAAATGTGATTCCATTTTTTCAAATGCAATTCTGTGTTTTCAAATGTGAATCAGTTTTTTCAACTATAATTCTGTTTTGAATCCTTGTGTTTGCACTAACCTGTGTTTTTTGTGTACTCCTTGTTATCTCCTGTTCCTGCTGCTGTTAGCTGTTACCTGTTATACAAACTGTTTTGTCTCCCGTGACTCAGTAAAAGTTCTCGATCTTGAAAACACCTAACGCGATAATCTTATGCACGACTGACTATCTACACCATTAAATTTAACTTAATTTTTTTGTTAGGAAATTAATAATAAACATAAAAATCTATAAATAAAAAAAAAAAAAAATCTATTAATATTAGTTTAAGAGTGAAAAAAAAAACTCTTGAAATACCACTCTAGGGATTTTGTGTAGTCAGAGTCAGAGTCAGAGTTTCTTTATTGTCATTCGCACCTCATGTGGTACATGTGGTGGAGCGAAATTATGTACACAGGGTCCCAGGTGTAGGCAGCTAAAACAGAACTTCTTGACAGTGCCACAAACAGACCTGATATATTGTAGTTACTATGTTTTTGGCAGTTTTTCATGTTGATGAAGACATTTCTAAAAAACCTTGTTTCATGATTTTCAAGGTTTTTAGACACCAAAGCAGAGAACTGAGAATGAGCAAGACATGAGACCAGGGTACAAGGCAAGTGAAGTTTATTTACAGTGACAGTCAGGGAGGTATGTACGTTCATGGGCAACTGGAAGGTCTGGAATGGAAGAGCCACAGGTGTTAAGGTTGCGTGGGGAACCCAGATGTTATGAGACCCAGAACGAGGCAGACACAGGGGAAGTACAAAAGAACAGTGTTTATTATGTACAGTGATATTAAAGTCCACAAACGCTGCTTCTCAGCGGCTCCTGGAAAGAGGGACGACAGGTTATTGTTTGTCCAACGGGGAAGACCAGAGTGGTTAGATTTAAGAGCGTCTTGTCCTTACAGTCCAAACCCGAAGGAGATGAGCTGGTCCTTCAGTCCAAGGAGTGAGCAACGGAGGGAAATCCAACAAGGGTCCAAAAGGAAACGAGGAAGGCTGGCAACTTGAGGCACAGAGACACGAGGGATACCTGACAGGCCGAGGGATCCAGGTCAGGCCACGAGGAGAATCCAAAAACACGAAGGAACCAGGAAACTGGAAAAAAGAGCAAAAGGTGAACAAATTCTTTTCACCTAGACATTCGTAGCTCAACAGTACTATACCATGAGAGGTGATATGCTCCAGCATTGAATCACACCGGACTGCAGCCTTAAGTAGATGGAGAGGCTCATCAGGCTGATGGCCGCCAGGTGTTGGTAATCAGCGGCCATCAGCAAGGCAGGCTGCAGGCAGTGGGACCCTTACAACAGGAAAGTATATTTCCAAAGGGTCATGGGTCTGAGATAACTTGTCCTGAGATTACTTACAATGTTTCCAGGTGTGTCCATGGTAGAGGTCCAGATGGGTTTGAGGTAAGCTGAAGGCAGGCAGGTGGCAATGGTTCCTTGGACTGAACACACCTTGAGGACTCGGCGAACACAGGTGAATCCCAGGCTTGGTTTCTCCGGAGGAGGGTTATAACAGATGGCATGTAATGTTCTAGCACTGAATAGAACACTTTCAAAGGTTTAAGTACACCAGAGGCTCGTCAGCAGGATTGGTTTCAGGCCTGGTCCATAAAGCTCCTGCTGGCCTCAGGGGGAGCTGCTGAGGAGAAAAACACTGTAATTCCACACCTTGTTTACAAAGGTATTTTATAAAATGACAAAAATATTTTATTTTTTTCAGAAAATGTGTCCTTCCACAAGGCTTGGATCTAGTTTTAGTCTTTAAATTTGAATAACATGAACAGTTTATGTTGATAGTATGATTACTTTACTCTTGGATGAATATAGACCAGTATTTTAAGCCAGCTAGAGTTGCATTCGGGCCTAAAAAATCCGACCCGACCTGAACCCAGCCCGTAGGCATTATTTCCGAAACCAACCCAACCCAACCCAATTAATTTCTCACCACTGTATAAGTTGCATCAGTCCAAATATTTCTAATAAAGTGAAACAATCCATAAATATGTTGCTTCGCCGTATAAGTCACATCTATTAGGCGCCACCACTGACAACATGAAAAGTGGGCCAGTGTTGTGCCAAAAATTGATTGGCTGCCAAACAGAGGCCGTGGGAACGTGCATGGGAGGACTTTAACAAGAATTTATCAAGATTTACACTTAAAAACAATTATTTGTTTGCTCAAAATTATAGTAAAGGTGTGTCTCAGTCTAACTTTTCCTTAATAAAAAATTTAACCTCCTGAACTTTTACATATGTGGATGCCAGGTTGTCCACATGTGTGGATGCCAGGTCCTAGGATTAATGGTCAAATCAGCTGCATTTCAAAAGTTTTCACTGTCTCAGTGCTCTGGGAACGCACAGAGGGAGGAAATCAGGAAGGAGGAACGCTGCACAGTTCTTCGAAATTTAACAAGATAAGCACCTAAAACAATTGTTTGTTTGCTTGACATTATAGCAAAGGTATGTCTCAGTTGAACTTTTGTTTAATAAATGCACTTCATTGGTCAAATTAGCTGCATTTTGCCGGGGCGGTGCAGCAAATCTAGGCATGATGCCAGAGCTGAACGAAGGTGGCTTACCATGGCAAACCGATTGCATCATTAATAGCCACTTTTACCTATTACATGACACAATTGCATGTCATCCTACTCGAGTGCGATCTAGCGGCTGAAAATCGTAGTGTTCAATATTTTCCATGTCAGAATGAATGAAAATGGTCATATCTCAGACAAAAATTGGGTTATAAGTATGGGGAAAAAAACATAAATAAGTTGCTTTGGCGTATATGTCGCAGGGTATGCAAATTAGGCAAAAAGGTGCAACTTATAGGCCAGAAAATATGGTAACTGTAATTACAGGTATGAACCCAACCCCCCACCCCATCCATCCATCCATCCATCCATTTTCTTCCGCTTATCCGGGGTCGGGTCGCGGGGGTAGCAGCCTAAGTAGGGAGGCCCAGACTTCCCTCTCCCCAGCCACTTGGGCCAGCTCTTCCAGGGGAATCCCGAGGCGTTCCCAGGCCAGCCGAGAAACATAGTCCCTCCAGCGTGTCCTGGGTCTTCCTCTGGGCCTCCTTCCGGTGGGACGTGTCTGGAAAACCTCACCAGGGAGGTGTCCAGAAGGCATCCTAAACAGATGCCCAAGCCACCTCAACTGGCTCCTTTCGACATGGAGAAGCAGCGGCTCTACTCTGAGTCTCTCCCGGATGATCGAGCTTCTCACCCTATCTCTAAGGGAGAGCCCAGACACCCTGCGGAGAAAACTAATTTCGGCCGCTTGTATCCGAGATCTCATTCTTTCGGTCACAACCCAAAGCTCGTGACCATAGATGAGGGTAGGAACGTAGATCGATCGGTAAATTGAGAGCTTCGCCTTTTGACTCAGCTCTCTCTTCACGACGACAGACCTGTACAGCACCTGCTTCACTGCTGACGCTGCACCTATCCGCCTATCGATCTCATGCTCCATTTTTCCCTCATTCGTGAACAAGACCCCAAGACACTTAAACTCCTCCACTTGGGGCAGGACCTCCTCCCTGACCCGGAGAGGGCACTCTACTCTTTTCCGGCTCAAGACCATGGCCTCGGATTTGGAGGAACTGATCTTCATCCCGTCCGCGTCGCATTCGGCTGCGAACCGCTCCAGCGAAAGCTGTAGATCATGATCTGATGAAGCCAATAAGACCACATCATCTGCAAAAAGCAGAGACGCAATCCTAAGGCCACCAAAACAGATCCCCTCAACACCTTGGCTGCGCCTACAAATTCTGTCCATAAAAGTTATGAACAGAATCGGTGACAAAGGGCAACCTTGGCGGAGTCCAACTCTCACCAGGAACAAGCCCGACTTACTGCTGGCGATGCGGACCAGGCTCTGACACCGGTCATACAGGGACCTAACAGCCCATATCAAAGGGCCCGGTACCCCATACTCCCAGAGTACCCCCCACAGGGTTCCCCGAGGGACGCGGTCGAACGCCTTCTCCAAGTCCACAAAGCACATGTAGACCGGTTGGGCAAACTCCCATGCACCTTCCAGGACCCTTCTGAGAGTGTAGAGCTGGTCCAGTGTTTCACGGCCTGGACGAAAACCACACTGCTCCTCCTGAATCTGAGGTTCGACTAGCCGACGGACCCTCCTCTCCAGAACCCCCGAGTAGACCTTACCAGGGAGGCTTAAGAGCGTGATTCCCCTGTAGTTGGAACACACTCTACGGTCCCCCTTTTTGAATAGGGGGACCACCACCCCGGTCTGCCAATCCAGGGGAACTTCCAACCCCGACATTTTTAATTAAGCTTTTACTGCTTTTGTGAGCAAATCAGTTTGACATGATTTAAAAATGTATTTCAAATAAAATGTCAGGGTTTTCGAGGCAGATCAGAACAGGAGAACCCAGTTGCACAGGCAGGACTCAAGAGGCAGATGTATAAAATAAAATACTTTTAATAATAATAATAATAATAAATCAAAAGGCTGACATGGCAGCAAAACTTACATGGACTCAAGAATCAAGATCACACAGGCAGGACAGGACAGGCTATACCCAACGACGAACCGAACAATGACAGAACTGACAGACAGACTTTATATACACACAACCAGGACATGACACAGGTGACGATAATCAGACAATCAATTCAGACACAAGGGAGAACAGACAGGGGGAAGGCCCACTAGATGGTGCCATCCCTACATAAAAGAAGATATAAGAATTCTTGTTTATTATCAAGAGTCAGTGGATTATTATAGTTATTGTAATATTATAATATTGCAGTTATTAACAGTCGGCAGACACGCATGGCTCAGTAAGAGGGGGCAGAAGGTGAATGGGAGCTGAGGGGAAGGTGAATGGGAGCTGAGGGGGTGTTTGTCTGTTTCATGGCCGTCAAAGCGCATTAAATCCCTGCTCTGCCTGCATTCTGCATTATTCAGACACGGACTCTGCTCTGACATGTCTGTGAAGATATTTTGGGATCTCACCTGTTTTCAAACCCATTCAGCATATTGGGTCGTCGGCCGCACATGTCCGCTGACACAGTGTCTGAGTCCATTTAGACTTTGGATGGATCGCTGCAGTAGTCCATCTGAAGCTTGAACTGCAGCCAGCCTACAGGTGGCAATTGTGTTTTCTGACTTTATTACACTCTTGTGTCTAGTTATTAAAAATGGGTTAATGAACAAGACTTGATATAAACCTTAAACTTGAGTCTTCTACTTTTAAATAATGTGCACTCCAGCTAACTAATCAGCTGCAGTATATGAATAATAAATAAATAAAAAAAAACCTGTACAAAATGTCAAAGTTCTTTGTACAACTACTCCCCCACTTTATGACATAATTAGATGCTCATATCCATCCATCCATTATCTTTACCCGTTTATTCCATTTTGGGTCACGGGGGTCGCTGGTGCCCATGTCCAGTAATCACTGTGCGAAGGGCGGGGTACACCCTGGACGGGTCTCCAGTCCATCACAGGGCCACATAGAGACAAACGAGACAAACAACCATTCACTCCCTCACTCACCTAGGGACAATTTAGAGTTACCAATCAGCCTAACATGCATGTTTTTGGTCTGTGGGGGGAAACCAGAGTACCCGGAGAAAACCCACACATGCACGGAGAGAACATGCAAACTCAACCCAGAAAGGCCCCTGGACCTTTGAACCAAGGACCTGCTCACAGAGAGGCAGCAGCTCTACCAGTTGCGCCACCGTGCTGCCCCTAGATGCTCATAATATCTTGCAAATTTCATAAGTAAGCTCAGTTCATTAGATGTATGTTCATAAATTTCTGTTTACAGAGCTTTTAGGTTTAATGTTATAAATCGAATCTAGAATTCTTGATGATGAATAACTTGCTTGAAACATAAAGTTCACAATGCTTAGTAAAGTTACTTTGCTGGCTATGTGTACTTATTATAATAATATAACAAATCCTAGCAGCAGTAAGTTGATTTAGGTTTTCATGTGTAAAAACGAAGCAACCATGGAAGCAATCCAATGAAGTCTGAAGTCCATTTGTAATAGATTAAAAAAAACTGTATTTTAATGTCAGAATTCTCTGGCTTTTATGATGTGATCAGTTTTGCATGAAAACCACATTTCCGCAGATTCAGTGATGGCATTTGAGAAACGTTTTTCCAAAAATGATCTTCATACCATTGTCAGTTTTATGTCATCATCAATTTCTGCAAGATTTTCCACCCCCTCACTCTGACAGCTAAATCAAAACAGTCCTTGGTAATTTGGCTGCTTCCATTCAGAGTCTGTGTATTTATAACTGGAAAACAGACTCACTTTAAGTCTCATCAGCTGACGTACGCAGCATGCCACACACATCGCAGCAGGAAACAGCACAGTGTGATGCACTTCGACTTGTTTACCCTGCTATGCCAAAAGAGGAAGGTGCAAAAGAAGCACATCAAAATCCTGACCCGTAAACTTGACCCGTACGCAAGTGGATGTCAAGCCAAACCACATTTCAAACTGGACTGTAGTCAAGACCCACAATAAGAGACATAACATTTCCTGTGAATAAAAAGCAGCATGAATGCTGAGTGCTGAATGACTTTGCGGAAATTTGTGGAAGAAGCTGAAACAGTCATCAAATCTTAAAGAAGCAGAACAATGGCTACAAGTACAAACCAAAAAAAGCCATAGTAGCAAAATGCAACCTAAAAGGAGCAAAACACTCATTAAAAGATAGATGAAGCAAAAAGCTTGCTAAAAGTTAAAAAGAGCAAAATGTTGGCCAAAAGTAGCAAAAGATCTCTAAAAGCCAAAAAGCTACGCATAGATAAACATAGGAGAATGGTAGTTTAATGTGGTAAAAGGCTAGCTAAAAGCTAAAAGTAGCAGAAGAAGACAAAATAAAAGCAAATTTATTGAACTGGATTTCAAACTAGAAAGTTCTTGGAGAATTTTTTGACAGGGACAGCCACAGTGCGGCCATTTAAATGTTTTGATTTGACAGTACTGTGTGTTGGGGTTCACTCTCAGCTGATATCAAACCAAAATTCAGCTCAATGTGGCAACAAATCAATGAGTTAGTCATTTTTTCGTTTAAGCTACTGTGGCCATCTTGGATTTTTTATTTTGATTCAGTATGCGATGGGGAACGTTCTCGGGTATAACCACACCAAATTTCATATCTATTTGTGTAAAAAATAGTTGAGTTAAAGCCATTTAATTTTAGCTTTAGAGGCCATCATGAATTGTTTAAATGGAATTTAGTATTTATTGGGCATTGCTCTCAGCTACAGGCTGTTCGGTCCCTGTTCAAGCTATGCAAGAGTTTGGTTCGCATTGCAGGCAATGAGTCTGACCCTTTCACGATGGAAGTTGGACTCTACCAGCGCTGCCCATTGTCACCGATTCTGTTCATAACTTTTATGTATGCAACTTTTATGGAATGACAAGTAAAAAACCTTGAATCCTTATGTACAGAATTTCCCAGTGCAGCCAGGTGGCAGATGGAGTCTGATTCGGTGGACTCAGGACTCCTTCTCTGCTATTTGCAGATAAATTGATTGTGCTGACCTCATCATGCCGTGATCGTCAGCTCTCACTGAAGCAGTTCGCAGCCGAGTGTGAAGCGGCTGGGATGATAATCAGCACCTCCAAATCTGAGGCCATGGTCATAGTCAGAAAAGGGTGGATTGCTCTCTTCAGGTTGAAGGTGAGATTACTGATTCAAGTGGAGGAGTTTAAGTATATCTGGGTTTTGTTCACAAGTGAGGGAAGAATGGAGCGTGAGATTGATAGGGATGGGGCCGATCTGATCCAGTATCCGTATCGGGCTCCGATACCAGCATAATTTACGTATTAGATTATTCCGATCCAACCTGCAGAGATTTCCAATCCATGATGCATGTCTGTGTCGGATGAAACTTCTCATGTGATTCCCTGGCAGCTGCTCTGCATGTTGGCTTCAAACTATGGAATGGATTTCCTGAATGGAGGCGTGTCTCTTGAACCCAGAATAATAAGATCCGCCTCACATTCAGGAAATACATTTCATAGTTTGCAGCCAGCTAAAACGTGCAGTAGCACTGTGGCTAACAGCTAACAACTTTTCATTGAAACATGTCCACTGTGTGGAAGTATTTTACACTAGAAACACCACAAAACAAGACAGCAACGTGCAATGTCTGCAGAGCCATAGCACCACATTAAACCGTGGTAAAGTCAGTTTTACATTGGACATTCAAGCTCCGGGGCTTCAGCGGTGTGTTATTTTCATTCAGTCCAGAGAAGGCCGTCTGATTTCGATCAGCCGCGCTCAGTCTGTCCCAACTCCGAGACGGGCAGACTGAGCGCGGCTGACCGAAATCAGACAACCTTCTCCAGACTGAACAAAAATAACACACCGCTGAAGCACCCGAGTTCGAATTTTAACCGAGAAGTTGCTAAACTTCATCGTAATTAATGACCAACCACTATCAGTTGTAGAAATCAAAGGATTTCACAGCTTGATACTTGCAGCCAAGATATAGTTTACCCTCCAGAAGATATTTATCAGTACAACAGTAGACAATCATTAAAAAAGCATATGAATTGAAAAATACAGGAAAATTATATGCCATGTAAAATACTAAAAGCACGAATGTCTGTGTTGGTTTATGCCATGTACTTAGTAGGTGTTTGAAGCCATTTAATCACTTTAATATCCACTTTAAAGCTAGGAATAAAAAAAACAAACAAACATGTTTTGTGTTTCAGGATTTAATTCTAACTTTGAAACTTACCCAAATTCATAAAACTTACTTCATGTTGCATTTTTGGACATGCATATTTTTGTACAAATTGCACTTGCCTATAGAGAGGAGATTATTACAGCCTCATATAAAATCCAAATGATATTGGGATGGTATCGGCCAGATACAGATTTAGGTATTGGGATCGGATCGAAAGTTAAAAAATGTGGACTGGTGCATCCCTAGAGATTGACAGATGGATTGGTGCAGCATCTGCAGTATTGCAGACTCTGTGCCAGTCTCTTGAGGTGAAGAGGGAGCTGAGCTGAGCTGTAAGGCAAAGCTATCTGTTTACTGGTTTGTCTACGTTACTACCCTCGCCTACGGCCACAAACTCTGGGAAGTGATCAAAAGAACGAGATTGCAGATACAGGCAGTTGAAAAGAGTTTCTTCCTCTGGGTAGCTGGACAACTACTCTCAGCTACCACCATACCAAATGTCAGCTCAATATCTCAAAGAATGTGTTACAGCCATTTTTGAGTTTTCTAAGATAGCTGTGACAGCCATCTTGAACCAAAATGGCTCCAAAAGTGTCTTGTTCAGTGACCTTTTCATTATAGGCCATGTCACATCACTGTGACACTTAGAGGCTGTTCTGAGTTCTGTCAGTGTTTTTCAATGTGTAAAATGGCAAGTTTGTTTGCAGTTTATGTTGCCATGGTAATTCAAAATGTCAGTAAAAGTAATTGCATACATGACGGTGCTGAGCCAATCGCTTGATAAAATTTGTGGGAATACACATTGCGGTTCAGGCCACATTAAAGTTCAATTCAATTCAGTTTATTTATATAGCGCCAAATCACAACAAAGTTGTCTCAGGGTACTTTACAGGAACATTCACATACATAAAAGCCAATTAGTAAAGTTCTCTATCTAAGGAATCCAGCAGACAAGTTGAATCTTGGCTTTGTTGCAGTCTCCCATCCTGAGCAAGCACAATGGCAACAGTGGAAAGGAAAAACTCCCTTTTAAAAGGAAGAAACCTCCAGCAGAACCAGGCTCAGGACAAAGGCCATCTGCTTTGACCAGCTGGTTGAGAGGACAGGAAGGAGAGACAGATGAACACAGAATGGTAGGTCCAGGTATAGGTCCAAGTGTATCTGAAAGACAAAAAACCCACATGTTAAGGATAGAAAAAATAATTACAAATACAAAACAGGTTGAGCAGAGTAAGTAAAGACAGTAGCTTATAGCAGCATAACTAAGGGACAGCTCAGGAAACCCAAGCCGACCCTAACTATAGGACAGCAAAAAGGAAAGTCTTAAGCCTAGTTTTAAAACTGGATAATGTGTCAGCCTCACGGACAGAGATTAGAAGTTGGTTCCACAAGAGTGGAGCCTGATAACTGAAAGATCTGCCTCCCATTCTGTTTTTGTAAATTCTAGGAACCACAAGTAAACCTGCAGTCTGAGAGTGAAGTGCTCCGTTAGGAATACCATACCATACCATACCATACCATACCACTTTATTTATAAAGCACTTAAAACAGCTACAAGGCCAACCAAAGTGCTGTACAGAAAAAACAACAGGTAACACACCAAGCAAAATACAAAATGAGGTAAATCAGAATATAGACATAAAAACAATGCAGATAATGACGACAAACCAGTGTGGAGCATACAGGATCAAAACACAGATCATCTGGTGTTGAAAGCTACTGAATAGTAATGAGTTTTTAAACGGGACTTGAAAACCGAGAGGGAGGGGGCCTGTCTGACAAGCAGAGGTAACTCGTTCCAGAGTCTTGGTCCTGCTACAGAGAAGACCCTGTCACCTCTGCGCTTAAGACGAGTTCCTGGAACTGTGAGGAGCAACTGGTCCGCTGACCTCAGGGAACGTGGTGGGACATACGGTTGTAGCAGATCAGAGACATGGGGGTGGGGGGTGGGGGTGGGGACAAAACTGTTCAGTGATTTGTAGACATACATGAGTATTTTGAACTGGATTCGAAAGTGAACCGGTAACCAGTGCAGTGAGGCCAAAACTGGTGTAATGTGCTCTCTTGCCTGTACTAGTTAAAAATCGGGCTGCTGCATTCTGGACCAGTTGTAGGCGTGCAATGGAGATCTGACTGATACCAAACAGGAGTGAATTGCAATTATCAAGCCTAGATGTAATGAATGCATGTATTACTGTCTCCAAGTTATTATTGGACAATATGGGCTTCAGTTTAGACAGCCGCCTCAATTGGAAGAAACATGATTTAACAGTCATGTTTACATGATTGTTAAATTTCAGGGAAGGGTCCATTATCACACCTAGATTAGTGACTCTTTGTTTTTCTGACAGGGTTAGAGGGGAGAGGTCGATACAAGAAGTATAGAAGTGCATAGAAGTGGAAGGGCATGTTGTGTTTCCGGAAAATAGCACCAAGCGGCAGCAGGTATAAAGAGAATAGAAGGGGACCCATGATGGACCCCTGCGGAACCTCCCATTTAAGCTCTGCCTCTGCAGAACTAAAATGCTTGATGGAGACACAAAAGGATCTGTCAGCAAGGTAAGATCTGAACCAATTGAAGGCTGATCCTGTGACGCCCACCCACTGCTCCAACCTAGCAATGAGGATCTCATGGTCGATGGTGTCAAAGGCGGCCGTGAGGTCCAATAGGATAAGTAGCACAGAATAACCAGTATCTGTGAATCTGAAGATGTTGTTAAAGACCTTCAGCAGGGCAGTTTCAGTGCTGTGGAGAGGTTTAAAGCCAGATTGGAAAAGCTCTAAGATGGCGTGATCCTCCAGGAAGCACTTCAACTGGGACTCGACTATTTTCTCCAGTACTCTAGAAACAAATGGGAGTTTGGAGACAGGCTGGTAGTTGGACACGACTGAGGGGTCAAGGTTTTTTTTTTTCAGAAGAGGCTGGACGGCAGCATGTTTAAAGGATTTTGGCACCGCGCCAGTGGATAAACTACTGTTTACTATATCAAGAATGGAAGGACCTAGAGTTGGAAAAACCTTCTTTAGTAGTCGAGGGGGGACCACATCAAAGGGGGAGCCAGAAGGTTTCAAGCTGCACATGACCTGCTCTAAAGAAGATAGAGTGATGGGTTCAAAATGGTCAAAATGAGCTACAGGCTGAGGTGGGATGGATGGGTCATGAGTTGGAGGGGAAATGAGAGCCCAGGTGGTCGCAATTTTTTCCAAAAAGAAATGTAAGAAGTTGTCGCACAGCTCAGTCGAGGCTTCCAGAGGTGATGGTTCAGTGAGGTGGAGAACAGAGTTTAGGGTGGAGAAGAGGACACGTGGGTTGTGAGAGTTTGAGGTAATTATATCAGAGAAGTATTTGGATTTAGCAGCTTTTACTGCTTTCTGATAATGGCGCCAACTCTCTTTAAGTATGTGAAAAGAGACCTGCAGCCTGTCTTTCCTCCACTTGCGTTCCGCCCTTCTACATTGCTGCCTAATGGCCTTGGTGACGTCACTCAGCCAAGGTTCTGCTCTGAGTTTGATTTTCTAGTTTTAACAGGCGCAACATGATCCAGAGTCTTTAAGCAGACAGAGTTGAACTGGGATGTCAGCTCCTCAGTGGTGGTGAGAAACAATGGGGCCTGAATTATCATTTCAGAGTTATAAACATCTGTGAAACGTGCAGCAGTGAAGTGGTTAATGGTCCAGGTCCTACGTTCAGGAATGCACGGCTTAGGAGTTAGATGGGGGAGGGTGAACTCAAACCGGACTGGCATGTGGTCTGAAAAAACATTATCGCCAATAACAAGATTATTAACAGTCATATCATGAGTTTAAACAAGGTCCAGTGTATGTCCACGCTCTTGGGTGGGACCGTTTACATGCTGAGTTAAATTAAATGAGTCCAATAGATCTAAAAAGTCCTTAACCAAGGGCTTCTCCTGACAGCACATGTGCAAATTAAAGTCCCCAATAATGAAGCCATGCTCATATTTTGGTGTGATTTCAGCCAAGAAGTCAGAAAACTCATTTATGAAATCCTTAGACCGAGGTGGGCGGTAGACAAGTGCAAATAAAGTCTGAGGTGAATGTTCGAGTTCAAAGACGCTCAGCTCAAAGCTGGCGCGGGAAACTGGGATGGGCAGTTGTTTACAGTCAAAAGTTGATTTGAATATTGTTAATAATCCGCTGGCCTAATGACCGCGGGGCGTTAAAATACAAACAGTTCGGTGGCAGTAATTCCGTCAAGGCGCTGGACTCACCCGGAGACATCCAAGTCTCTATGATGCACAGAAAGTCCAAATCGTGCTCTTGAAAGTAATCCCTGAGGATAAAAGTTTTGTTGGTAACAGATCTTGCGTTGACCAAACACATCCGGATACTGTCCAAAGTGGAGCCAGCAGCGGTGGAGTTAGCGTGCGCTAATGGCCGCAGGTTTTCAATAACAGCCCCTCCAGGTCGGTCCGAGCTGCGCACCGGCTGGCAACTCCCGTTGGTTACCTGGTCCGGGCACACAGAAAGCTGGAGATGGAGACCATGACCACCAGCTGGAGAGGAAGATGCAGTGCGCAGGGCTTTAATCTTCACCAGCTGACCAGCACGTTTTCCCCGGCGTCTGAAGCAATGTCTCCATGCAGGGAGGTGAGGAGCCCAGCGGAGGTAAGATGGCAAGTCTGCCAGCAGGGGGGGAGGAGGGGGGAGGAGGGGGGGGGGGTCCAGAGGTACGCTCATATTGTTCCAAATAAGCGACTTCAGTGACAGAAAAACGAAGATCCAAAAGTTGTTGTCTGTCATACACCAGCAGAGAGTTGATGTCACAGATGAGAAATGCAAAAAACAAAAATAAGCTGAACACCATCAGCAGAGATGGATTGCAAGCCATGTACATGGGCGCCATCTTACCAGAAGTTGTCATATGAAACAATAAAATCTGTAATATAAGATGGAGCCAGGTTTTTGATAGCTTTGTAGGTTAGAAGTAAGAATTTGAATTCTATTCTGGATTTGACAGGGAGCCAATGGAGAGAAACTAAAACTGGAGAAATATGATCTCTCCTACTAACTCCAGTTAAGACTCTGGCAGCAGCATTTTGGATCAACTGAAGACGTTTTAAAGACGTATTTGGACATCCAAATAATAAACCATTGCAATAGTCCAGTCTAGACGTGACAAATGCATAGACCAGTTTTCTGCATCATTTGATAGAAGAGTTGATAGTTGATAGAAGAGCAAGACTCTTTTCAGATGAGTATCATTGGAGCACCAGGAGACATGTCTTACTTCACCGGAGTCCAGAAAGAAAAAAAAGGCAAAAAAGAAAAAGGACAGTGAATTCCAAAGTGAAACTGATAGGATGCCACATATGCAACAAATCCAGGCGTGAAATTTCCTCGCTCCTAAATATTCCACAGTCAACTGTCAGCTGTATTATAAGAAAATGGATGTGTTTGGGAATGAGAGACACTCAGCCATGAAGTGGTAGACCACGTAAACTGATGGAGTGGGGGCAGCGGATGCTGAAGCACATAGTGCGAAGAGGTCACCAACTTTCTGCAGAGTCAATCACTACAGACATCCAAACTTCATGTGGCCTTCAGATTAACTCAAGAACAATTCAATTCAGTTTATTTATATAGTGCCAAATCACAACAAAGTCGTCTCAGGGAACTTTACAGAAACATCCTGATGCATGCTCAATAATCCAGGTAGAAAAATCTAAAAAAGTTAAATCTGGTCCTCTGGACATTCAAAAGAAACAAAACAAAGCAAATCAACAAAAAAATGTAGAAACGTTTCGTCTCTCATCCGAGAGACTTCCTCAGTCTGAGGAGCTGTATTCAGCTCAGTCTCTTAAATAGCACCTTCTCAGAGTGGATCAACCAGTTTTGCTGCTGACAACCGAAACCAGCTGATCACATGCTCAAGAAGGACCATCAGCCTAACAATGGATCATTAGCACACTGATGGCTGTTTACTGTTCACAGAGGGCTGAGTGATACTAGCAATCACAGCATTGTAAGAGGGGGACAGTTGAACCCGGAGGCCTCCACCCCTGTTTAACGATGGACGATTTCTTTTCACAAAGATGGCCTCCTTTACTCCTCTCTCAAACCATCGTTCCTCTCTGTCCAGGATGTGAACATCTTCATCCCTGAAAGAGTGGCCGCTGGCCTGGAGATGAGTGTAGACCGCAGAGTCCTGGCCTGATGATGTTGATCTTCTGTGCTGGGCCATCCTTTTGGCCAGTGGCTGTTTTGTTTCCCCGATGTAAGACTGATCACAGCCCTCCTGACACTGAACAGCATACACAACATTGCTCTGTTTGTGCCGGGGGACTGGATCTTTGGGATGAACCAGTCTTTGCCGTAATGTATTTTGGGGTTTAAAAGCCACTGGGACGTTATGTTTAGAAAATAAAAGTCTCAGTTTCTCTGATACTCCCTCAACATATGGAATGACCACTGGTCTGGGTCTGGGTTCCTCCTTTTCACCTGTTGGCTGACTGGAGTCCTGTTTGGGTTTCTTCTCTGCTTTCAGGAAGGCCCAGTTAGGATATCCACATTGCTCTAGAGCCTGTCTTGTGTGGGATTTCTCCTTCTGCCTGGCTCCTGAGCTAGTGGGGACGCTGTCTGCTCTGTGATACAGAGTCCTGATGACTCCTAACTTGTGCTCCAAAGGGTGATGGGAGTCAAACTGCAAATACTGGTCTGTGTGGGTGGGTTTGCGGTACACCTCAGTTTGCAAATGTCCTCTATCAGAGACTGAGACCTCACAGTCCAAGAAAGCCAACTTGCCATTTTTTACATCTTCTCGTGTGAACTTGATGTATTTATCCACAGAGTTGATGTGGTCAGTAAAATGTTGGACTTCCTGAGATTTAATTTTAACCCAGGTGTCGTCAACATACCTGAACCAATGACTTGGTGGTGTCCCTGAAAAGGACGTCAAGGCTCTCTTTTCTACCTCCTCCATGTACAGGTTGGCAACAATAGGAGAAACTGGAGACCCCATAGCACACCCATGTTTCTGCCTATAATATTGCTCCCCATATGTGAAGTAGGTTGACTGCAGGCACAGTTTCAAGAGTTGACACAGTTGTTCTGT
>NC_056513.1:30123279-30151997 GCF_014905685.2 Nematolebias whitei | reverse complement strand
CCCCCGTGACCCAAAATGGAATAAGCGGGTAAAGATAATGGATGGATGGATTTATTTATTGAGGAAAATGATCCAATATTACATATTTTTGAGTGGTTAAAGAATGTGAAACTTTGATTTCAGTACCTGGTGTGACCCCCTGTGCAACAATAACTGCAACTAAACGCTTCAGTAACTGTTGATCAGTCCTGCACAGCAGCTTGGAGGAGTTTCAGCCCATTCCTCTGTACGTAGCAGATTCAACTCTGGATGTTGGTGGTTTCCTCACGTTAACTGCTGCTTCAGATTCTTCCACAACATCTGGACTGGATTAAGGTCAGGACTTTGACTTGGCCATTCCAGAACATGAGCTTTATTCTTCTTGAACCATTCTTTGGTAGAATGACTTGTGTGCTGAGGTCATTGTGTTGCATGACCCACCTTCTCTTGAGATTCAGTTCATGGACAGATGTTCTGATATTTTCCTTTAGAATTCTCTGATATAATTCAGAATTCATTGTTCCATCAATGATGGGGAGCCGTCCTGGCCCAGATGCAGCAAAACAGGCCCAAACCCTGATACTACCACCACCATGTTTCACAGATGGGATAGGGTTCTTGTGCAGGAATGCATTCTTTCTCCAAACATAACACATTTCATTTAAAACAAAAAGTTCTGTTTTGGTCTCATCCGTCCACAAAACATTCTTCCAACAGTCTTCTGGTTTGTCCACGTGATCTTTAACAAACTGCAGATGAGCAGCAATGTTCTTGGAGAGTAGTGGTTTCTCTTTCAAACCTGCCATGACCATCATTGTTGTTCAGTGTTCTCCTGATGCTGGACTCATGAACATCAACATTAGTCAATGTGAGAGAGACCTTCAGTTGTTAGAAGTTACCCTGGGGTCGTTTGTGACCTCGCTGACTATTCCACCCCTTGTTCTTGGAGTGATCTTTGTTGGTCCACCACTCCTGGGGAGGGTAACAATGGTTTTGAATTTCCTCCATTTGTACACAATCTGTATGACTGTGGATTGGTGGAGTCTAAACTCTTTACAGATGTTTTTTAACCTTTTCCAGCCTGATGAGCATCAGCAACTCTTTTTCCAAGATCCTCAGAAATCTCCTTTGTTCCTGCCATGATCCACTTCCACAAACATGTTGTGAAGAGCAGACTTTGATAGATCCTGTTCTTCAAATCAAACAGGGTGTCCACTCACACCTGATCATTCTACATTGATTGAAAACACCTGACACTAATTTCACCTTCACATTAACTGATAATCCTAGAGCCTCACATACTTTTACCATCACAAATATGTAATATTGGATCATTTTCCTCAATAAATAAATGATCAAGTATAATATTTTTGTCTCATTTGTTTAACTGGGTTCTCTTTATCTACTTTTAGGACGTGTGAAAATCTGATGATGTTTTAGGTCATATTTATGTAGAAATATAGAAAATTATAAAGGCTTCACAAACATACAGTGCAGGTTTTCTTTGTAGATATTTGAAGCACCTCAATTGCTGAAGCTACCCATCCCATTTCTTAACTCCTCACTATGACTCCTGTGGTGCCACCCTACCAGGACACCTATTTCAACCCATTTGTATCCATAATTGTATCCCTTTCATTAGGAACTCTAAATACAGCAGCAGATACCCAACATTGTGGATATTTCTTTCTTAAACATCAGCAGTAAATTAGACAGCAGTCTGCCAACAATGAGCCCTCCCCAGCCACTGTAATAAAACACTGAAAGCAGTAGTGGTTTTCAGGCAGCCACTCTTTTGGCAGACCTTCACAATTATCACTTTGTGTGGAAGCATTCATTTTGTTCTAATTTGTAAGACAGGAAAACAAGTCAGTACCTACTTATTTCACCGGTAATTATAGATTGCTCTGGCTGAAAACTAACATCTGGCCTGTTGCTTCATGACCTACACCACTGATACAAGAGCAGTGGCTCCCTATTTAAATCTTGTGAAGAGTAAAATTGAGACCATAGCTATTACAATGACACACAGTCTAGTTTGGGTCATTTTCTTTTAGCAGTTTAAAAGCAACATAACGCTCTTAATGTTTCCTGCATGTATGTATTTTTGTTAAAAAAAAACAACAATACTAGTAAGATTACAATCAATATACAATAGGAAATAAAGCACTCCACTTTCATGGAATATGGATATTTTTTACTACAATAAGCTGTTCAAGCACTAAAGAAGATTCATATTTAAAGAAAATATTGCTATCTATGTTGGCAGTATGTGCTAGAATTAATGTGTAAGGGATCATAAAAACATATTTCACTGGACACCTAGCACCTCTTGCGATTTGGCCCCCAACTCAAACGCAGTGTAAGAACGTTTGTGTCTAACACAAACCAAAAACAGGCAGCCGTTCACACCAGTGGGTACAGTGATTCAGGACCTCCCTAAAGATCTCGTTTCATCTATTGAGGAGGTCCGGGGATCAGAGGCATGGAGAAGGGTGGGTGAGGAGAAGAAAGTCTTTTACTTAATGTCAGAAGCCAAAAATAGCAGAGAATGCCTCTTGCTGCCACTTTTCTCCTGTGACTCAACTGTAGCGCAGTAATTAGCAAGAAACGATTTGCCACCATCGTGCCTGGACCCATGCTGGTGCGTGGTGGTGACAGAGGCCCAAAGCAAACACTTTTTAAAGGAGGGACCAGGTGACAAGAGTGGGGTTGAAAGGAAAATTAGAAGAGTAAGAACATTTGGAACCAGCCTGTATTACCAAATCCTTCCAAAATGCAAAAAGTCAAAAAGATGAACTTTGGATGGCAAAAGGTATAACAGAAAAACAAGTGGTTTTATTTCCTGTGTGACGAGAATACTAAACATAATTTTACTATATTTATAATCTTTGTAACCCTTTTATTACTTTATAAATACGTTTGATGAAGACTACGCCTGATTGTCAGCTTTTTTCTGCAACAGCCTGTGTTCCTCTGTGCCACATTTAATGAAAAGTTTTCCCATCACTGACAATAAAACACTTATTTTTTCCCCTCAACATTTGCTGAACTTGAGGTTTGTGAAGCGGATAACTTGCGTGCTATACTACAAATGATCTTCACTCATATACTGGGTAGAGAAGATCCATGCTAAATTACACGGCCTGCACATTGATTAAATTATTTCCATTTTAGAAGCAAACTGACAAGATTGGTGTTTTGGATTTCTGCACGACACTGAACACCAGGAATGGTTTAAATGATTTATTGATAAATCGCTGCTGTTCAGGTTCTGGTTCCGGGCACGGGTCCAATCTGCAGAGATACGAGAGTCAGTGAACTTGGTAGGACTGTGAAGGTTTAGAGGGTAATCAAGTTCAGAGTCACCAACCTTCATGGTGGAGTTTGAGAGGAAATCCTTAAGATGGTTAAGCAGGATGACGTCATGGGCTGTGAGCAGGCAGCAGCAGAGAGTGATCAAGCAGAGTGCAGTTTTAGGGGTAATCCAAGGGCGAGGTCCAGTGAAGCAGGCTTGGGTCGAGAACTGTTGGGCAGAAATATGAATCATCATCCCAGTCCCAAAAAGTTCTACAGTGACTGGTCTGAATGACTATCGCCCAGTGACCCTCACCCCGATAGTCACTAAATGCTTGGAAAAACTGGTCATGACTCGTGTAACCCAGGTGTAAGTTTAACTTCTATTCTCTGGCCTTTCCACTCTTTATTCCCTTTATCTATCAAATCTCGCGATAGTTCAAATGTATCATCATAAATTCTCGCGAGATTACTGAACAGCCAATCGCTGTTGAGTATCAGAGTCACATGCTCCACCGCAGCCTATTTGTTAGGTACATTAGGTGGAGCGGGGAAGTAGGAAAGTTTTAGAACACGTTGGGAGGAGCAGAGCTGCAGGAGCCAACTACCACGAACCGAGAAGATATGAAAGAAAAGTTTATATAAGATAGAAACTGCGGACCGGGCCAGGTTGATGGCGAGCTGAAGGTCCAGGCCTAGAGCCTAATGAAAGGATTGCTCTTGTAGTGCCAAAGATTTCTGCTTCTCCTGCCAGGCTGGTAGGAGGCTCCTTGCAGCCAACTGAACAATTTTGTTCCCACTCTACTATGACATTTGTCAGCCCACGACCTGCACTGAACCAAGCACTTGATAAGTAACTTGCTTGGGACCTGAATCAACCTCAGCTTGGGGTGAAAGAACTGAAGGGTGTGGGTGTGTTGCTTATGGAACTGTGGGATTGTTCCCCCCCCCCATTTGTTTGTTTTGTTGTTTTTGCACATTCTTTATCTGGCCATATGGTTGATTTCACTAATGTTGTAAATATGTATACATTTTTCTTCACTGTAAATATAAGCCACCCGCAACAGCAAACTTCTAGTCTGTCTGCTCCTTCATGAGACGTACCTTATCTTCTGAGAAAATAGCCCATTTGACATTTTTCTTTATCAACCATTTACATTGATATATTGCAGCATATTCATTTTTTATAAATATGATACACTCGCATCAAAACAACCATCAACATCATCGAGGACCCTCATTAGTATGCATACCGCGAGAACCGATCAACAGAGGATTTCATCTCCTCTGTGGCCCACACTGCGTTCACCCACCTGGAGCAGAAAGACTCTTACGTCCGTATGCTCTTTGTGGACTTCACATCTGCCTTCAACACCATGATTCCCCAAACCCTGATGGACAAACTATTCACACTAGGACTAAGCCCCTCCATTTGTAACTGGGTACTAGACTTCTTAACAAATAGACCACAGTCATTGAGGATCCACAACTTCGCCTCCTCAAAACCCTCAGCACTGGCTCTCCTCAGGGATGTAAGTTAAGCCCCCTCCTGTTTACTCTGCTCACGTATGATTGTGCAGCTGCCCATCCAGGCTGTCATTTTGTAAAGTTTGCAGATGATACAGCAGTGGTGGGATGCATCACAAACAATGATGAGTCCAGCTACAGGCAAGAGGTGGAACACTTGGAGAGCTGGTGCAAAAAGAATAACCTTCACATCAATGTGAAGAAGACAAAGGAGATGATTATGGACTTCAGAAGGAACAAACACACCTACACCCCCCTGAGCATAAGAGGTTCTGCAGTGGAAGTGGTCTCCAGCTACAAGTACTTGGGAGTACACATGAATGACAACCTCAGCTGGGGCAACAACATTTCCAGCCTGATCAAGAAAGCTCATCAGAGACTCTACTTCCTCAGGCGGCTGAGACGAGCTGGTCTGGGAAGCTCAGTCCTCACCTCCTTCTACAGGTGTGCAGTGAAGAGCATCCTGCGCTCCAGCATCAACGTGTTGTATTGAGGCTGCACAGCTGCAGAAAAAAAAGCTTTGCAGAGAGTGGTGAAGGCTGCACACCTGCATCATGAAGGACCCCACTCACCCAGCACACACACTTTTTGCCCCACTGCCCTCAGGAAGGAGGTTGAGGAGCATTAAGTATAGAACCACTAGACTGAGTAACAGCTTCTACCCTGAGGCTGTTAAGACTCATGAATCTCTAACCAGAATAATCACTGTGAAAAATCACATTATGTTGCTGCTGATCTGTTTCATGCTGAGGTGTCCATGCGTGCTCATCTGCTCACGCAGACTCATGTTCATGTTTGTGCTGATGTTCGTCGTAATGTTTTTTTATGCTATTAGTGCTTAGTGTATTTTTAGTTGATGTTTTTCTTAGTTCATATCTTATTGTTTTTCTTTTACATTTTATTCTTGGATGTAACTGGGACCCTGTGTACATAATTTCGTTCCACCACATATACCACATGTGGTGCGAACGACAATAAAGAATCTCTGACTCTGAATCAGAATTCAAACCATGATTCAAAACGCGAAGTCGTGATAATTAGTGATGTGTCCTTCTGTGTCGAGGCTTTGAAGCGTGTCAAGTAATCCAGGAGGATTTATGTGGAGCGTGTATCAAGGCGTGTATTGATGACACATGTAGTGACCTTTGAGGCCTCGCTAGCAGGCCATACCACGTGACCGATACAGGAACTAGCTCGTTTGTATGCGCGAGATTCAAAATATAAGGGGCAAACAGAAAAACCCATCATCGCCATCATCATAAAGACAGACTAAAATCATTTGCAGATCAAATTTAGACTTTATTTGAGGCCCTCACAAACATTATTTATTTAGTTATTTTATTCAACTTAAAGCTTCATAAAACAGTTATGTTATAATCCATCTACCTGTTTTACATTTATAGTCCACTTCATGGCACAGTAGAGCAAATGAAGCACCATGGCACATTGGATCATAAGTCAAGCTATTTGATGGAAAGCCTCAGTGCTTCATGAAGCTTCATCTCACCATCAATAGTGATAATCATAAGAAGAGTCGTTACCGTGGTCAGAAGGAAGAGTCCAGAACAGGCCAGGATTAGGCGAGGCGAAGAAACCAGAAGACAGGAGAGACAGGCAAAGCTATGGCATGGACGCTGGACATCTACAAACACAAGGTTTTTGATAATCTGGCAATGAAAGCCTGTGAACATGGAGCATAAGTAGTGCGCTGAACAGGTGCATAGAATCAGGGTTGATTGCTGTGGAGGAACGGAGTGAGTGTGGTGAAGAGTGACTGCAGCAGAGCATGAAGCAGGATAAACAAAAACATGAAGGCATGAGTTAAAGCAGGAAAAAACAAGGACTATGGCATGAAGGAGCAGAAAGTAAGACAGGTGGGGCAGAAACTTGACAAACAAAATGGTTCATTAGTATATGAACCCAAATCCCCCGATTTAATACCTTTATAATTACAGGATGTTTTGGATCAGTGTTTTCTTTGCATATTAAGTCACACCAACTTATATGGTAGAGTAAACTTGTGTGTGTGTGTGGGGGGGGGGGGGGGGGGGGGGGGGGGGGGGGGGGGGGGTGCCTGTGTATAAAAGAAAATCTAGTATATAAAGAAAATAGAGGTCAGAATTTTTATGTTTTTGTGCACAGCTGTGCATTTGCTATGGAGCTATGAAATGCTTTAAGCTGTTATATCTTACATAGTTTGCCTTATTACAAGTTCTGTGGGAGGCAATGGCATGGATCAAAGACAGAGAAGAAGATATGAGTTTTTCTTCCTGGCTTGTCGAGAAGAAGAAGGGGGGTTGTCATACCAGACGTGTCAAGCACACACATTTCCTTGGGCCTTGGGTAGAAGCTTGGGTGTTGCTGGGTGAAAACATTATTCACTGCAAGCCCCTAGACTAGGGTTGACGAAGAAGCTTGCGTCACACCCACTGTACACTGACTGTTGTGTAATCTCTCTTGGGTTAGAGGAATACGTTTGCAATGATGACTGGTTTGATATTGTTATACTCTCTAACATACATGCAGACACTCAGGAGACATTCATGTGGACACAGAGAAAAACCTGCTGTGATGTAAGTGATACTACCTCACCAGAGCTTCTGTCTATATCAGGGTGCACAAAGTAGAAACAAATTTTCAGACATTTTAAACATCAAAACATTAGTACAGGGGTATAACCAGCCTTAGAATTGAGAATACAGTGCATTGATGCTTACATGCAGTGTTATCTTTGTCTAACCTCCTGAATAAATAAATCCCCATAACACTTCATTTAACAGGCACTGGTGAGACTAGATGTCATGGTGTAAATGCACTACATCTTTCAAACAAACTATGTGAACTTCCTTGTCCTGTCACTGACCAAGCTGATGAACAAGAGGACAGTCAACAAGGCCTTGTACTACGACAATTTTACAATGACCCAAAAATGGGTCATTGCCCATAAAATGGGTCATTGTGCAAAATGTGCTTATCAATATAATAAATGACTCTGCCTATGACAAAACATGTCCAACATGAATATTTGCGAGAGTTTGTAGTGGTCTGGACATTTATAGCCTGTTTAAATCAATTGGTTGTAATCAACCATTGTTCACATTTAGGCAATCATGCTAAGAAATTCATTATTATTATTACTACTTCTTCAGATGGCTGAGGCAAGCTGGACTGGGAAGCTCAGTCCTCACCTCCTTCTACAGGTGTGCAGTGGAGAGCATCCTGTGCTCCAGCATCAACGTGTGGCATGGAGGCTGCACAGCTGCAGAAAGAAAAGTTTTGCAGAGAGTGGTGAAGGCTGTACAGAAGTCTGCTGGAGTCAGCCTCCCCACCATCATAGACATCTACACCTCCAGATGCAGGAAGAGGGCCACTTGTATCATGAAGGATCCATGACTTTGACTTTGATTGTTACTTCACCGATCAGTGTAACATTTTACCAATACTAAACACCAGACAGAGTGTCAAGCATTAAGAAAAACATTAGCAGCTATGAAAAGAAAAACAAAAAAAACTTTTCAAGAAGGTCTCTTTGACATCATTTAATTCATTTAATTCAGTTTATTTAATTTAATTCAATTCATTTATATAGCACCAAATCACAGCAAAAGTTGTCTCAGGGCACTGTACTGAAGCATTCATATACATTATAAAATGGACTGTACTATGTATGGAATAAACGTCCAGCATAACCAGGCTCAGGACAAGCGGCCATCTGTTTTGACCGGTTGCAGTTTGAGAGGACAGGAAGGAGAAATAAACAAATATAGAATATCAGGTCCAGGTGTACTTTTTATTGAAGGAATGACAAAAAAACCCCACACATGTAAAGTGTATAAATAATTACAAATATTAAAAGATAGAGTAGAGCAAGTAAATATAGCAGCAGAGTGAGGAAATGTGGTCAATTTGTTGTCCAGCAATCTAGGCCTATAGCAGTATAACTAAAGGAAAGCTCAGGAAACCCAAGCCAGCACTAACCATAGGGGAAATCAAAAAGAAAAGACTTAAGCCTAGTATTAAAAGCAGACAATGTGTCAGCCTCATGAACAGAAACTGGAAGTTGGTTTTACAAGAGAGGAGCCTGATAACTGAAAGATCTCCCTCCCATTCTGCTTTAGGAAACTCTAGGAACCACAAGAAAGCCTGCAGTCTGAGAGCAAAGTGCTCCGATGGGCAAATATGGAACAATAAGATCGGTAATATAAGATGGAGCTAGGTTGTTGAGAGCTTTGTAGGTTAGAAGTAAGAATTTGAATTCTATTCTGAATTTGACAGGGAGCCAATGGAGAGAAGCTAAAACTGGAAAAAAATTGAATTATCCTACCGACTCCCATTAAAACTCTGGCAGCAGCATTTTGATCAATTGAAAACTTTTTAAAGAATTTATGGACACCCAGATAATAAACCATCGCAATAGATCAGCCTAGACGTGATAAATACATGAACCAGTTTTTCTGCATCATTTTTGGACAAGAAGTTTCTAATGTTACTGATATTACACAGGTGGAGGAAAGTGGTTCTGGTAATGTTTTTAATTTTGGGAGTTAAATACATATCCTGATCAAAAATAATGCCAAGGTTTTTTAAGTTTAGAACTGGAGGCCAAATTAATGCCATCCAGAGGAAGTAAAATGCTGCAAAGTTTATTCCTGATGCTCAGGTCCAAAAACTACAACTTTTGTCTTGTCTGAGTTTAAAAGCAGAAAATTAAGGGTCATTCAGATTTTTATGTTTTTAAAACCTCCTAGGACCTGGCATCCACATATGCGGAGAACCTGGCATCCACTTATACAAGAGTTCAGGTCTTAGGAAGTTAAGACATTCTTGTAATCTAAGTAACTAACTAATTTGAATTCATCGGGTTTCATGGATTAAAAATAACTGAGTATCATCAGCATAACAATGAAAATTTATCCCAGGCTGTTTAATAACTTTACCTAATGGAAGCATATATAAAGTAAAGAGTATTGGTCCAAGCACTGAACACTGAGGAACTCCATGACTAGCTATGGTGTATGAAGATTCAATGCTTACATTTACAAATTGGAATCTATCAAATAAATATAATTGAAATCATTTTAGGGCAGTACAGTGGCACAGTTGGTAAAGCTGCCACCTCTCAGTGAGATGGTTGCCCCGGTTCAAAAACTGGTCATAGGGCCTTTCTGGGCGGAGTTTGCATGTTCTCTCTGTGAATATGTGGGTTCTCTCTCCGGGTACTCCAGTTTCCTCCCACAGACAAAAACATGCATGTTAGACTGATTGGTAACTCTAAATTGTCTCTAGGTGTGTGTGAGACAGTGAATGGTTGTTTGTCTTGTTTGTCTGCATGTGGCCCTGTGATGGACTGGAGACCTGTCCACAGTGTTCCCCACCTCTTGCACTATGATGGCAGGACATGGGCACAAGTAAACCCTGCGACCTGAAAATGAAGAAGCGGGTAAAGATAATGGATGGAGGGATGTATTAACCATTTTAGAGCCATTCCTGTAATTCCAATATCATATTCAAGCCTCTGTGATAGAACATTGTGATCAATTGGCTGAGCAGAGGATGCAGATGAAACTGCTCCAGATCCTGAACAACACATCACACCCCCTGCATGACACACTGGACTCTTACCTTCAGTTGTAGACTGAGACCACTGAGGTGCTCCACAGAACGCCACAGGAAGTCCTTCCTCCCTGTGGCTATCAAACTTTTCAATTCCTCCCCCTTTCTACACACAGGACAATAAAATTACAGTAGTCCCTTGCTACTTGGCAGTTTGACTTTTGCAGACTCACTCTATCGCGGTTTGTTGATGTCCAAAATATTGCACAATTATTTATTTATTTATTTTGAGCACACAATTGTGGACTGTACAGTAATATCAATGTAAAGAACTCATGTGGATGTGAAAAAGTTAATGACAAAAAATAATAATAATACGGACAGGCGCAGTCATTTTGTAGTTTTCTTTCATTCACCCTCCAACTGTAATCATCACTCATAAGGACTACATTTCCCTGAAATCAATACTGTGTTGTAACTGTAGTGCCTCTGGGCACTGTTTGCACCAAACAGTATTTTTGCAAAGCGAATTCATGACTGCTGAACCGACCTTTCAAAGGTAAAATTTAATTCATGTCACATGGAAAAGTTTTTTTTTCTTCTTTTTTTAAGAAAATTCAACTTAACAAACGTAAGATTCAAACGAAATTGTAAATCCTGTCAGGACACGTCTCTTTAAGATAGTAGCAGGGGGTTTATTTACCTCCGCTCTTTTTCAACTGGACGGCTCCCAAACGTTATGTGCGTTCAAAAGTTTCTGGTGGTGAATTGAAATGCCAGTGGAAGATGCTGACGATTAAAGAGAAAGTGGAACTTCTAGACAAACTTTAAGATGACCGTAACGATGCGGATGTTGCCGGTCGCCTACGGCACAATTGTTAAGATGGAAGTTGCATTGGCTGTGTGGATTAATGATTGCAGAAAAAAGCATCACTTTGGATAAAAATTATTTGGATTAAAAAGTGTTTCTCTGCACCGAGAGGCTGCGTCCGCTGACAGCAGGAGTGGAGGAGTTAGTTAAGACAAGTTCAAAGATTTGATCGCCGAGCAGGCTACTACAGGTCTGAACAAGTTTTTAACGTGGACACAACAGGCCTGTTCTGGAAAAGGATGCCATCTCGCACTTTTATTATGAAGGATGAAGCCAAACCGCTTGGTTTCATCTCATCTTTATGACCTTCATCATCATCACTGGACAGGTAATTCTTTATTTCCATCTCTTCTAGTTCATTTTCATCTTCTCTGGTGAGTACCCATTTACTTTTTTTTTTTTAAGGTTTAAGAGTTTAGAAAATTGTTAGGAACATTGCAAGAGTATGGGGAGGGTTTAAAATGCCAATATATACCAGTATATAAATACTAAAATAACCTACCACTTTCTACTACTACTTTGTACAATAAAATAAACTACTACTTACTACTACTACTACTACTACTACTACTTGTGTACATAATTTTGTTCCATCTCATGGTAATGACAATAAAGTTTACTTGAACTTGACTACTATCCCTACTTTACGTTTTTACACATTGCTGGGGGTGGAACCTAACACCTGTGATATACGAGGGACTACTGTAATCCTGTACCACAACAAACATTTATGTTTCTGTCTGCACCTGACCTGTTTTGGACTTAATTGTTGGTATTTTTATACCTCTCTTTAATTTTTTTGATTCTTTGTTATTTTTATATCTTGTGTGATTCCTTGTGCATGTTCCTTTGTATTGAATCTGGCACAACAATTCCCTGCAGATAAATAAAGTTCTTATCTTACCTTATCTTATCTTAACTTATCTTATTTTAACTGTATCAAATGCAGCACTGAGGTCTAACAGGACCAGGGTCCATTGTCTGAGACCATGAGAATATCAATAGTAACTTTCAGCGGTGCTGTTTCTGTGCTATGATGAGCTATAAATGAGAATATAAATGTTAACTGAGCTATAAATCCTGACTGAAACTCCTCAAACGGATTTTTTTTCTCCATATAATCACTCAATTGATTTGCAACTATTTTCTCTAGAATTTTTTAGATGAATGTTAGATTAGATATAGGTCTATAATTGGCCAGAAGTTCTGAATAAAGGTCAAGTTTTTTAAGTAAAGGTTTAATTACAGTAACCTTAAAGGTGGTATGCAACCATCCATTAGAAACAAAATAAGCAGTTCCAAAATAGCAGTATTGGTTAGGGGAAAAACCTCTTTAAACAGTCTGGTTGGGATGGGAGCTAGTAGACATGTAGATGGTTTGGATGAAGCTATTATTTTTAACAACTCAGAGAGCTCAAAAGGATGAAAACTGTCCAAACATAAATCAGGTTCTATTGACAGTTCTAAAGCTACCTTATCTGACTGGGGATTGGAGGCAATAGTAGACGCCAAAATAATAGTTATAGTACTGAACAGAAACTTGGGATTATTTTTATTCTCATCTATTAAAGATGAATAATATACAGTTCTAGCTTTACAGAGGGATTTCTTATGTTTTAGCAGGCTATCTCTCCAAGTTAAATAAAATTTTCCATGTTATTGAAGCACCATTTTCTTTCCAGCTTTCTAGATGCCTGTTTAAAAGTAAGGGTCTGGGGGTTGCCATGGGCGGTGCTGGCGCTGTGCTCTCCCTGGGGTTGTTTGGACCCCCTGAGCTTGGCTCTTGGGTGCCATGGTTGGCCCGCTGACCGGGGTGGCTGCCGGGGCCTGGCGGGCGGTCGGCTGGGGGTGCGTGCTTGGTTGTTGGCGGTGTGTGGGGGTGGTTGGTGGCGTGTCCTCTTCATGGTGGGGGGGTGTCCTGTCGGCGGGGCATGGCCTGGGCCGGTTCTGGGGTATTGGCTCTTCTCCGCTCAAGAATGAATGGGTTTACCTCCTGGGTTTGGGCATGGGCTGCCCCCTGTAGAGGGTGGGTACATGTCTTGGACCTGGGGGGTTTAGAGTGTGTATCGGGAATAAGAATGAAATGTATCGTTATTGTATGTCTTTGAGTGAATGAATGTGAGATTGAGGTTGGGATAGTGTGATTGTGTCTGTGTATGAATGGATATTTGTTAGGCCAAGACTCGGACTGCCCCCTCTTTGATACAACTGGGGGTGCTTGGCATCGCGCCCCTATTGCGCGGCCCCCTGGTGGGGTGTGCCCTTGCCTGCCGGCGCGCTTGGGGCCCTTGGTATCGGGGGCTGGGCGCTTGGGCGTGTGTCGGCTCGGCCTGGTGTCTGCCTGGTGGGGCTCGGGTCCTCTGGCCCTGTCAGGCCTTGGCCTGGGTGGTGTGAGTCCTCGGTGCCCGGGCCTCGGTGCCTAGACCTGGATCTACATCGGTGCGGCGGGTGCCGACGGGGGCCTATGAGTTTGTCGCTGTTGGCCCCGGGGGGTCACTGTATGTGGTTGCTGGTGGGGATCTTCCGGTTCTCCCCTGTGGTCCGTTCTGGGGGGTGGGTGAGTGGTTCGTCCTGTGTGGGTGGCTCTGGGGGCTCCGCGGTCGGGGTCCCTCCTGGGGTCTTGGACTCTGGTCCCCCCTTTTTCGTCTGCCTCTGGTCTTGGGGGTCGGGTCTCTGCTGCTTCACAGTTACTAATAAATGTTCTATTAGAGAAGCCTTAAACACTTATGCATGCTCACAACCACACACAAATAGAAGCAGGGATGCTTATGTAGGCTTTATATGTAGATATATAGATATGTATGTGAGTGTATATTCATGTGTATGTATGTATGTATGTATATAGGCGTAGGTATGGGTATATATATTTATGGAAACTTACTGCAAAGCCATGAATATTTTAAGTTCTTTATACATATGTATTTTGTTGCTGTGTTTTGTCATGTTCTTTGCAGGTGAACAGACAGTGGCCGGGTGTTTTGAAGCGTGCTCTATTTGTATATATTTCTTATATTTTGGAGTCTTACTTTGTCTTTTCTTTCTTTCTATCCTATTGAAAAAAAAAAAAAAAACCTACACTAGATAGTCACTATAATAAATATTTCATAATAATGGTGTGGAGAGGATGGCTGTAAGGGGAGAAGGGAGGCCATCAAAAAAAAAAAAAAAAATAAAAAAAAAAAAAAAAAAAAAAAAAAAAGTATGTAACTCAGAATTGAACCAAGGAGCCATTTTCCTCTGATTGATTACTTTCTTTTTCAGTCATTACAGTTTGTCAAGTGAAGTTTGCATTAAAGTTGCAAAAATATCAACATGACCTTTTAAGTCACTGTTCTCTATTGCATTTTCTGTTAGACAGAAGAAAATAACAATGGAAGAGATTATTTAAATTTAGTTACAGTGTTCTCTGATAAACACCTACTATAATAAAATTTACTTTCACTGGCTGTGTGGTCAATTAATGTAAACTCAAAGGTTATTTAAAAAATGGTCAGACAGAACAAAATTTTGAGGATGTATTTTTAAGTACTTAATCTCTCCCATATATCAGAAGCAGATCAAGAGTGTGATGATGAGAATGAGTAGATGTGTAGACATTTTGGGTAAAACCAATTGACTATTAAATTATTAAAGGCTATGCTTAAGCTATCACTTTCAACATCCACATGAATATTGAAATGTCCCAATATTATGACTTTATTGGTATTCAAGAATGTCAGACAAATTGGGTAGTGGTGGCACAGAGGGGGAGCGGTGGTACAGAGATTAGAGAAGGTGGGCCTCTGATAAGAAGATCGCTGGTTAAACTCCCAGTTCCGACAACATCAAAATATGGGTGGGATAGGTGAAGCACCTACACCTGCCCCACTCATTTGCCCCACTCTGGGCCCTTGAGCAAGGCCGCTAACCCCCACCATCTGCTCCTCCGGGCGCCCTAGACAGCAGCTCTCTGCTCCACACAGAGGGCTGTGGTAGCTTGGTGGTTGCATCAGGAAAGGCATTTGGAGTAAAAACAATTGCCAAATATTCCTGCAACTTAGTTCAAAGTGGCGACCCCTGTCGAAGGGAGCAGCTGAAAGAAAAGAAAAAAAGTCAGGCAAAATAAAATTTGAGAATTCAGACAAAAACAGAGTTGGCTCCCCTATGGGCTATGTGTTGGGCTGTGTGTTGAGCCCATTCCTGTTCACTCTGCTCACTTATGACTGCACACCTACCAATCCAGGTGGTCGGTCATATTGTAAAGTTTCCAAACGATACAGCAGTGGTTGGATGCATCACAAGCAATAATGAGCCCAGCAGCGGGCGGGAGGTGGAGCGCCTGGGGGGTCTGGTGCAGGAGGACAAACCTTCATATCAATGTGAAGAAGACAAAGGAGATGGTCATGGATTTCAGACGGAACAAACACACACACACACAAACAAATATGGGAGGATCTCAGGTGGAAGTGGTCCCCAACTTCAGGTACTTGGGTGTGCACATGAACGACAGCCTCAGCTGAGACAACAGCACTGCCAGCCTGGTCGAGAAAGTGCATTGGAGATTTTGCTTCCTCAGGTGGCTGGGGCGGGCTGGACTGGGGGCCTCGGTCCTCACCTCCTTCTGCAGGTGTGCAGTGGAGAGCATTCTGTGCTCCAGCATCAACATGTAGCATGGAGGCTGCACAGCTGCAGAAAGAAAAGCTTTACAGAGAGTGGTGAAGGCTGCACAGAAGACTGTTGGAGTCAGTCTCCCCACCACCGTGGACATCTACACCTCCAGATGCAGGAAGAGGGCCACCTGCATCGTGGGGGACCCCATTCACCCAGCACATACACTTTTTGCCCCGCTCCCCTCAGGCAAAAGGTTGAGGAGCATTAAGTGTAGAACCACCAGACTGAGGAACAGCTTTTACCCTGAAGCTGTTACACTCATGAATCCCTAATCAGGATTATCACTGTGAATTTTTTTTTATCACTGTAATCGCCACTTTGATTGTTGATATGTGCTGCTGATTATCCATGCTGCTGATCTCATGCTGGTTCATTTCACACTGCTGTATTCATTTGTGCTCGTCTGCTCATACAGACTCATGTTCATGCTGCTGTTGTTCGGCATATTATGTTGTGTAATTTATGTGTACAACTTTTATTATGTGACTTTTACTCATTTTAATCATTTTTATTATTTGACTCTATGATTGTTTTATTGTGTGTACAGCACTTTGGTCCTGTGGGTGTTTAAAGTGCTCTATAAATAAAGCTGGTATGGTATTCTGATGCATGCTCAATAATCCAGGTAGAAAAATTTAAAAAAGTTAAATCTGGTCCTCTGGACATTCAAAAAAAACAAAAAAACAAAGCAAAACTCTCTCGGAAGGAAGAGAGGAAGTCTCTCGGATGAGGGATGAAACGTTTCTACATTTTTTTGTTGTTTTGCTTTGTCTTGTTTATTTGAATGTCCAGAGGACCAGATTTAACTTTGTTAGACTGTTATGGTATTGTTTTTGCACTATTAAGCGTTTGACATATTCTTGGTTTGGCGTGTTTCTTAGTTCATATCTTTGATCTTTGTTACTGTTTTCTTTTACAATTTATACATTTGTTGGAAGTTACTGGGACCCTGTGTACACAATTTGGTTCCACCTCATGTACACACATGCAAATGACAATAAAGAACCTTGACCTTGACATAACAAGTAAAAGTGGCTTTTCTGATTTCCATTTTGGATGAGATAGACAGAGGGACAATGACTCAAAAGAACTATAACTAATAATCGGTTTGGCATTAAAGGCAGCACGGTGGCGCAACTGGTAGAGCTGCTGCCTCTCAGCGAGCAGGTCCCTGGTTCAAACCCCGGTCCAGGGGCCTTTCTGGGTGGAGTTTGCATGTTCTCTCCGTGCATGAGTGGGTTTTCTCTGGGTACTCCGGTTTCCTCCCACAGACCAAAAACATGCATGTTAGGCTGATTGGTAACTCTAAATTGTCCCTAGGTGTGAGTGAGAGAGTGAATGGTTGTTTGTCTCTATGTGGCCCTGTGATGGACTTGCGACCTGTCCAGGGTGTACCCCGCCCCTCGCACAGTGATTGTTGGACATGGGCACCGGCCACCCCCGTGACCAAAAATGGAATAAACGGGTAAAGATAATGGATGGATGGATGGATGGATGGTTTGGCATTAATCAATAATCCTGAGTGAAAAATAGCAACTACTCCTCCACCTTGACCTGCTGTTCTAGGAACATGAAAATTTAAATAATTAGAAGGAGTGGATTAATTTATATTAATAAAATCCTTCTGTTGTAGCCAGGTTTCTGTCAGACAGCATAAATCAATATGATGATCAGTTATTAGTTCATTAACTAACAAAGATATAAAGGTTAGAAATCTGATGTTCAGTAATTCACGTTTAATGATTTTATTAGTTTGTTCTATTAAAGTAACTGTGCCAACTGTCATCAATAAAAATAATAAAACCACAGCTACAGCACTCTTTTGTTCTCATCTTGAACCTCTCAGCAGCCTTTGATACATCAAACCAAAAGATCATACGCTGTGTAATCCCTGAGTTGGGCATCTCAGGCTGGTTTGAATCATACCCACAGGGCCTTTTTTTAAGGTGCAATAGTAAAAGAAAACATTGCCTCTTCCTAAGGCTCTCTCAAAGCTTAGTACTAGGATTCCTTCTCTGCAAAATCCTCCTATTCCTTTGACCTTTATCTACACATGACCACCTTCATTCTCTCTACATGAGCCCTGAACTTCAGCTTGTCTTACAGACATTACAAAACAGATAAACAGGGCCAACTAGTCTTTCCAACACAATTTCAACATTAAAATAACCTTTGTTAGGGAATTAGTTAATGAAGCTTGAGAAGTCTCTGTCATATTTAATAACCAATTTTCCTTTTCTCAAAATTTTGCGTTTTTCCCTCTAGTATATTGATGAGTACTTCACAACATAAGAAAAATCTGTTTGTATAGTATCTACCTCATTAAATCAAATGGTTGTTTGTGGCATGTTTAGTGGTTGACTGTCAGGAGATCCTCAGAAGGTCCTTTTTCACTCAAGTTTGAATGTTTTCTTGTTTTTCACCTATAACTTGTTTGCAATACAAGTGCTTGCTCAGTCTAAAAAGTGTACACCCAAGCAAGTCTTTTAGTCGACATTAGCTGAGTTGACGCAAAGTGGATTTTAAATTCATGTATTAAGCTTTTCTTCATTAACTGGCATGGGGTGAAAAAAGGATGCACTGAAGTTTGATCAGCTGAGGGAGAATGTTGCACATTCTTTTAATAAGCTATATAATTTTTCCAATTAAAAACTTTGTGAAATGGCCCCGACAAAACTAGTAGATTTGGACAAATATTAGTAAAACAAGAGTTTTACTATGGAGTATAATTCTTTGTGCTGCTTGCACCCTGAAGTACTCCGTGAGAACAACCACAATGAAATCAGATAAAAGTAGCATTCCTTGAAGAAATGCACATTGTTAATGCCAATGTTTAAACAAAAAATATCTTGCATAAAGTACATTATGTTTTGGGGATGACTCTCAGCTACCACCACACCAGATTAGAACTCAATAGATTTTATTAGATTTGTGGACATTATTGTGCTTGCTAATGTTGATTATCTGTGGAGGTCATTTTACCGTACCATACCACTTTATTTATAGAGCACTTAGAACAGCAACAAGGCCAACCAAAGTGCTGTACAGCAGAACAAACAAGCAAAGCACACAGCAAAAAACAATATAGATACGAATGGAAGATTACTATTGTATTTTCCAGCCTACAAGTCGCACCGGAGTACACTTCACCACTTGCTCTTGCCGAGGGTGGATGCTTTTCCCTTCCTCTCCCTCCTCCGCTTTGCTGCTCTGGCCTCTCTGTGAAACTGCTTCTGAGCTGCTCTCTACATATCTTCCGAACTGTTTGTAAATCTGGTCAGTTGGTCTTTCAACGAAATGGACAACATTTTTGAGACAAGCTTCAGGTGAGCTAAACTACCCGGACAACACGTATGCAACTGAATATGCCTAGGGAGAAAGTGGAATGTGATGTGTCTATCTCTGCTATCGATCGAGGATGCCAAAATTGCATGTAATTGGATTTATGATAACAGGTTAATTTTTTTTGGAATTTTGTCAGAGATTTACTAAATATGAATCAATGGTTAAGACTGAATTATGTATATTTCATATTAGGTTAAGTTTTGAAAATATAACAAATGTTAGAGCAATTTGGTTAAAAATACTGTGAAGTCTGTATTTTATTTTGAGTTAAAGGTTAATGTACTATGGTAGGCTGAAATCTGTTTACTTTTGTATTTATATATTTTTAATTATTTGCTGTGATGGACTGGAGACCTGTCCAGGTGTCCCCACCTCTCACACAGTGATGGCTGGATATGGGCACCAGCGATACCTGTGACTCATAAAGGAAGAAGTGGGTAAAGATAATGGATGCATAGATGGATGGATGATAGATGGATGATTTATTTGTTCCTATATTTTTTGTTTGATTGTTTTGAGAAAAATCCAGGCCACTAAACTACGCTAATACGGGTAATTTAAGTTACAGAATTTTATGCACTCCTATATTTGTTCCTATTTTTTGTTATAAATATAATATGATTCAAAAAATTTTGATACAGTAATGAACCTAAAATTATTGTTTTAAATAAATGGTCTATTGGTTTACATTGTTGTTTAATCTTTTCAGCTTGTCAGTTACATAATTGAAACAAAATTTTCGACCATTACAATAGAAAAATCGTTTCTGAATCAAAAATCGTTTCTGAATTGAAAAATCAATTTTGGATCGAATCGTGACACCAAAAGTCAGAATCAAATTGATTTGCCAAACACTGGGAGATTTGCACCCCTACAGAGAAAGCTCTTTCACCTCTGAGCTTAAGACGGGTTCCTGGAACTAATAAAATCATCTGATCCGCTGACCTCAGAGATTGCTGTGGGACATATGGCTGCAGCAGATCAGTGTGATAGGAGGATGCAGAACTGTTCAGAGATGTAAAAACATACAAAATGACTTTAAAATGAATTCGGAAATGAACCGGGAGCCAGTGAAGGGAGGCCAGAACTGGTGTAATGTGCTCTCTTTTGCCTGTTAAAAATCGGGCTGGAGCATTTTGAACCAATTGTAAACATGCAGTGAAATTCTGACTGTTCAAAAAGAATAGCATTGCAGTAATCGAGCCTGGATGTTATGAAAGCATGTATTATTGCCTTAAGGTTGGTTATGGACAGTATGGGCTTCAATTTAGACACTCACCTTAACTAAAAAAAAGTAGTATTTAACAATCATGTTTACATGACTGTTAAGTTTCATGGAAGGGTCCATTATCACTCCCAGATTTGTGACTCTTTGTTTCGCTAACGGAGAGGTCGATGCAGTGGTTTTTGATCATGCAATTAGGAGACAAGATGACTTCAATTATGATTTTGAATTGAGTTGACTTGGAAAAACAATCAGTTATAAACATAAACAGAAATCCAATGATTAGTTTCCTAAAAAAATAATTAAAATCTGTCCAGGTGATTCCTGAGATATTTTGCTTACAGACAAACTGGGTTAATGACAACAGGTAATGCCATAGTTTCAAAGATCGTGCTGATCTGTTAGTGTTCAGAGGACGAGTTGGGTAAGACTCTCAGCTACCAACAAATTTTAGCTCAACATTGTTTGGATTAAAGTCATTTTGAATGTGCTAAAGTAGATTAGCTCTACTGACATTCTCAATTTGGTTTGATGCCAAAGATCAATCAGTTGTAGATGTTTATCCACTGAGCCAAGAGAGTTTCAATAAAATCCATCAAGTGGTTCATGAGATATGTTACTAACAGACAAACAAAGACATGTATGTACAAGGATTTACATGAGTACACACCGTTTATTATTGTGGGCAATAATGAAAGTAACTTTAATTGCCTAAATGTAATTTAATGAAAAATATTTTAACATATATTATTGGCAGCATAATGGATTAGTGGTTAGCACTGTTGCCTCACAGCGAGAAGATACAGCGTTCAATCTGTGGTTTTGACCTGAGGTCTCTCTGTGTGGAGTTTGCATGTTCTTCTCGTGTTTGCGTGGGTTTTCTCCAGTTTCCTCCCACAAATCCCTGTGAATGACATCATCTTGTTCTGAGGAGCCGCAGCCAAATAGAGAAAAGCAGCACCGAGTGAAGCGTCCAGATCCAAGTCCCCAGCAGTCACTGTCCTGAGCCAAGCAGACAACAGCACAGAAAAATATGTCAAATGACACCCCCTCCCATCTTCTAAAAGCTGCAGCACTAATACCTCTGAAATCTTTCACTGGAATTGAGACGCAGAGGAATCACTCGAGATGAATTGGAAGACAAAAGTTCAAAGCATTTGCAACATGCCAAGCGGATGTAGCTTTCTGTCAGTTCACCTAATCCCTGTATCTTGACATGTAATTGACATAGGCCAGTCGGACAGGCTCTCTATTCAGCCCCCCTAAACTCCTCATCCATTCAGCTTGTAGGGGTGGTGGGTCCTGAAGGAGGGTGCCTCTGGGCTTTGAGCAAGCCGAGCCATAGCAGACATTTTTGTGGTAAAATCATTAAACCCACGTGCAGCTCTCTTTCTGTGGTCACCGGGGGTCGTGCTCCTCTGCCTTTAGCTGAATAAATCATAAAGTTTGCCAGGGGACCACACAAGAAGCCATCTCTAGTGCAGCCAGAGCATCCATGCACACACACAGCCCCAGACCTTGTTATGTTTCAGAAAAACACCAGCAGGGAGACAGAGGCACAGAGGAGTGAGACAGAAAGCCGAGAGGAGGTAAACCAGCAATGACACACGAAGGGAGGGAACACAGCTTTGGAAGGAAACAAAAGTTAATCGATGAAGATTTATCTGAAACAGAAAAATGGAAGGAATACCTTGAGTTTATTGATTAAAAACTAATGCCATTTTTTTTTTTTAAACTAATCCCTTCGAGGCAAATAAGTGTAATGAAAATTAAATATTAATCAGTGCCTCAGTGAGCTTCAGACTGATCCTTCAGATGATACTTCCCTACCAGAGGACAACACACTGCCCTGTCTTAGGGTCACATTCTGTCGGGGTCCATATCTGAGGGATGTGTCAATAAATACAATCTATTACTTGAAATGATCACTGCTTCCTGTCAGTGGACTTCTCCTTACTGAACAAATCAGTAAAAAGATTGATGTGTTTGCTCAAATGGTGGAAGATACTCTAAAGAAACTTCTGAAAACGTACAATGTTAATGTTAATGACGTTTTAATTACAACGACTGAGCTGCTAAAACGCCATGTGTAGATTAAAAGTCAGAACAAAACTGAATATATTCTTCTACTGCACATATTTTTATTCTAACATAGGAACAATTTTATGTTTTGTGTTTTTTTAAACAAACTTAAATGAATACTTTATTTAAAAATATATATTTTTAGACGTATTATATGGTGCAGTGCCATTTGGCAAAGTTGTGTAACAATGAAAAAGGTATATTAATATTCATATTTCTTACACAGGTGGCTCAGTTGGTAGAACTGTTGCTTCTCAGTGAGAAGTTCACTGTTTCAAATCCAGGCCCAGGACCTTTCTGGGTGGATCAAAACATCATGATTCATGCTCAATAATCCAGGTAGAAAAATCTAAAAACGTTAAATCAGGTCCTCTGGACGATTTCTTTGTGTTGAAATGTTTTGTCTTTCAGCCAAAACACTTCATAAATCAGAGGAGCCAAAACAAACTCAATCTTATAAATAGCATCTTCATATAGGGGGTCAACCAGTTTGATGGTGCTCAGATGGTTTATGGAGTCCGCCCTCTCCCCTGCCAACTAGTTTGAGGCGGTCATGGCCAAAGTGGTTCAAAACATCCTGATTCATGTTCAATAATCCAGGTAGAAAAATCCAACAAAATTTAGTCAGGTCCTCTAGACGGTTTCTTGTTGTTTAAACAGCTGATCTACTATGAGAAGATGCCATGTATAAGACTGAGTTTGCTGTGGCTCCTCGGACTGAAGAAGTATTTTTGATGAAAGACGAAACATTTAAAAAAAATGTCCAGAGGACTTGACATGACTTAACTTTGTTGGATTTCTAGGTGAAGTTTGCATGTTCTCTCCGTGCATGCGTGGGTTTTCTCCGGGTATTCCAGTTTCCTCCCACAGACCAAAAACATGCATGTTAGACTGATTGGTAACTCTAAATTGTCCTTAGGTGTGAGTGTGAATGGTTGTTTGTCTCTATGTGTCCCTGTGTGAACTAGAGACCTGTCCAGGGTGTCCCCCACCTCTCACACAGTGATAGCTGGACATGGGCACAGTGACCCCCGCAACCCGAAAAGGAAGAAGCAGGTAAAAGATGATGGATGGATGGATATTTCTTATACAGTGCAAGATAAAATCATACCATCTCCAAACATTCATTTTGCTTTTTCACTTGAAAATGTTAAAATTGACTTGCCGGAGAACATTAATGGGTTCATACTCTAAACAGAAGCACAAATTTATAATGTTAAATAAATAAAAAAATAACCCAACACGCATCTTTCCTTCACCTTGTGGTTGTTGTCGCTTCACTCCCAGATTCAAGTCCAGGGTCTTTCTGGGTTAAGTTTGCATGAGTTTTTCCTGGGTGCTCTGGCTTCATCCAACAGTCAAAAAACTGCATTTCAAGCTGATTGGAGACTCTAGGAGTGAGTCTGAGTGTGTGAGGTTTTGTGTCTTGTTGGTCTCCATGTGGCCCTGTGATGAACTGGCGATCATTCTGGGAAACTCTCTGGCAAACCACTCCCCCATATTAATAAGGAAGAAACAGAGATGGCTGGATGGATAGTTGTACTGTATGTCTTTTTAAACAACCATTTACCTTTTTGTCTGTCTGTTTTGTGCAGACATTCAAAAATGAGTAATTATGTCAGTAAACCACTAGTTCTACCCATTGACATTGTGCCATAACTGTACAGTATTGACATTTGATAACTTTGTGTTGAAAATAAAGTTAGATATAAAGCACAAAATAGGTCTTATATACCGTATATAGTCGTAGTACTCTTTAGATTATGTAAACATAAGAAAAATTGGGAAAAATGGATGTGTGTTAAAGAGTTCTTGTACATATGACTCATCATCCCAGACATGGTGGAAAGAGTCGGAGTTTTGTAGGTTTAAAGGTCATGTGATGCATTCCAAGCATCTAATTAGTGAAAACTGCTCTATCTTCAGTGTAAACCCAATCAGTGTTAAACCTTTTTTTATACTAGGAGAGATAAAAGAAATATAAATAATATAATGAAGTAGAGGGATATTGGTCTTCTCTGTGTCTAATAAGATAAGTCTTTGCAGAAAACATGGACGGGTGCTATTTGGTTGAAAATTAAACAAACCCGTTTATAGATATGAACTTTTTATTTTATTTTATTTTTTGCTGATGCACACATTTTTCTTGCCTCAGCATGAGCTACATAACATCAACCTCTGAGATTTAACAGCAGCTCCTTTAACATCAAAATATTCAATCACTAAAGAGTAGGGCAAAAGCCGAATGTTGACGACACACACACACACAAAAAAAAGAGTAGCTAGTTCCAGTACAAGTTTAAATGTTGTCCCTTTCCTGGAAACAAATGAGTTTTCTTGTCTAAAAACCAAAACTACACTTTGGAAAAAAATCAGGTGTTGATTTAGTTGATTTGCATAATCCTTACCTTGTTGGTATATGTTCAAAAATGCATTTTCCATTCAATTAGTGTCAATTACTAAAAGTAAATTATTATTAAAAAGTGTCAAGTTATACTGTGAATGACAGTGAGTTGGGAGAGTGTGTAGGCAGCACATTTGAACTAAAAGTAAATCTTTACATATCTAGTACAAAAATTTTGTACAGCAAATTTTCTCTCAAAATAGTCACAGAGTCATCACAGACATGTTCAACCCATCCCACTCACGTAAATTGTGTCATGGTTGTCTCCAACCTGTCTTCAGGGTACCACAGCTCTATTTTGACTCAAGCACAGGGCTTCCATTCTTACAGAAAACATCTGAGGCAAATAACCAGGTCAAAATAACACTTCAATGGTAAACTATTTTCTGCCTGTCTTCATTTCAAAAGTGCATTTCAATGGCTTAAATTATAAACTTGGAGGCAGCTGCTAAGTTTGACACCATACAAATCAAGGTGGTCATGATGTAGTCAAATGTGGGCAACAAAATAATGTGCATGGCCATGAATGCAGTTGTGCAAGATGTATACACAAAGAGGCCGTAATTTTCAAAAACTGGCAGCACAAAATGTGTACTTATGGTTTATTGGTCATTTGCTCTCAAACAATCAAATTCAGTGAGACCACAACACAAATCTTGCATTTTTTCCCCACAGTTTTGAGAAGTGAACTATTTTCCCAATAGTCTCAATCCAGTAAAATAACAGCTTTAATGAGCACATTTGTCAACATTTAACAGTTTATTTATGAGCGAAAGTGAATATCAAAATGAGTTCTAAATAGCAACTCCTTATTGAATGTGTCCCATCAGTGCAGCAGTTCTCCACAGTTGTAAGTTATGGCCCTTTTCCATTAGTAATGGTACAGCACGGTTTGACTCGACTCAGCACGGTTCCTAGGCTTTTCCACTAGTAGCGGTTCGAAGAACCGGTCCCTTTTTTCAGTCCTTTTTTCTCTGGGGTTCCAAGCGTGCCGAACTGGCACTAAAACGTGATGTCAGAACACTGTCGGTCACTGATTGGTCCGGGGGTGGAGTCACTGGTTGTTTGAGAAACTTTCACAACAACCCGATCTGCCATTTGCAATCACTCGAACTCAAGGAGCGACTGGACCTATTTTTAAGATTTTAAAAAACAATAATGACAACACTGTGGTTTAATGCTGAAGTGCAGGCATTTTTTGTGCTTGGTGGCCGACGACAAAATTCAGAGTGAGCTAGATGGAGCTCCACCGGTACCCCCGGTCCTTTCCACCAGAGCCTCGGAGCCCCCTCAGGCTAGGCAGGCATCATCTCCCTGGCTCCGAGCTCAGCCGGTCACCGCGGAAGATCCTCTGTGCTGCCGATGCTCTGTGCTGCCTATCCTCCGTGCTGCCGATCCTCCATGCTGCTGATCTGTGGGAGCAACCAACCAGCTTTTCCAGATGACCTATCTGAACAGTGTTTGATTCTATACCTGGATTATAGAGCATAAACTTTGATGTCTTGAACCACTTTGGCTGTGGCTGCCTGGGAGGAGTCAACAGGGGAGAGGACAGCCCCAAGAAACCATCTTATCACCAGAAAGCTGGTTGGTCCACTGTAGGATTGTACTGCTTAGTGGGGAAAACGGTTTGTTTGTGATTTCTCATACTGATGAAGCCCTTAGGATGGAGGGCGAAACATCTCTCAACAAAAAAGAAACTGTCCAGATGACCTGACTGAACATTGTTGGAAGCCTCGTACACTGCCCGTGGCAGATTCTCATGACTGGGCTCCATGCATGTAAACTTCTGTACATCTGTGTAACCTGTTGTGAAAATCTGTCCTTGCAAATAAAACCGGTTAAAAATCATCTCCTGTCATCAAACGTGACTTCTTTGAGTAAGTAAAATGAACAGAGGATATTTTTATCAAACGTTTATCTTAAAATATCTCTAAACCATGGACATTTTTTCAACTTAATTACTTGCAAAGTGGAAAAGGAAATGACATCACCAAGCATTAAAGTGGTATCGGTTTGAAATATTGAGTGTTTTTCTGAGTGAAATACGAGTACTTGAGGCTGGCATCATACCCAATACCAGTATCGTTATAGGGGCACTCCTAGTTATTTTACTCGTGCTGAAAGTGCTTTAGGTTGGACCGGAGGAGTTACTGTTAGCTGCTGCTGCTAGCCTTTTCTTTGTTTTTTATTTGTTCATTTATTTTATTTATTTAATTATTCATTGTTGCTTCTCTAGTATTTCACAGATATTTCAACACATTCTTTCAGTATTTTTATATTGTTTTGAGACTATTATATAGGACTAAATTCAATTATGTATATTGCTAAGCCAATGCTCTGCATTTAACACATAGCAGTTTTCCCTTTTAACCTGCATTTTCTGCATTCTTCTTAGGTCTCTGTCAACTGATGGAAAGAGTTCATATGGTCATATGTCATGGAAAGAAATCCAAGTAGTTGCCTGGAGGAAAAGGTGAGTGTGGATGTTGAAACTTTACCTTCATCGTTAACTGAGGTTGTAGCACCACTCGACCCTGGACCACACATTTCTGAGTGAACTTTGGCCCCTTGACTACACCAATGGAGCTACGTACCTCTTCGAGCCAAATCGGCACATACGTACACATGAACAGCATGTCCTAACAGCTCCTAGCCTGCAGTCAGGTAGTCATTTACCTGCAGATGATATCAATGTCATTTTGGTGTATGGGGATTCCTGCTCTCTGGAGTAAAGCACAGAGGGCAGGCGCCTGCCTGATCTTGAGTTGATTGTTAATGCAGAACAAAACAGGCTGAACTGTGAGTGCATCTTGGGTAACAAACTCTAAGCATCAGCAGTCAAGCATCAGTTGGTATGTATCCAAACATAAAATGGCCATAAGATTTGTGCAATTTGCATTTTTAACTCGCATCGAGGGATTCCCAGTTGTAGTCGCATATCTTTCATTCTGTACTGCTTTCATTATACTAAAATAAAAATAGCCCATTGAAGTTGCAGTTCAAGTGTCTGTGAGTGTGCTAGTTTTCAGCATAGTAAATTGGCCCAGGAGTGCAGGTTGTTAGCTTATCAAAGTCTGAAAACTGAGGGTCTGGAAATGCCTGGCTTTGTTGAACATTTAGTTTATCCATTCCTTAATTACACATTGTAAAACAGTTTATCTGGGCTTCTTGTTCTCTCCAGTGGCCACTGCAACCATCTGGCCTTTGCAAAGATTAGACTAGGATGCTATGTGAGACGTCAGCTGATAAGAACTCTGATAGCCTCACATGAAGCTGGCAGATTTTTTTTAAGAGTTCCCAAAATTGCTTTGAAGGCCAAATGCCCGTTACCGAGTTTTTAGTTGCATACTCAATATGGTAAGTTTTTAGGGATTGTTATGTTGCTTTTGGTAAGGTAAAGATAATTTGGGTTTAATATAGTTTTTATAAAATTCTCACAACATGCTGGCAGATTACCTCCCTACATAATTTTGAGTGAAATCTGGATTTGTCATTGGGCTGTTGATAGCCTTCTGAATCCTTGTAAGCTCTCTTGATTACTTAAACCTCGTCTTCTCGTGAGTTTCTCCTTCTCATCAGTAAAAAATATCATTACACTCTTTTCTAGCTAATTATAATTGCCTGTATTACATGAACTCACCTCTGCTGTCTTCTGCAGAGCCTCATTGCTTATCCTTTTATCCTGTCCACTGTAAACAAACATACTTAGTTTTACAATCATCTCCATTGTCTTTTTGGTCTCAACTCTGAATGACAGTATATATATATATATATACATACAT
>NC_056513.1:30102610-30123179 GCF_014905685.2 Nematolebias whitei | reverse complement strand
ATATATATATATATATATATATTTTTTTTTTTTTTTTTTTTTTTTTTCAGGCATAGGAAACACGTACCAAGAGTACTGAGGGAGAAACATGGCCCAGGTCAGTACATTAGAAATTACAACCAAAAAAACTGCAATGTGGCTTTCACCATTGAATAGTCAGTCGTAACTGATCAAGCATTCCCACCATCCTTAATGTCTTTTTTCTGCTTCAGTTATCTAATGTATATAATCCACAGTAGCTATAAAAAAAAAACGGCCCTGCTATCTTGCAGTAATAATAGCCTTTGTTCATAAAACACAACATTTTAATTTTGCCGTTCCGTTGAAGAACCCAGTGCTCCTACCTTTTACTTTAGACACTAGAAGATCACTAAAGAAAAAAAGATTAAATAGTTTTTTTAGCTTCTTGGGGGGAAGGAAAGTATAAGTTCTAGGTTTTGGTCAAAGAATATCTGTCAATTGACTTTCTATTAACAGTTCTTTGAATTGGAAGAAATTCTGGCATGTCTTTAAACCAATGCAGGTGGATGGAGCGCACAGGCAGGTCTTTGTTCAGACTTTAGCAGGAACTAAAGAGGAACACCTGGAGCCTCCTGTACAGAGGCCACAGGTGTTTGTACACACAAAAACATGGCATACGCCCTTTTTCACGCAAAACTTCAGATGTATCAAGGATTAAATGACCGTCAAAATATGCACAGCCCCATGCTAACTTTATGGCTGGCATACGAATGTTTCTATGGTTATTGGTTCATTGGCAACACAGAGGTGATACTGGGAAACTGTTAATGATGTCCATCCATTTATCCATCCATTATCTTTACCTGCTTCTTACTTTTCGGGTCGCAGGGGTCACTGGTGCCCATGTCCAACCATCAATGTGCAAGAGGCTGGGGACACCCTGGACAGGTCTCCAGTCCATCACAGGGACACATAGAGACAAATGAGACAAACAACCATTCACTCACTAACTCACATCTAGGGACAAATTAGAGTTACCAATCAGCCTAACATGCATGTTTTTGGTCTGTGGGAGGAAACCAGAGTACCCGGAGAAAACCCACGCATGCATGGAGAGAACATGTAAACTCCACCCAGAAAAGTCCCCCAGCTGGGATCTGAACCGTGGTGACCTGCTCGCTGAGGCGGCAGCTCTCTCAACTGCGCTACCATGCTGTTGTTAATTATATGAAAACTATTATTGTACACTGCAAACACACATGATGAACAATTAATACACCCACATGTATGCAATTAGACGAGTGGATATAAAAATATGCAAAGTGGTTCATAAAATACTTATAACAACGGCTTTAGCCTTTTTAGAGGATATAGCAAATTGCACAATACGCAGAGAGTGTGTATTTAGAGACAGAGTGGATTTTCTGATCCACAATGACGATTGGCTCATCAGAAGTTTTAGGCTTCCAAGGGCAATAGTTTTGGAACTGTGCTTGGAGCTGCGGCCAGTCTTGGAGCGTGACACAGCGAGGAGCCATGTGCTGCCCGTGAGTTCTTGGTGAGTAAATTCATTTAATGTTCCTAATATGTTTGACTATTTTTTCTTAATTTCTGCAGGGTGTGCTGCTCTGACCCCACAGCATTTCCAACTTTGCATACACTGTCCCACTCACTCCTGTTGCTCTTAGCGCTAATGCCAGAGTATAGTGTGCCAGACAGAATGTTTTTAGATGTCTCTACCTCATTTAGAAGCATCTCCAACTCACATTCACATGGAGTTCTGCTTTTCCCCTCATGCAGACAGGCTATTTGAAAGTGCAGGTGCAAGATTTAAATCTATTTGCATATTTAAATGGGGGAGTGTTGAGGGAGGAGTCAGGTATTCCCTCATGTGCTCAATTTCACGTTGATTGGGATGTACAAATGAAGTGTGCTTGGATTCATGCATATGCACAGTTTCATACATCTGGATTTATTTGTGCATGCGCTGTTTTCTTGATTTTAAGCGTATGCCATGTTTCAGTAGGAAATCCAGACATCTTTGTATATGAGGCCGCTGCTGTTTTCATTTACAAACACATTGTACACAAGCAATTAGTTAACTGTGTAGTAAGATAATTGTGTCATTTGATAGGAAAGGGAGTTTTCAAAATAAGCACTTGTCTATCTTCATGAGTGGGGTCCAGGCATTCAACAATATATCACTCTGTTGGCACAACAAGCAGGTGGCTGACAGAATAGATTCACATTGCACACTTGTAGGGATGAGCCTGATTACATTCTGCATCATTTCCCACCCAGGGAGTTGAAGTGTTTCAGAAATCTGGAGACAGACACAATGATATAAAGAGAGGAAGGTCTGAGGAGAGTCAACCTTCACAGGGCACCCTGCACAGATCCCCCTTTATGCTCCTGTTTATTATGGTCCCAACTAATCCATGCCTTGTGCACTGCACCAGAGCTGCCATATGTCAACATCCCGCTGGTGGTTTGCAGGGTTCCAAACAACTGATAGGGTGCAGTGAACTTACTATGTAAACTTTATAAAAGCAGTTTAGCAGAACTTTAACTATTTACAAAACCAGAGCCTGGGAACGTTTTTAGTATACAAGGAGGTATCTTGTTCATTTACACATTGTGTATTAATTTATTTATTTATTTAAAAAATATATAGATTCATTGCTTGGTCAGACTGATAGAGGGACCGGAAATTCTTCAAAAAAAACAATGAATATGTTCAGTTTTCCCCTGCAGATCTAAAACAGAGGTTTGTGTAAGTCAGCATTTATGTCCTGATGAGCTAATGAATGGCTTTGCAGTAAATAATCCATCTTTCCAAAGAGCATATGAAAAAATAGTAGCGAAAGGGGTTGTTGATGAGAAGTGCAGGGGTTAGGTCTGTGCGCACCCCCACAATGCTCCACCTGTGCTTCAGCCATACCCCAGAGGACCACCCACTTAGGCAGTCGAGAATCCCTATAACCTCTTTTTTTTGGGTGGGGTGGGGGGGTGGGGGGGTGGTCTTGCATAGACGTGGAGTGTGTCAGGCAATTAAAAGAGGAGGAATGACTCCCAGCATCACAACAAGTGCTGGTAAGAATTATACTGAATGAGGGCAGCCCACCACAAACACTACAAAAAGATGTGTGGGCTAGAATATGCAAGTCCATTTGTGAGGAGTACAAATTTTTGAAGTTTGAAAAGAAAAATGCCTAAAAATGTTGTTTAGTGAACTATTAAATAAAACCATTTTTTAAAAACAAAATGTCACTGTAGGAATCAATCAGAAAGTGAAGTAAACACCTGGTAATGGTGTTCATTGATGTTTGAAACAACAACAACTTTCACCCCTCCAGTCATAATAGAGATTTGTAGATAATAATACTAAATTATTGTACCAGCATGTGGAAGCACCTCTAAAAGAACTGACTTAATGAAGGACGACGACATTCCTCACCTATCATTTCCAGATTTAAACTACATACAGTATATATATTTATATATATATATATATATATATATATATGTATAAAGCCCTATAGTAGAAAAAGTTTTTAATTGTGAGGTTAGTGTGTGAGTAAATCAAAGGCAGAGAAAAGGAATCTTACAACTATTAAGACTAAAGCTAGAAACGATTAATCACATTAATGCTGAGAGACTTAAATATTGTCAAATTGTCATATATTTCTGTCATATTGTAAAGTTTGCAGACGATACAGCAGTGGTTGGATGCATCACAAACAACAATGACATTGGGCTACAGGCAGTAAGTGGAACACCTGGAGAGCTGGTGCAATAAGAACAACCTTCACATCAATGTGAAGAAGACGAAGGAGATGACTGTAGATTTCAGAATTCCAGGATTCCATGATTTTATACATGGATTACTGAACATGGACTTTGGTGGATTATTGAATGTTTTTTGAATTTCAGACGGAGCAAACACACGTACTCCCCCCTGAACATGAGAGTATCTGCAGTGGAAGTGGTCTCCAGCTACCAGTACTTGGGTGTTCAGCTGAATGACAACCTCAGCTGGGGCAACAACACCACCAGCCTGATCAAGAAAGCTCATCAGAGACTCTACTTCCTCAGGCAGCTGAGACGAGCTGGTCTGGGAAGCTCAGTCCTCACCTCCTTCTACAGGTGTGCAGTGGAGAGCATCCTGTGCTCCAGCATCAACATGTGGCATGGAAGCTGCACAGCTGCAGAAAGAAAAGCTTTGCAGAGAGTGGTGAAGGCTGCACAGAATACTGTTGGAGTCAGCATCCCCACAATCACAGATATCTACACCTCCAGATGCAGGAAGAGGGCCACCTGCATTATGAAGGACCCCACTCACCCAGCACACACATTTTTTGTCCCGCTCCCTTCAGGCAGATGGTTGCGGAGCATAAAGTAGAACCACTAGACTGAGGAACAGCTTCTACCCTGAAGCTGTTAGACTGATGAATCTTTAACCTGGAAAATCACTGTAAGAAAAAAAAGAAGAATCACTGTAATGCCACTTTAATTGGTGATATGTGACATTTGTGCTGCGGATTATCCATGTTGCTGATTATCTCATGCTGCTGATTATCTCATGCTGCTGATCTCATGCTGCTGTATTCATTCATACCTATCTGCTCATCACAGACTCATTTTCAGTCTGCTGTTGTTAAGCCGTATTGTTTTACATTATTAGTGTTTAGCGTATATCTTAGATCTTTTAGCGTACTGTTTGGCGTTTGTTTAGCGTATATCTTAGTGTATATCTTAGTGTATATCTTAGATTCTTATATACTGTTTCTTGTTATACTTTCTATTTTGCTATTTTGGGGTGTAACTGGGATCCTGTACATTATTTTGTTCCATCTCATGTACCACATGTGATGTGAATGACAATAAAGTTGACTTGACTAGATTTGAAAGACATATATAACCCATATATTCATTCAACCTTTATTTAGACAGGTCAATCCCATTGAGCCTCGAGGACTCATTTACAAGAGAGACCTGATTTCAATAAAGAATGATGACAACAATGGACAACAGCGACAACAATAGACAGTTATAAAAAGGCATACAGATTTTTTTTTTTTATGAATAGGATGGCTAAAAAAATAAAAATAAAAACAGCTAGATTCTAAGGCGAATGTAGAAAACTAAAAACAGGAACATGTCTGCTGGTTTTCTGCTGGACTGGCCCTCGTGGTGTCTCCATAGGTGTGGGGGAAGTGTACCTTTGTCCCTCGAATTGGACCAGAACCGAACCGAGGTGGCTGTGGGGGAATTCGTCTTCAACAGAGCCGGTCTCAGCTTCAGTGAGCAGCCCGTTACTTTTACTGAAAGACGATCCACCTCCGTGGAGCGTGGAGTCGTTGTGTTCACCTGGAGGAGACGCTCCGGTGCTTTGAAGCGCCGCTGGACCGGAGCAGAACCACGCCGCCGGACTGGGCTGCCGGACCGGAGCAGAACCGGGCCAGGGATATCTTCAGCCTCTTCGTCTCTCGTGCTTGGAGCGCCGGAGCCGAACTGGAGCAGAACCGGACCGGACCAGTTGCCGACTTCAGCCTCAGCCTCTCCGGTCAGTCTCGCTTTTCACCGTAGGTGCCCCATGCTGTCGGGTGCTGAGAAGCGGAGGAGCAGCGTGAAGGAGCGGGTCTGCGTGGTGCTCGAGTGAAGTTCGGAGTTTGTATCGGAGTTGCTCAGGCCTCCATCCAAAATCACCTGGATAATAATTAATTTTACTCCGGATCACGCTGTTGGCCCCTGTTGACCTGAAACGAGCTAGGATCATGCCTTTCACTTCAGGAGGATTTTCTGGCAGTTCGCTCTGCTATTTGCTGCGAATTATCTGTTTCTGTTTCGGCCTGTTGATTCTGGACCCAGCTTCTGTTTCTCATGGGAGCATCCATCCTTCTATCCATCCATCCATCCATCCATCCATCTTCACTGGGGGGCGGGAGCCCCCCTCAGCCCGACTCAAACTGCAGTTGGGCCACCTCATTGGGTTTGTTTGCCCATTTGAACTGTGACGTTTTATGGTCTGAAACTTTTCTGCATCATTCATATTATTGTCACTATTTTCAGTTCTCAGATTATCTGGAGTCACTGAATCTTGTTAATACACCTGAATCTGTCCATCACTGCAACTTTCACTGTTTTTGGGTTCTGAATGATCACGTCTTCATTAATGTTTCTCATGGTTCGATTATGGGGGCTAATTGTCACACTGTTAACTCCTGTAATTACACATCAGTCACAAAAAACTCAAGAAAATGTCTGATAATAATGTTGTTACTGCTCTCAGGGATTCAGCCCAACCCTGGACCCCCCACTAATTACAACACACCAAATGACTTTAAAAATGCCTCTGGGCTTCATTTTCTGCATGTAAACGCTCGTAGCCTTCTGAAAAAACTTGATGCTGTGAAAATCCTGCTCAGTTCTTCTGGGGCTGATGTTATCTTTATTTCTGAATCCTGGCTGAACAAATCTGTAATGAATAATGACGTGGTAATCAATGGATTTAGCATCTACCGCTGTGATCGTCAAAAAAGGGGGGGGTGGAGTCATTATTTACATTAGAGATTCTCTGGTTTCAAGTCTTGTGTCTTCCAAAACAATTCCAAACCATTTTGAAGCCTTATCTGTAAACATCACCTTGAATGGAGGCCAGATTTTAACCGTAGTCTGCTGCTATCGCCCACCCTCAGCTTCACCTGAGGCATTAAATGCCATCAAGGAATTCCTTGGTAATTTAAAATTCACAGAGGTCTTTTTGGCTGGAGATCTCAACATTGATTGGTGTAAGTCGACCCCCCTCTGTGACAAATTCAAGGAATGTTGCTTGTCTTTTAATTTAACCCAACTGATCGACTCCCCCACTAGATTAAATAAAAGCCACCCTGAAAATTCCTCCATCTTAGACCTATTTCTAACTAATATGCCTCACAAATTCCCTGGTACAGGTGTATTTGCTGATCTTCTGAGTGATCATTGTGTGACAGCTGCTTTGAGAAATATTAAACTTCCACCTTCTAAGCCCAGATTAATTCAAAAAAGGGATTTGAAACATTTTTGTGAACAGTCATTCCTCTGGGATCTGTCTCACTTTGACTGGCATCGTATTCTATTAACTGATGACGTGAACTCCGCTTGGAACTATTTCCATAATAATTTCATTTATTTCCTGAACATACATGCTCCTTTTCGTCAGTTCAGAATAAAGGGACGAGATAGCCCCTGGTTTACTCCAGAGCTAGCTGACCTCCTGCACAGGAGAGATCATCTTTGGGCCGCAGCAAGAAAATCTGGCTCAGACACTGATTGGTTGAGTTTTCGACAGATGAGGAATAAATGCACAACTGCTGTTAAAGCAGCAAAACACAACTATTTCTTATCTCAGACCTCCAAAAATCTAAATGACCCTAACAGATTCTGGAAAACCATTAAATCTCTCTCAGGCACCCCTCAATCATCTGACCTCCCATCACAACTTCTCATTAACTCTGTTCCTGTGTCAAATAAGCACGAGATCCTGAACTGTCTCAACAAACATTTTGTTGCTTCTAGTTCTTTATTTGACACAGTTACTAACAGAAAATCAGCCACTTCACTTAATAACCAAACTTCTACAAATCAAATCCCTCCTACAAGTCAATCCTCAGTTAATCACAGCTTCTCTTTTTCTCCATTCTCAGTCAGTGAGGTCAATAAACTGTTAAAAGATCTTGATCCTAAAAAATCTGCAGGTCCAGATGAACTTCCACCTTATTTCTTAAGGCTGGCTGCTCATAACATCACAGTCCCTGTGACCCACATCTTCAATCTCTCCATAAGACAAAACTCCATCCCAGACACTTGGAAAACAGCCTTTGTTCTTCCTTTGCTGAAGGGAGGAGACCCCACCTCACTGAACAACTATCGACCAATCTCTAAACTCTGCATTTTCGCCAAGGTTCTAGAAAAACTGATAAACTCTCAAATCAAAAATTACCTGGACTCATTTAATATCTTACCTCTCCATCAATCTGGTTTCAGGAAACAACACAGCACAACCACTGCTTCACTGAAGTTTCTTAATGATGTTGTTGAAGCACTGGATGCTAAGGATTATTGTGCTGCATTTTTCTTAGACCTGTCTAAAGCTTTTGACACTGTGGATCATAACATCTTGTGTCATAAACTCTCAGAAATTGGTTTCTCAGAACACACCATTGGTTGGTTCTCTGACTATCTTTCAGACCGGAGGCAATGTGTTCAACATAATGGTACTTCCTCCAGTTATTTAACAGTCAACAATGGTGTACCACAAGGCTCAGTCTTAGGACCCACCCTCTTTACAATCTATATACATAATGTAGGTAAAAGCATCCCTAATGCATCCATACATTTCTATGCTGACGACACAGTTGTTTATTGTCGAGCTAAAACTGTTGCTAAGGCTTTCCAGCTTTTGAAATCTGCATTCAACATCATCCAGACTGATTTGTTTCACCTCAAACTTGTCCTAAATGCCAAAAAAAACAAAGGGATGCTTTTTTTCAAATAGGAAGTTGGTCCCAGCAGTTCTTTCTCCGATTTTATCCTCAAATGGTGTCCCCATTGAGTTTGTTGATTCCTATAAATATTTGGGTATCTTGGTCGACTCACATCTCTCTTTTAAGCTCCATGTGGAAAACTTGGTAAAGAAACTGAAAGTTAAACTGGGTTTCTTTTTCAGAAACAAATCCTGTCTAACCCTGAATGCTAGAAAACGCCTTGTATCTGTGACTTTCCTTCCCTCCATTGATTATGGTGACATTATTTACATGAACGCTCCTACAAGAACCCTGCAGATGTTGGATGTTGTCTATCATGGTGCACTAAGATTCATAACTGGCTGTGATTATCGTACCCACCACTGCACCCTGTATTCACTGGTTAACTGGACATCATTAACTTCACGCAGACTCTCTCACTGGTACATTTTCATCTTTAAATCACTTCTTCGTCTGTTGCCTTCATACATCTCCTCCTACATGTCTCTGCGTGAGTGCAGCTACGGAGTGCGCTCTCAGGACATTATTACCTGCAGTGTTCCCTCAATAAGGACTGAACTAGTCAAAAGGGCCTTCTCCTATTCCGCTCCTGTTTCCTGGAATATCTTACAAAAAGATTTGAAGCTCTCGACCTTGACCTCTCTAAGTGTCTTTAAGAATCTGTTGGACACCTGGCAGGGTCCAATGCTGACATGTTCCTGTTGTTAGTTTTCTACATTTGTCTTGGAATCTAGCTGTTTTTTGTTTTGTTACCTTTTCCTTTTAGCCATCCTATTTGTTAAAAAAAAAAAACTGTAGTATGCTTTTTATAACTGTTTATTGTTGTTGCTGTTGTCCATTGTTGTCATCTTTCTTTGTTGAAATCAGGTCTCTCTTGTAAATGAGTCCTCGAGGCTCAATGGGATTTACCTGTATAAATAAAGGTTGATTGATGTCTGCATTGGTCCCTGCCAGGAGTCCAACACATTCTTAAAGCCACTTAGAGAGGTCAAGGTCGAGAGCTTCAAATCATTTTGTAAGATATTCCAGGAAACAGGAGCGGAGTAGGAGAAGGCCCTTTTGCTTAGTTCAGTCCGCACTGAGAGAACACTGCATGTAATAATGTCCTGAGAGCGCACACTGTAACTGCACTCATGCAGAGACATGTAGGAGGAGAAGTATGAAAGCAGCAGACCAAGAAGTGAATTAAAGATGAAAATGTACCAGTGAGAGAGTCTGCATGAAGTTAATGATGTCCAGTTAACCAGTGAATACAGGGTGCAGTGGTGGGTACGATAATCACAGCCAGTTATGAATCTTAGTGCACCATGATAGACAACATCCAACATCTGCAGGGTGCTTGCAGGAGCATTCATGCAAATAATGTCACCGTAATCAATGGAGGGAAGGAAAGTCACAGATACAAGTTGTTTCCTAGCATTCAGTTAGACGGGCTCTGTTTCTGAAAAAGAAACCCAGTTCAACTTTCAGTTTCTTTACCAAGTTTTCCACATGGAGCTTAAAAGAGAGATGCGAGTCGGCCAAGATACCCAAGTATTTATAGGAATCATCAAACTCAATTGGGACACTATTTGAGGATGAAATCAGAGAAAGAACTCTTGGGACCGACTTCCTATTTGGAAAAAAGCATCCCTTTGGTTTTGTTGGCATTTAGGACAAGTTTCAGGTGGAACAAATCTGTCTGGATGATGTCAAATGCAGATTTCAAAAGCTGGAAAGCCTTATCAACTGTTTTAGCTCGACAATAAACAACTATGTCAGCAGCATAGAAATGCATGGATGCATCAGGGATGTTTTTACTTACATTACGTATGTAGATTGTAAAGAGGGTGGGTCCTAAGACTGAGCCTTGTGGTACACCATTGTTGACTGTTAAATAACTGGAGGAAGTACCATTATGTTGAACACATTGCCTCCGGTCTGAGAAATAGTTAGAGAACCAACCAATGGTGTGTTCTGAGAAACCGATTTCTGAGAGCTTATGACACAAGATGTTATGATCCACAGTGTCAAAAGCTTTAGACAGGTCTAAGAAAAGTGCAGCACAATAATCCTTAGCATCCAGTGCTTCAACAATGCCACTAAGAACCTTCAGTGAAGCAGTCATTGTGCTGTGTTGTTTCCTGAAACCAGATTGATGGAGAGGTTGATCTCATGCTTATTTGACAAAGGAACAGAGTTAATGAGAAGCTGTGATGGGAGCTCAGATGATTGGGGGCTGCCTGAGAGAGATTTGATGATTTTCCAGAATCTGTTAGGGTCATTTAGATTTTTTGAGGTCTGAGATAAGAAATAGTTGAGCATTTATTCCTCATCTGTCGAAAACTCAACCAATCAGTGTCTGAGCCAGATTTTCTCGCTGTGGCCCAAAGATGATCTCTCCTGTGAAGGAGGTCAGCTAACTCAGGAGTAAACCAGGGGCTGTCTTGTCCCTTTATTCTGAACTGACAAAAAGGAGCATGTTTGTTCACAAAATAAATGAAACTATTATGAAAATAGTTCCAAGCAGTGTTCACGTCATCAGTTAATAGAATACGATGCCAGTCAAAGTGAGACAGATCCCAGAGGAATGACAGTTCGCAAAAACGTTTCAAATCCCTTTTTTTGAATTAATCTGGGCTTAGAAGGTGGAAGTTTAATATCACTGAGTGTCGCTGATACACAATATCCTGATGCATGCTCAATAATCCAGGTAGAAAAATCCAAAAAAGTTCAATCTGGTCCTCTGGACATTCAAAAAAAAAAAAAAAAAAGCTAAAAAGTGGGCTGATACACAATGATCACTCAAAATGTTAGCGAATACAACTGTACCAGGGAATTTGTGAGGCATATTAGTTAGAAACAGGTCTAAGATGGAGGATTTTTCAGGACATATTTTTTTGGTCTAGTGGGAGAGTCGATCAACTGGGTTAGATTGAGTGACAGGCAACATTCCTTGAATTTATCACAGAGGGGGTCGACTTATCCCAGTCAATGTTGAAATCCCCTGCCAAAATATCTCTTTGAATTTTAAATTTCCAAGGAATTCCAAACACCCCTATGATGAGAAAAAGAAATGGACTTGATGTTCCCTCGCCCGGGGCAGCACGGTGGCACAACTGGTAGAGCTGCTGCCTCTCAGCGAGCAGGTCCTTGGTTCAAACCCCGGTCCAGGGGCCTTTCTGGGTGGAGTTTGCATGTTCTCTCCGTGCATGCGTGGGATTTCTCCGGGTACTCCGGTTTCCTCCCACAGACCAAAAACATGCATGTTAGGCTGATTGGTAACTCTAAATTGTCCCCAGGTGTGAGTGAGAGAATGAAAGGTTGTTTGTCTCGTTTGTCTCTATGTGACCCTGTGATGGACTTGCGACCCGTCCAGGGTGTACCCCGCCCCTCGCACAGTGATTGCTGGACACCAGCGACCCCCGTGACCCAAAATGGAATAAACGGGTAAAGATAATGGATGGATGGATGGATGGATGGATGGATGGGTTCCCTCGCCCGGACGTGGGTCACCGGGGCCATACTCTGGAGCCAGGCCTGGAAGTGGGGCACGCAGGTGAGCTCCTGGTGACCGGGCTTTTACCCATGGAGCTCGGCCGGGCACAGCCCGAAGAGGCGACGTGGGTCCCCCTTCCCATGGGCTCACCACCTGTGGGAGGGGCCAAAGGGGTCGGGTGCAATGTGGGATGGGTGGTGGTCGAGGGCGGGGACCCTGGCGGTCTGATCCTCGGCTACAGAAACTGGCTATTGGGACGTGGAATGTCACCTCACTGGTGGGGAAGGAGCCTGAGCTGGTGTGTGAGGTTGAGAGGTTCTGGCTAGAAATAGTCGGACTCACCTCTACGCATGGCTCTGGCTCTGTAACCAGTTTCCTTGAGAGGGGTTGGACACTCTTCCACTCTGGAGTTGCCCCTGGTGAGAAGCGCCGAGCAGGAGTGGGCATACTTTTTGCCCCCATCTTGGTGCCTGTGTGTTGGGGTTCACCCTGGTGAATGAGAGGGTGGCCTCCCTCTGCCTACGTGTGGGGGGATGGGTTCTGACTGTTGTTTGTGCTTATGCACCAAACGGCAGTTCAGATTATCCACCCTTTTTGGAGTCCTTGGAGTGGGTACTGGAAAGTGCACCTCCTGGGGACTTCCTTGTTCTGCTGGGGGACTTCAGTGGTCACGTGGGCAATGACAGTGAGAACTGGAGGGGTGTGGTTGGGAGGAACGGCCCCCTAATCTGAACCCAAGTGGTGTTCTGTTGTTGGACTTCTGTGCTCATCATGGATTGTCCATAACGAACACCATGTTCAAGCATAAGGGTGTCCATATGTGCTCTTGGTACTAGGACACCCAAGGCCACAGTTCGATGATCAACTTTGTCGTCACCTCATCTGATCTACGGCCACATGTCTGGGACACTCGGATGAAGAGAGGGGCGGAGCTGTCCACTGATCACTACCTGGTGGTGAGTTGACTCCGATGGTGGGGGAGGATGTCAGACAGACTTGGCAGACCCAAACGTATTGTGAGGGTTTGCTGGGAATGTCTGACATAGTCTCCTGTGAGACGGTGCTTTAACTCCCACCTCCAGGAGAACTTCGAACATGTTCCGGGGGAGGTGGGGACATTGAGTCTGAATGGGCCATGTTCCGTGCCTCTATTATCGAGGCGGCTTACCAGAGCTGTGGCCGCAATGTTGTCGGTGCCTGTCGTGGCGGCAACCCTCGAACTCTGTGGTGGACACCGTCGGTGAAGGATGCTGTCAGGCTGAAGAAGGAGTCCTATTTGGCCTCTTTGGCCTGTGGGACCCCGGAAGCAGCTGATGGGTACCGGCAGTCCAAGCGACAAGCGGTGGTCACGGAGGCAAAAACTCGGGCATGGGAGGAGTTCAGAGAGGCCATGGAGAATGACTTCCGCATGGCTTTGAGACAATTCTGGTCCACCATCTGGCATCTCGGGGGGGGGGGGGGGGGGGTGGCAGTATACCACTAACACTGTTTATAGTGGGGGTGGTGTGCTGCTGACCTCAACTCGGGATGTCGTGGGTCGGTGGACAGAATACTTTGAAGTCCTCCTCAATCCCACCGGCACGTCTTTCACTGAGGGAGCGGAGCCTGGGGACTCTGGGTCTGGCCCTCCAATCTCTGGTGCTGAGCTCACCGAGGTGGTTAAAAACCTCCTCGGTGGCAGGGCCCCAGGGGTGGATGAGATTCGCCCGGAGTTCCTTAAGGCTCTGGATGTTGTAGGGTTGTGTTGCCTTAAGCGACTCTGCAATATTGCGTGGACATCGGGGGAAGTTCCCCTGGATTGGCAGACTGGGGCGGTGGTCCCCCTATTCAAAAAGGGGGACTGTAGATTGTGTTCCAACTACAGGCAGATCACGCTCTTAAGCCTCCATGGTAAGGTCTATTCGGGGGTTATTTAGAGGAGAGTCCGTCAGATAGTCGAACCTCGGATTCAGGAGGAGCAGTGCGGTTTTCGTCCTGGCCGTGGAACACTGGACCAGCTCTACACTCTCAGCAGGGTCCTAAGGATGCGTGGGAGTTTGCCCAACCGGTCTACATGTGCTTTGTGGACTTGGAGAATGCGTTCGACCATCTGTTTAGGATGCCTCCTGGACGCCTCCCTGGTGAGGTGTTCCGGACACGTCCCACCGGGAGGAGACCCAGAGGAAGACCCAGGACACGCTGGAGGGCCTATGTTTCTTGGCTGGCCTGGGAACGCCTTGGGATTCCCCCGGAGGAGCTAGACCAAGTGGCTGGGGAGAGGGAAGTCTGAGCCTCCCTACTGAGGCTGCTACTCCTGCGACCCGACCCCGGATAAGTAGAAGAAAATGGATGGATGGAATTCCATCAGGGAGGACAGACCTCAGGTGTTGCTGAGGGGGGACGATAACAACTCTTTACAGATAAGATCTGGCCTCTATTCAAAGTGATGTTTACAGCTAAGGCATCAAAGTGGTTTGAAATTGTTTTAGAAGACACAAGACTAGGAACCAGAGAATCACTGATGTAAATAGCGACTCCACCCCCCCCCCCCTTTTTTTTTTGATGATCACAGTGGTAGATATTAAATACATTGATTACCAGGTCATTATTCAGTACAGATTTGTTGAGCCAGGTTTCAGAGATGAAGATTACATCTGCCCCAGAAGAACTCACCAGAATTTTCAAGGCATCAAATTTTCTCTGAAGGCTAAATGCGTTTACATGCAGAAAATGATGTCCTGACATGTTTTTAAAGTCATTTGGTGTGCTATAATTAGCGGGGGGTCCAGGGTTGGGCTGAATCCCTGACAGCAGTAACGACATTATTATCAGACATTTTCTTGAGTTTTTTGTGACTGATGTATAATTACAGGAGTTAGCAGTGTGACAATTAGCCCCCATAATCGAACCATGAGAAACATTAATGAACCCAAAAACAGTGAAAGTTGCAGTGATGGGCAAATCCAGGTGTATTAACAAGATTCAGTGACTCTAGATAATCTGAGATCTGAAAATAATGGCAATAATATGAATGGTGCAGAAAAGTCTCAGACCATAAAACGTCACAAATCAAATGGGCAAACAAATCCAAAGAGGTGGCCCAACTGCAGTTTGAGTTGGGCTGAGGGGGGCTCCGGCTCCCCTGTGAAGATGGATGGATGTTCCCATGAGAAACAGAAGCTGGGTCCAGAACCAACAGGCAGAAACAGATAATTCATAGCAAATAGCAGAGCGAGCTGCCAGAAAATCCTCCTGAAATGAAAGGCATGGTCCTAGCCCTTTTTTCAGGCCAACAGGGGACAACAGTGTGATCCGGAATAAAAATAATTATTATCCAGGTGAGTTTGGATGGAGGCCTGCAGCAACTCCAATGCAAACTCCGAATGTCTCTCGAGTACCACACAGCGCTGCTCCTCCTCTTCTCTGCACGTCACCTCCGCACCCGACAGCATGTGAGGCACCCCAGTGAAAAACTACGATACTGAGCGGAGAGCTGAGGCTGAAGTCGTCACTGGTCCGATCCGGTTCTGCTCCAGTTCGGCTCTGGTGCTCCACAGCACGAGAGGCGAAGAGGCTGAAGTTGTCCCTGGCCCGGTTCTGCTCCGGTCCGGTTTCGGCGGCGCTTCAAAACATCGGAGCGTCTCCTCCAGGCGAACACAGCGATTCCACGGAGGTGGACAGCTGTTCGTTAAAAGGTAACGGGCTGCTCACTGAAGCTGAGACCTGTCTCTGTTAAAGATGAAGTCCCCCACAGCCAACTCGGTTTGGTTCTGGTCCAGCTCGAGGGACACAGGTACACTTCCCCCACACCAATGAAGACACCACGAGGGCCAGTCCAGCAGGAAACCAGCAAAATACCACCCGGCGATTCTTGTCGGAACCAGGTAGAACCACAAAGGTCCAGATGAAAAGTTTGTTGGGGTCCAGAGAGAGGGAGAAAAAAACACCGGACCTTCGTACGACGACTTCCCATATCGAGGGGTCACCTGGCCGGCAGGGTGCGCTCAGAGTGACCGGTGGGGTGGGAGCGGCCGGTCCTGGACCAAAATATATGTTTTGGATGGTCCTGTCTGGCTCTCTGAGGCACTGAACACCGAATTCGGTTGGAAAGGGGACCAACTTTAGTCCGGTTCGAAAAACGGATCAGTTTTATGATAAAAGACTACAGAGAAGCCGGAGGGAGCTGCTGTCCATCTGCTTGCCGGAAGTCAAGTCAAGTCAAGTCAACTTTATTTATAGAGCACATTTAAAACAGAACCTGTTATCAAAGTGCTTAACAAAGTGAAAGTGTAAAGTGAAAGTAAAGTGAACATGAATATATGAACACTGTTTTGCAAGTATCTTTGATTTGTGTACAATAAATAATCTGATGCACAAAACCTTGTAGTGTTTGTAAATAAAAACCAATGAAATCTGAACTTTTTGTGATTGCATCAGATTAAATTTTATGGTTTAATGTCTTAGCCCGCTCTGTGTGGTTGTAGCCTTTTTTTAAATTTACTTCATTAAGAAATAAAATTAAAATTGTTGCTGACATATTAAGAAAACACATAACAGGCAATGCATAATTTGTTTTACCTGAAATCTGGCTTTAGGACTGAGAAAGGTGTGGTAGTTTCAGAAAGTGAGCTTAAAGCTCAGCTCATGGCTAAATTGTGCACTGGAAAACCAAGTAAGTTAATGTAACTAAAATATTTTGATGGAACTTATTTCATCAACATTTTTAAGTGACACCAATTCAAAAATAAAGTTTACTAAATAAATTTTCACAAGTACCTTTGAATTAGAAAATGCAAGTAACATCAATGTATTTCCTATATAGTACTATTATTGGTTTAGTAGTTTCTATTGTGCATTTTCAGTGTCAACTAATAACTATGGTACTTAAAATACATATTTTTTACCTTATGCAATTACTTTGTAAATGTCAAAATGTTTTACTTTAATGCAACTCAGTATTTTATATGTGATACATTCTCATGCAATCTTATAATGATGCATTGTTTGCCTAAAACGTTAAAACATTATCACTGAAATAAGGCACATTGATAAAAATAACATACATGCATGATTAATACATGGTGCAATATAAATTAGAATGCATTTATAACTATATTTTGGTTTATGTGAGTGTAAATAATAATGCCCAGGTGTGAAAATGAGTTTGTAATCTGTATGTTTATACGAGTGATTCACAGCTGCGGAGAGAAAACATGAAGGCCTCCTCCCCGGTGGTCTGCCTGAGCTCTTAGCCACTGTGCAGTGACCACTGCTGCTGTCCCTGACCCATATCACCACATCACTGACACTTAAACAACCACTAATCTTCCATTGGCTCACTGCCTCTTGGCACAGTCCAAGTAGGAGCTGTTCGGATCATACCTCAACTTCATGATAAAAAATGAACAATCATGAAGGAACACAATGTGTCTACAGCTACAACCTAAAGTTTGTTTGAATATCATTATTGTGAAGCGGACTTAAAATTTTCCTGTTAGTTTTTTTTTTTTTTTGTTATTTTTTGTTTTTACCTGAGCAGACTGCTAAGTAGGCCAAATGCTGTGGTGCATGTGTTAAGTGGCTAACATGGGGAGTAGAAAACAGCTCAGGAATACTATCCCATGTTCAAATAAACAAATGTGTGTGGGGTCTGAAGAACAAACATATGTTCATTAGGTGTCTCTGCTCCTCTGTGGTGTTAGAGCCATGATGTACACACTTGTTCACACATTCAGACACACACACAAACACACGTGTCTAAATACATACAGAGTCTCTGTTACAATCATCTTATTGCTCATTCTGACTCACACGCAGTCCAGGCGACCCCCAATTAGACAATCAAACAGCTCTACTGACCCTTAACTTTTCTGGGGTTAGGAGTTTACACCCGAACATGGGCCGCCCAGTCCTGTTTACCAAAGAAACCTGACGGATGGATTGTATTGTTTGGCCTTTCACAGCTATAATTGGCTCTTTTGTATAGGTTCAAGCTTGGGATATATTCTGCAGACCCTAAACATGCCACACACGGCCTCTGGGTCAATAACACTCATATCAGTCTAGAGACCCCTAAATGGTAAAGGGTCAGGAGTGAGTGCCAGTGGCTCACTAACAACATTAGCTGATGATGATCATTTCATAATCTTAGCCCTCCTTCATCTCTCTTTTTGCTCCTAAACCAGAAGACACACACAAGGCCAATTATGTCTTCAACCCCACCACCCTCACAGTACCCAGTAAATATTTAGGACTTCGAATTGTGACACAAAGCCAGTCCAAACAATCTGCAGAGCAATTACCACTGGCATCATCGGTATACGTTGCTGCCTCCGTCACATAGCCCTGTACTGATGTGGTATTTGGTTTTAAACTGATGTGTGATGCCAAGAACAAAATGTCAGTCTGAGATGACTTTATTCTGGTTTGTCTTCTTTCTTTTGACACCACAAAACAAACAAACAAGGGAAAAAAAAAACAATAATTACAAGTAATATTGTTTATAAAATCTACCACCAGTCAAATTAAACTAATGGCCATTGGCTGGGTTTATTGTAATGTGTTCCTGCTCTCACAAGTTTTGCATACAAAACTGCATAAAAAAGTTAAATGTCTCAAACATGGATAACCAGACCACCAACACAGATAGGATAAACAGTAAAGCTTGAACGTCAAAGCATTGTAACTCAGACAATATCAATGACTTCATGAAGGGAAGAAGAAATTGTATTGTTACTTTTGGAACTAAGTGTGTCATTTACATCTTTGTGAATATTTCAGCACATTTTTATGAATTATTTGAACAAAATCTTTGCACTTCAAATATCTGTAAAATCTCACAATATATGAAGATTCCAGTTTGTTCAGTTCTGTACCACTAATCACCCACCTTCCAGCTCCTGAATGACAGGTGGAGCCAATTCAACTGCAGCTGATAAATTGACAAACACATGCTACTATTTAAGCAGACATGTCTCCGTAAGCCAATGCTGGAATGATTTGTTCACTCGGATGAATAAACCTACAGCCTTTTATTCTTGGTAACTTCTATTGTGAACTAACAAAACATTTTTATGTACATTTTTTCAGACATACTACATCCTGAGAGACTTGCCTAAACTGCCTGAGTTTGTAGTCTCCTAAGGAGCATTTCTCATCCATCTGGTCTTTGAACAACGCTGCATCTTCTCCTATGTGAGTTTTTGTATTCAATGTCTGCTGTTTTGTCCCTGGTCCCACCTGTCACTCTCCATCAAAGGAACCACTTACCTCTTGGACTTCTTGGTCATTCTCTTTGAATCATTCATCTGGAACTGGAATCTTCCACTCATCTCCTCTACACCTAAAGGAAAACAAGACAAAGTACAGTAAGAGCCTCTCCTTCTGTCCAAACAAACTCTTTAAATGAACTCGATTTCATACTCACCAAACCATTTTCCCCACAGAGCTCTGGTTCCCATTTTCCAGTTCCTCTTGGAAATAAAATACTAACTTTTTTTATTTGGTATCTTTGAATTGTTTTAATTTTTCAACACTGAGGCTAAAATTAAGTGTCTTTGCTCTGCAAGGATGACAAAATGCTCCTGCCATTATTCAAATTCTCAGAGTCATTTTGAAAATGAAAAGATTGATTGTACATGAATTATTCAGAATGAAAAGATCAGCCAACATGACACCACACTTCAAAGGATTCTGACTCAGCAACGATCGCCAGTACAAATATGAAGGAACTTGAAGGCAACTTGCATGTTAAACAACAGCTAGCAGCCGTGTTACCTTTACCATTTTCCTGAACCCATTAGTCATCCTTTGATCATGGTTCAGGCTCTTCTGTCCACTTCCACATCTTGGCTGGAATTACCTGTTTATCTGGCAGAGACTTTTGATGGCAAACCAGAACAGTGTGCCAGGTTTTTACTCCAATGTGAAATTATCTTCTCCCATGTACCTATTGCATATACAGTACCTCAGATATTGTTAAAATAACTTTTTGATTAGTGCCTTGAAAAGTGAAGATTTACAATTGATAGAAGCTTATTTAACTTCACATTTACTAAATAATTCAACCGACTTTACCTTCCACAAAGAATTCAAAGGTGTTTTTGAGAGTCATCTTCGCCAGGAAGAGGTGACTGCAAGAATACTCACACTCTGACAAAGCAAAAAACGCAGAGCTGAATATTAATATCCTTTCAGGATGTCACAGAGGAGACCGGTTTGAGCAGCAATTCTTGGGCTAGATTGGTCTGTGCAAACATCCATCCATTATCTTCCTCATGTTCTGAAGTCAGATTGCAGGGAAAGTATCTTGAGCGGGGAAGCCTAGACATCTCTTTCCACAGCCACCTCTTCCAGCTCTTCTGGGAGAACTCCAAGGCGTTCCCAGGCCAACTGAGAGACATATATCCTGATGCATGCTCAATAATCCAGGTAGAAAAATCTAAAAAAGTTAAATCTGGTCCTCTGGACATTCAAAAAAAAACAAAACAAAGCAAAACAACAAAAAATGTTTTTTTTGTTGTTTTGCTTTGTTTTGGGTTTTTTTGAATGTCCAGAGGACCAGATTTAACTTTTTTAGATGAGAGAATGTATCATTTTAAGAGAAAAATCTGTTGTTTCCAAATTT
>NC_056513.1:30074036-30102210 GCF_014905685.2 Nematolebias whitei | reverse complement strand
TTTGGTGCGCCCCCTCCTCCATTGCCGGCCCTCTTCCTTGTTGACAGACCATCTTATCACAAGCAGAATTGGTTTGTTCCACTTTGGAGTAAGCTGTTCGGGGAAGTCAAATGGCAACTCTTGTACAGCCAACTAACCGTTTGTTACAGCTGGTTCTCACCACCTGTGATTTTTCCAGGACCTTCTACGTCCTGCTTCTTCAAGTCCTTCCTAGAACCTTATCTCTCCACTGGGCTCCACCTGTGGATCAGTGGTGTCCCTTCAACATTTATCTTCAAACAAACCAAAACTGAGTCAACTGATGCCTCTGTAATTGAAGCACACCCTCTAGTCCCACTTTTTGAAGAGAGGAACCACTACCCCAGTCTGCCAATCCAGTGGCACTGCTCCTGATGTCCAGGCGATGTTGCAAAGGCGTGTCAACAAAGACACCCCCACAAGATCCAGAGCCTTAAGAGAATCAGGGCGAATAGCATTCACCCCCGTAGCCTTGCCACAGCGTAACTTTTTAACTACCTCGGCGACCTCAGCCATGGTTATGAACAGACCAACCCCAAAGTCTCCCGACTCCACTTCTTCCATGGAATATATGCCGGTGGAACTGAGAAATTCCAAGAAGTATTCCTTCCACCTTCCGATGACATTACTGGTTGAGGTCAACAACACCCCACCTTTACTGAACACAGTGTTAGTAAAGTGCTGCTTTCCCCTCCCCAGCTGCCTGATGGTTTTCCAGAATCTCCTGAGAGCTGACCAAGAGTCTTTATCCAAGGCCTCACCAAACTCCTCCATTATCCGAGCTTTTGCCTCAGCAACAGTCAAGACTGCAGACCAATTGGCCCTCCGGTACTCATCAGTGAGCTCCAGAGTCCCACCAGCCAACAAGGCCCGATCAAACAGCTTGACAGCCTCCCTAACCTGGGGTGGCCATCACTGAGTTTGAGGATGGCCACCGCAAGAAGAATCAACAATCTTGCAGCCACAGCTCAAGGCAGCCACTTCAATAATTGATTTGCAGAACATGACCCACTCTGATTCAATGTCTCCCACCTCAGCTGGAATGTGGTTAAAGCTCTCCTGGAGGTGTGAGTTGAAGATCTTTCTGATGGGTTCTTCTGCCAGGCGTTCCCAACAAACCTTTACTACACGTTTGGGTCTACCCGGTCTGTCTAGCATCTTCCCCCACCATCTGATCCAACTCACTACCAGGTGCTGATCAGTTGACACCCCAGCTCATCTCTTCACCCGTGTGTCCAAAACAAATGGCAGGAAATCAGATGACATGACTACAAAGTCAATCATTGATCCACGTCCTAGAGCATCCTGGTGCCGAGTGCACTTATGGACACCTTTATGTTTGAACATGGTGTTTGTGATGGACAAACTATGACTAGCACAGAAGTCCAACAACAGAACACCATTCAAGTTCAGAACAGAAAGGCCGTTCCTCCCAATAGACCCCTCCAGTTCACACTGTCGTTACCCACGTGGGCATTGAAGTTCCCCAGCAGAATAAAGAAGCCCCCAGCTTGTGCACCATCCAGCACCCCCGCCAAGGACTCCAAGAAGGTTGTATACTCTGAACTGCAGTTTGGTGCATTGACACAAACAACACTCAGAGCCCGTACCCCCACCTGAAGGTGCAGGGAAGCTACCCTCCCATCTACTAGGGAAAACTCCAACACACAGGCACCAAGTCAGGGGGCTAAGAGTAGACCCACACCAGCTTGGCACCTCTCCCCATGGGCAACTCCAGACTGGAATCAGATCCAGCCCCTTTCAAGGGGATCGGTCCCAGGGTCCATGCTGTGCATCGAGGTGAGCTCAACTATATCTAGTTGGTACCTCTCAACCTCACGTACAAGCTCAGACTCTTTTCCTGCCAGAGAGGTCACATTCCATGTTCCAAGAGCCAGCTTTGGTAAACCAGGGTCAGAGTGCCAAGGCCCCCATCTTTGCCAGTGCCCATGGCATCATGCACCCAACTTTTGTGGTCCCTCCTGCAGGTGGTGGGCCCACAGGAAGGTAAACCCATGTTGCTCATTTGGGCTGAGCCTGAACAGGCCCCATGAGCAGAGACCAGTTACCAGGCACTTGCTGACAAGCCCCGCCCCCAGGCCTGGCTCCAGGGTGGGGCCCCGGTAACCCACGTCCGGGCAAGGGACTTGTAGTTTCTTGTTATATATTGTCCATCAAAAGTCTTTGGAATCTCTATTTGTCTGGCCTGTCACCTGTCCAAACAATCTCTTTAAATTGGACTGTTTTCATACTGGGGCAGCACGGTGGCGCAACTGGTAGAGCTGCTGCCTCTCAGCGAGCAGGTCCTTGGTTCAAACCCCGGTCCAGGGGCCTTTCTGGGTGGAGTTTGCATGTTCTCTCCGTGCATGCGTGGGTTTTCTCCAGGTACTCCTGTTTCCTCCCACAGACCAAAAACATGCATGTTAGGCTGATTGGTAACTCTAAATTGTCCCTAGGTGTGAGTGAGAGAGTGAATGGTTGTTTGTCTCATTTGTCTCTATGTAGCCCTGTGATGGACTTGCGACCCGTCCAGGGTGTACCCGCCCCTCGCACAGTGATTGCTGGACATGGGCACCAGCGACCCCCGTGACCCAAAATGGAATAAGCGGGTAAAGATAATGGATGGATGTTTTCATACTCACAAAATATTTTTCCCTGTAGAGCTCTGGTTACATTTTCCCCCTTCCCCTTGTAAATAAAATACTTTTTTATTTGGTGCCTTTGAATTGTTTTCATTTTTGGACATTCATCTTGGTGTCTTGACTTAAGTATCTTTGTTCTGCAAAGATGACACAAAGTCAGATGTCATTAAACTTGATAGAGAAGTGGAACAAGGGCAACCAACCAAGTCATTAAAAATGAGCAAAGACAAATATCCATTTTGTTTTAATTGTATTACAACATTTAGAGTACAATAGGGGACTCTAGTTGGAACTATGTGTCATGGCTCTTTCGCATAAAATTTAAAGTGAAATTTAAAAAAGATCTAAAGATAAACATGGAATTAGGAGCTGGGAGTAAATCTGACACATCAAAGCATAGTGCATCACAGCATGATGCATAAGTAGCTTCTACTTTAACCCTCTTTTTTGGCAGGTATTGATTTAGATTTGTATACAGAATGCAGTTAATGATTTTAAAAACTGGGTATTCTAAATGCACGCTCATAACTCACTGGTTGCTTGGTTGGTAACAATCAGAATACTGAGGTTGCTACAGAAATTTTATAAAATGTTTTACAACTTTGTGTTGCCAATGAGTCTCCTAACAGCTGCAGCCAAGTGAAATACCACAAAAACAATGCAAATGCAGTTTTTATAGTATGAGTGCTGGAAGACTCTTCAGTGTTCTTGACCTGGATCATTGTACATTTACGTATAAATAAACTAGTCACATAGTCCCTACTGAGCCAAGAAAGCAACTCTGAAGCAAGCTGAAAAATGTGCTAATAAATGTAGTTTGTATAAAGACCATGAATGGCCACAATATTGGTAGTACAAAATAGAAAAGGCTACTATCTCAAATAGTTATGGAGACTAAGAAGTGGTCCTTAATGTCTCCAATGCAACCCCAGTTCTTGTGTGTATATGCAAAACAATTTTCTTGTTTGTTCACATTTTCTACCTTGCAGCTGGCTGATCGCACATGCCATATGTCATCACTGTCATACCATTATACTACCATGTTTGATCTTCCTTCATATGCCAAACATTCTTTGTTTTAGTTTCTTTGTAATGTTTATTTTATAGAAAACTTAACCTCCTGTGTTCCTTGGGTCAAAATGACTCACAGAGCCTCAATTCTAACACTGAGATCTTGAAGGTAATTTTAACCCAAGGGCAGCAGGAGGGTTAAGTAAGAAGTAGAGGTAGCCAGGTATGTTTGTGGGATTCTTATGGTTTCCAGACACAATCACTTTCTCTACAGCTGCCACTCATTGCAATCATCCACACTCTACACCAGCACCTGATCTGGATGACTGCTCTGCAGACTACTTAAGCTTCTTCCAGATGTTCTTCCAACGCTGGAACATGGCAGCACGACAGCTCAGTGGTTAGCATTATTGCCTCACAGCAAGAAAGTCCTGGGTTCAATCTGCAGTTGGACCTGGGGTCTTTCTGTGTGGAGTTTGCATGTTCTTCTCGTGCTTGTGTGGGTTTTCTCCAGGTGCTCCGGTTTCCTCCCACAGACCAAAAACATGCATGTTAGGCTGCCTTCAGGCCCAGGCCTCCCTTGCAAAAGAGATCTGTGATCTCAATGTGATTTGCCTGGTTAAATAAAGATTAATAAACATACCTTATGGTAAAATAATGGACAACCAGTTAACATGTTTCCAAACAATTTTGATTAACGTGGTTATTCTCTCAATGACTTCCAAGTTCTGCTTCCTTGAGTCTTCCAAGACCTCCTTGTCCTCTGTGACTTTGTGCATCTTGTTCCTACAATCATCAAACTTCACCCTGGATCAGAACACCACCGAGCACCACCAACCTGATCCTCTCTCCAATGCCACTCATCTTTTCAATTATTTGTTTGCTCGACTTTATAGTAAAGGTGTATCTCAGTCTAACATTTGCTTAATAAAAGGACTTTAACGGTCAAATCAGCTGTCTTTCAAAAGTATTCGCTGCCTCGGTGCTCCCGGAAGCACGCAGACAGGGAGGAAAAATGGAAGGAGGAACGCTGCGCGTTTCTTCGAAATTTAACAAGATAAGCACCTAAAACAATTATTAGTTTGCTTGGAATTATAGCAAAGGTGTGTTTCTGTTGAACTTTTACTTAATAAATGCACTTTTGCCGGGGCGGTGTAGCGAAATGAAGCTGGTTTGATAGTTGCTCTAAGCAGCGAGCAGAACGAAGGTGGCAGGCTATGGTAAGCCGATTGTGTCATTAATAGCTGATGAAGATTCTCGGTCATCCAGGACATGGTAAATTTTAAAAAAGTTCCAAGACAAAAAACAATAAAGTAAAGTATAATAAATAAAGTCTAGTTGTTTTTGTCTTGAACGCTTTTGAATTTGTCATTACTAGCCATTTTCACATACATATTACATGATACAACGGCAGGTCTTACTACTTGAGAGCCATCTAGTGGCTTGAATGGTAGTGTTCAAAATGTTCAGTCAGAATGAATGAAAACGGTCATATCTCAGCCAAAAATTGGTTTAGAAATATGGGAAAAAAATCCATAAATACATCGCTTCGGCCTATAAGTCACAGGGCATGCAAATTATGAAAAAAAAACCACAACTATAGGGCAAAAAAATATGGTACTAAAACACGTTAGTTTGCATCTTGAACACTACATGGTTGCAGTGACACTTAATATAACATATGCAATGTTCAAAATTTTGCGCCACAGAGCACATCAAAATACACACCTAAATCTGAAGCAGCATAATTTTACAGTTTTTAGCTGGCAACACATTGTAATTAACATAATCCGACTCCAGAAACTTGATGTAAAATTCTATGATGTAAATCATATGACCACAATGGACCACAATGCTAATAGTTATTTCACCACAAAGCAGCTTTTTGCGCATGCTGTAATCAATCACATGGGGCACCATTAAATGTAGTAGAAATGAGTGAGGAAAATAAAGGTGATGATTTTCTCCATGGGTGGCGCAGTTGGTAGAGCTTCTGCCATTCAGCGAGAAGGTTGGCAGATCGAATCCCTGCCGGGGACCTTTCTGGGTGGAGTTTGTATGTTCTCTCCATGCATGCATGGGTTTTCTCCAGGTACTCTGGTGTCTTCCCATAGACCAAAAACATGCTGATTGGTAACTCTAAATTGTCTCTAGGTGTGAGTGAGAGAGTGAATGGTTGTTTGTCTCTATGTGTCCCTGTGATGGACTGGAGACCTGTCCAGGGTGTCCCCCGCCTCTCACACAGTGACTGATGGATATGGGCGCCGGTGACCACCATGACACGTAAAGGAAGAAGCGGGTAAAGATAATGGATGGATGGATGGATTTTCTTCATTCTACTACACTTTTTTTATTTTCACTTGTTAAAATTGGGAGCACCAAGTCAGGCTGCTGACCAATAACAAGTTAACACACTTTATGGATGTTTAACCATTAAATTCACTCTTGAATTATCAGATTCAACAGCTGAAGCTGAATTCATAGTTACAGGGAATTTTCATCACAGTTTTGTACTGAATGAGAACGAAACTGAATTTGCCTTTTAAATGATATTACAAAAATAATTCATCCAGATAAGAATCATCAACAACAATAAACAAGCTGAGCAACATAAATGATAAAGGATAATTTAGAGAGTAACTAGTTTGAAAAGTGGTAAAGTTACTACTAAAACAATAATGAGCAAACTAAACAATAATTAATCAGTCAAGGATTAATTCTCTGGGCAGCATGGTGGCGCAACTGGTAGAGCTGCTGCCTCTCAGCAAGCAGGTCCTTGGTTCAAACCCCGGTCCAGGGGCCTTTCTGGGTGGAGTTTGCATGTTCTCTCCGAGCATGCGTGGGTTTTCTCCAGGTGCTCCGGTTTCCTCCCACAGACCAAAAACATGCATGTTAGGCTGATTGATAACACTAAATTGTCCCTAGGTGTGAGTGAAAGAGTGAATAGTTGTTTGTCTCGTTTGTCTCTTTGTGGCCCTGTGATGGACTTGCGACCCGTCCAGGGTGTACCCCGCACTTCGCACAGTGATTGCTGGACATGGGCACTAGCGACGCCCGTGACCCAAAATGGAATAAGCGGGTAAAGATAATGGATGGATGGATGGATTAATTCTCTTTGTTCTAAGGCAAAAAAAATTCTTTGAGCACAAATTATTTGGGCTTTTATACACACAGAAATTTAAACAGTGTATTTGATAAATACAAAGTAGTTTATTTTGGAATTTGGTTAGGGGATACTATTTAATGTTACCAGCTTAAGTAATTTATTATCACTGCAAGCCAGGAAATGATTTATCAAGCTGCATCAGCTAAAATGGCATAACCAGACCCAAAACTGCATTCATGTCACCAGGTCTCAGCTCCTTACCAGGTCAGTGTTGAGGGCTGAGTTCACTCATCTTTCTGAGGTTTTGCTGGCTGATCAGCCCAGAATATACCACGAGGAGAGGACTGGCAAGGTGCTGCTCAAGGTAGCCCAAAGGCACTGTGACTGCTTGTTTTGTGGACTGTTATGTTGTGACTTGCTTTTGGTGTGGGGTAAGACCCCAGTGTTTCCAAGATCCTTTCAGCCCCCTGCTCAATACCAACTACAAATAATTGCTTTCAAATGGAAATATTTGGGGCAGCACGGTGGCGCAACCGGTAGAGTTGCTGCCTCTCACCGAGCAGGTCCCTGGTTCAAATCCTGGTCCGGGGGCCTTTCTGGGTGGCTTGCATGTTCTCGCCGTGCATGTGTGAGTTTTCTCCGGATACTCTGGTTTCCTCCCACAGACCAAAAACATGCATGTTAGTATGACTGGTAACCGTAAATTGCCCCTAGGTGTGAGTGAGAGAATGAATGGTTGTTTGTCTCATTTGTCTCTATAAGTGTCCCTGTGATAGACTGGAGACCTGTCCAGGGTGTACCCCAACTCTCGCACAGTGATTGCTGGATATGAGCACCGGTGACCCCCGTGACCCAAAATGGAAGAAGCGGGTAAAAGATAATGGATGGATGGATGGAAATATTTGTTTGTGTCTTTAAAAAAAAACAGATAAATGATTAAATTGCTTGATTTATTTTCTTGGCAGCGTTCACCAAAACCTTTAGATTCAATCATCAGACTTACCAACAAACTCCCATTCCCTGTAAGGAAGCTCTTTCTCTGAATATTTGTCATGTTTTAGTGACATATCACAAATTCAACATTCCTTCAATAATAAAAAAAAACACTCAGTTAATTTTATAACATAAACCGATTTAACAGTGGTATAAAACATTACCGATGTGATCCAAATTGCACAGTGCTGTTAAAAAAGACCAGACTAATATTTGGAGATAGCAGTGATTTTGCTTTATTTTTGGCAGTTCCATGAAACAACGTGGGCAAAGACACAGGTTGTGAAAGTCTTGTAGCAGGAAAAGAATTTAACTTTCGCAAGGAAAGACTCATCTGTTAAAAATCATCTGACTCGTACACTGTAGTACAAATGATTTATGATCTATTAATCTTTTGATTTCAGAGCTGGTTTATCTCAGAGGCACCGCCGGGCTCAGTCCATGCTTATCAGAATTCACAGAGCTCTTTTGGTGGGCTGAATGCAACCGCAAGAACATGAAGGCTCAGTTCATTTAACATCATAATACAAAACATGATTTCCATGTCTTGGCCTGTAAAATCACAACAGCCTCACTAATCAAAGACACTGTGTCAGAGGAACACAGAATCCAGTTGTGGGCTGATGCTGGAAAGGAATCCCATTTTTCTTTTTTTTCCCCCATTCTTATGCCAACGGGCAAATAAAAAGGCAGCAATTTACAGGATATTACCATAAACGCTGCCTTTATGAGCACTGACATTGAGCACCTGCTCATGACGGCCACAACTGAAGTAACTGCGCTACGGTTTACAATTACTGTACATTACACGTTTTCCTTCAAATCTCCAAGTGAGTGTTACCAATCTTAGAGAAATTTAGCCTTCAAATAGATTTGATATCATTAATGTTGTTGTGACATTTATAGGAAATTGAGAAGTTTTAGTATAAAAAAGTTGAATAGGGTTTTCTTTGCTAAATGAACTGGATTTATATTCCAAATTTTGTGTATTTATTCTTTTACAATTGATCAAATTTCATTTCTTTGTATTTGCTTATATTTATGAATAGTTTTGTCGTTTTTCTCCTGACTATAGGATCCAGCCAGAAAGCCATTCTCTTTACTCGCTTCTTCCTTTTCGGGTCACGGGGGTTACTGGTGCCCATATCCAGCAGTCACTGCGTGAGAGGTGGGGAACACCCTGGACAGGTTGCAAGTCCATCACAGGGACACAAACAACCACTCTCACTCACACCTAGGGACAATTTAGAGTTACCAATTAGAAAAGTAGAATCTACAAAAGGTAGGACATTAATTGTTCGTGAGTGTTTCTCAGAAACCCACTTCAAACCACACTGAACAATTGCTTTAAACAGGTTTTAAAAGTGGATGGATGGAATTAGGACTGTTAACATTTAATTCTAGCAACTGAACCATGTCAACACCTCCTAGCGCCTAAATGTAGTTAGGATCAGCTTGGGTTTCCCTTATGGTGCTCAGACTCCTCGAGGATAAATAGACCACATTTCCTCACTCTGCTACTGTCTTTACTTGCTCTACTCTACCTGTTGTATTTGTAATTATTTCTGTCCTTAGCATGTGGTTTTTTTTCTTCCAATATAAAGTACACCTGGACTTGTCATTCTACATTTGTCTGTTTCTAATAAAGTCACTTCTCTTCCTCTCTGTGTTTAAATACCTGCTGTCACTCACACAGATTTTCCATTTTTTGCACAAAATCCACATGCATGTTGTATATTCCTTAACTTTCTATGAATCTGAGTGTTATTTTCAGTAACTTCATAGTATTTACAGTATTCTGCTGTAAATTTACTTTTACGTCTCTTATTCAGCCATCCATTCATTATCTTTACCCACTTCTTCCTTTTTTTGGGTCGTGGGGTCTCCAGTGCCCATGTCCAGTAATCACTGTGCAAGAGGTGGAGGACACCCTGAACAGGTCTCTAGTCCATCACAAGGACACATAAAGACAAACGAGACAAACTTCACTCTCTCACTCACACCTAGAGACAATTTAGAGTTGCCAATCAGCCTAACATGCATGTTTTTGGTCTGTGGGAGGAAATCAGAGTACCCGGAACAAACCCACGAAGAGAACATGCAAACTCCATCCAGAAAGGCCCCCAAACCAGGATTTGAACCAGGGTAAACCTGCTCGCTGAGAGGCAGCAGCTCTACCAGTTGTGCCACTGTCCTGTCCTGTCTCTTATTCATGCTTCTGTTTTTATATATTTTATACGTTTGTATGAATCTACAGTACATACTGTACTTCAGTTTGCTGCTGGTACACCTGCATTTCCCCACTGAGGTACACTTTTTCTTCTTTTTCTTCTTGTTGTCCTTTTCTTGTTGTTCTTCTTCTTGTTGTTCTTCTTCTTCTTGTTGTTTTCTTCAAGAATCTAGCAGATGTCTGCTTGTATTGAGCGTGGTTCTACTGAAGGTTTCTTCCAGTTAAAACAGAGTTTTTCTTTCCACTGTTGTCTGTGCTTGCTCTGGGTGGGCGACTGCGATGAAGTGAAGATTCAATGCAATCTACTGGCTTCCTTAGATAGAGAACTTTACTAATGTCTGGTTTTTTTTTTTTGTTTTGTTTTGTTATTTGCTTAGTCCCCTCAGTTCATCCTTTAGTAATTTCTGCTTCTGGTTGATTCTCATGTCCTTTTTGTTTTGATTCAGCCCCTGTGTTCCCTGTGTCAGTTCTCACTCACCCTTAGTCAGACTCCATATTGTTTGTCATTCATCTTATTACTCTCACTTGCGTCCCATGATCAATCACCCAGGTGTTGCCACTTTCCACTCACCCTGCTCTATGTGATTCCTGATCACTACCCCCTCAGCGATTCATTGTCCTGACATGTTCAGATATTCCAGTCTTTCTTGTGTTTCCTTTGTGTTTGCCTGTGTTTTCGTAAGTTGTTACTGCCACATCAGCCCTTTTTTTGTGGTTAAAATAAGCAGAAGATAATGGAAGAATGGATGGATATTTTACTTTGTGCGCTCCATGTCTGGCTGCATCTGGGTCCAACCACCTGCTGACCGTGATAACTAATTGGCTTTTTTAATGTATGTGAATGCTTTTGTACAGTGTCCTGAGACAACTTCTGTTGTGACTTGGCACTAAATAAATACACCGAACTGAATTTAATTCATTGTGTACAAGGATAAAAATACCTTCCTTTGTGAGATAAAAGTTTGCCTCCAACAAGGCTTGAATAAAAAGAAAACTTCATCTTAGAATTTAAAGTCTGTCAATGATGGGGGAAGACTCCGTAAAGGTCATGGATGCTTTCACTTACTGATGTTAAATTAATATAGAACCATGTGTGAAGTCAAGAGAGCCTTTTGTCTACACAGAGAGGAGTCTGAAAACTGATAACTAATAAACTTTTATGCCTTCAAGAAATGTGAGCTGTGAAGCAGAGGTTGTCTTGACCTTGCATCTGTCCGATAACGGGTACGTATTTAAGCTATTGCTAACTCTTTGGGCAGACCTTGGAGATGGAGCGACATGCAACATCTTGTATGCTTGTTTTTCAATGCTGCTCCCCTTTCAAGGATATTAAACCTGGGTTGAAAAGATTTTCTCATTGTCTTCTTTGTGGCTATTTGATTAATGAGTTATGATGGGATAATTAAATTATCCAGCAGTCATATTGCAGTGTGTTGGATGGAGATCCTGCAATTATTTTTTTCTTTTCACCTTCTTTTCTTGTCTGTGTTACATTAGTCAGAGGTTCATTACTATGTTAAAAGATCCACCAAAGTTCATGCTCAATAATCCAGGTATAAAATCCAACAATGTTCAGTCAGGTCATCTGGACGTTTTTTTTTTTTTTTTTGTGCTGAGACGTTTCGCTCTCCATCCAGAAGGCTTAATCAGTCTGAGGAAACACCAAACAAAACTGCTTCTCCCCCAACAGCATTATCCAAAGTGGGAAAACCGTTATGTTGGTGTTAAGATGGCCTCTGGGGCACGCCCTCTCCTCCGGTGCCTGCCCTCTCCCTCATCGACAGTCATGTCAAACTGGTTCAAAACACCAAAACCCATGCTCAATAACCCAGGTATAAAATCCAACAATGTCCAGTCAGGTCATCTGGACAGTTTATTTGTGTGTGTGTGTATGTGTGTGTGTGTGTGTGTGTGTGCTGAGACATTTTGCCCTCCATCCAGAAGGCTTCATCAGTCTGAGGAAATGCCAAACAAAACTGCTTCTCTCCCTGATTTTCCCCACTGAGGTACACTTTTTCTTTTTCTTGTACTTGTTCTTTTTCTTGTTGTTGTTGTTCTTCTTCTTCTTCAAGGATCTAGCACATGACTGATTGAATTGAGCCTGGTTGTTATTGTTAAAAGATAAAGTTGAAGATAACTTTAAAAGATAATTTACCTGTTACACAAAACATAAAATGTCAATTCTTTAGTCAGGTACCTTGGTCAATTAATGCATCATCATTGAGTCCAGTTTATAAGGTACCCAAAGTTTGACTATGTCTTCCTGAAGTATTCATTCCTTTGCAGGAGAACAATTCAGAGAATTCAGAGTTAAAGTTTCACAAAAGCAACACCTGTGTCACAATGAAAAACAGACTAGTCAACAAGTTATTGATTTATTTATTCTTTTAATGAAAGTATTTGTGTTTGACAGATGTAAGCGTGCTTAAAATTCCTGGTGGTCCATCACTGCTATTACCATCTGAAATGTAACAAAAACGTCTACACCAAATTGTTTTAACTAGCCGAAGATAAACGTGGGGTTTTCATAGCCTCTGGTGCATTCTTTGTTTTCTAAAATATTTACAAAATGACTTTTCCCACAAGAAAATCCAAATATTTAGCTTGTGTTTATGGTAACTAACTTTTGCTAAGCAGTTATCCGCTTTAAATGGCTGGAAAGACATAAGGGGCACAATAATGAAGAGGTGTTTATGTTTTTAGCATGCTGAGCTGTAACAGGGCTGCAACTGTTTGCGTATTCTGTTTTCCCAAATGGAGCAGTCTGTGCGCATGTATTTTTATTTTTTTTTATTTACCCTTTATTTATACAGGTAGTCTCATTGAGCCACGAGAACTCATTTTCAAGAGAGACCTGTTTAGGGAGCAGATGGGGGTTAAGGGCCTTGCTCAAGGGCCCGGAGTATGGAAGACATGTGTGAGTTTCAGACAACCTGTCTGTCCATGTGTCGGTGTGATGGAGGGTTTGAAGAATGGGACAGGGTACATGGTGGCAGACAGGGCAGTGACCCCATTAGTGTGAGCTGAACCCTGTAGCGAGAAGTCTGAAGATGGGAAACAAGTGCTCAATCATACTCAGGGAATACTTTCTTCATGAGGTGAATGAAACTGGAGAGCAACTTGTTACTGGTTTTCCTGCACTCTTTGAAAGTCACGCAAATAAGAAAGTTGTTTATTTAATATAGGACTAAAATCCTACTAAAGGTCATTTAACATGCCACCATAAAAGGTGGTTGTTAAAATCTATTTTTATGTGTATGCTCATTGTTTTGTTAGCAAAACGTTTCATGAACCATTAGACAGATTTTAGTAAAACGTTCAAAACAGTCATCTACAAAGGTTACCTTTTGAAGTCAGTCTGATTCAAGGTGGCTGCAAAAGCTTGTTGACCATAGCAAACTAAAAGATGGCTATAACTCAGTCAGTTGTTGAGAAATTTGGTGTAATAGTAGCTGAGAGTCATTCCAAAATTGGATTGCATAGATTGTGCTAGGTCTTCTTTTAAAACCATGGCATTAACTGTTCAAGCCAACCCTGTACTTGTTAACAAGATATCTCATGAACCAATGGACACCTTTTATTGAATCTCTTAGAAAATAATCACGTACATTCACCTAATCACCCAAACTTTGTTTGGTCGAAAAAACAGCAGGAAACTAAACAAAAAGATGTCATGCAAAAATGTAGAAATTTATAATTAGTGTATTCAGCTTTCTTTCACATCTTACACATTTACATTTTTTAAAAAGAGTTGTGTTCCCCACTGAGTCTGGTTAAGTTTAATAAATACATTCTCCACAACTGTTTGGCAATTAATTTTATGATGAAATTAATATTTTCAGATAAACCAAAGTCTGGACTGAAGTGACTAATTGAAGCCTTGTATAAATGAGGCCAGCATACAGACCACCTTCTAACACTGAGCTCATACTGCAGCTAATGAAAACCTTAAGGCCACAAAAGACACAAAACACATATAGCTTGCAGTTGTGCATGATCAATTTAGGAATTTTGAAGCAATTTAGGTGTTGGGTGATGCATAAAGAACAAAAGTGGGGTCAGTGTAAAAACCCAACAGGACAAAAATAATGAAACATAATAATGCCACACTGAGTTAAGATAAAACAAAGCTAATAAAAGAGCTGGCAAATCTGGTATTTTACAGATTTCTAGACAGTGTTTCAAAGCTATCAACAAAAATGTTCAAATAATCCTATGGATTACATTTCAGTAGGTTTGAAAATTCTGTAACAAATGAGTAGTGTTTTCTTGTAGACATGCCTTGGAAAAAAATACTGAAAGGGGTTGAAACTAAAACATCTTGACGGTGGAGGCTAACACATTATAAAAAGGACTTGGAAATCAGAACCCTGACAAAGGAAAATTTTCATTTGAGCTTTCTTTTTGACAAAAAGGACAACAATCAGGCAAGAGAACATTGCTCTTAAATGAGACCTCAGAACATTTCCCCAGAAAAATAAAACAGCAGGTCAAAACCAGTGCCCATCTGTCTGTCCGTCCATCCATCATTCCATCCATCCATTATATTCCGCTTGTTGCCAAGTTGGTTCTCAGGGGCAGCAGCTTGAGCACAGACAAAATACATCTCTTTCCACAGCCACCTCTTCCAGGTCCTCTGGGAGCATTCCAAGGTGTTCCTATAGGCCCACTGAGAGACATAGTCTCTCCAGCGTGTCCTGGGTCTTCCCCGGGTCTCTGCCCAGTTTGACATGCCCGAAACACCTCCCTAGGGAGGTGCCTTACCAGATGCCCAAAACACCTCAACTGGCTCCTCTCGATGTGGAGGAGCAATTGTTCTACTCCGAGTCTCTCCCGGGTAACAGAACTTCTCACCCTATCTCTAAGGGAAAGTCCAGCTACCCTGCAGAGGAAACTCATTTCAACCATCTGTATCCATAATCTCATTCTTTTGGTCACTACCCAGAGTTTATGGCCATAGGCGAGGGTAGGAACGTAGATCAACCAACCAGTAAACAGAGAGATTTGCCTCAGCTCAGCTCCCTTCTCATCACAACGGACCGGCACAGAGTCCACAATACTACAAATGCTGCACCTATCCGTCTGTCAATCTCACATTCTATTCTTCCCTCAGTCATGAACAAAACCCGAGATACTTGAAGTCTTCCACCTAAGGCAGAACCTCACCCTCGACCCAATGAGAGCAATCCATCCTTTGCCAACTGAGGACCACGCTGGCCTCAGATTTGGAGGTGCTGATTCTCATTCCAGATGCTTGAAACTCAGCTGTGAACCACTCCAGTGAAAGCTTGAGATCACTGCATGATGGCACCAACAGGACCACATCATCTGCAAATAGCAGAGGTGGAATCCTGAGGCCACCGCACCTGATTCCCTCTGCCCCCTGACTGCACAGAGAAATTCTGTCCATAAAAGTTATGAACAGAACCAGTGACAATGGGCAGCCCTGGAGGAGTCCAACTCCCACCCTAAAGGGGTCTGACTTACCTTCTGCAATGTGAACCAAACTCTTGCACTGCTTGTATAGGGACCGAACAGCCAGTAGTAATGGGCCCCTAATCCCATACTCGCAAAGCACCCCCACAGTAGACCTCTACGCAGAGGTGAAGGGAAGCTACCCTCTCATCTACTGGGAAAAACTCCAACACACAGGTACCAAACCAAGGGGCTAAGAGTAGACCCACACCAGTTCAGCGTCTCTCACCACGGGCAACTCCAGAGTGAAATAAGGTCCAGCCCCTCTCAGAGAGATTGGTTCTGAAGCCCATGCTGTGCGTCAAGGTTTCATTCAACCTTTATTTATACAGGTTAGCCTCATTGAGCCTCAAGGACTCATTTACAAGAGAGACCTGTTTTAGCAAAGAATGATGACAACAGTAGACAACAATGACAACAGTAGACAATCATAAAAGAAAGCATATAAATTGGGAAAAATAAATTAAAGAAAATTATAATTAGAAAACAAAACAAAAACAGCTACAATATAAAGCGATGTAGAATACTAAAAACAGGAAAATGTCTGCATTGGTTAGTCCAACAATATCTAATCAGTACCTCTCAACCTCACGCACAAGCTCAGGCTCCTTCCCTGCCAGAGAGGTTATGTTCCATGTCCAAATAACCAGCTTTGGTAAGCCAGGCTCAGAGTGCCAAGGCCCCCACCTTTGGCCACTACCCATGGAATCATGCAGCTGACTCGTATGACCCCTCCTGCAAGAGAGGGGCCCACAGGCCTACACCCATGGTACTTGTTTGGGTTGAGACCGACCGGGCCCCAAGGGTAGACACACGGTCACCAGGCGCTCGCAACGAGCCCCTCCCCCAGGCCTGGCTCCATGGTTGGCCTCGGTAACCCATATCTGGGCAAAAGACAATGGGCTCCTTGTATTTTCCTGTTCATATGAGTCCAAACAGTGTTACTTTGTAAAAATGATGAAAGGAACAATATGTCTGATTCCAATAAGAACTATTTTTCGATTGTTCCAGTCACATCTCTTCCTTACTACTGAAAATTATCCCTAAAAAGTGTGCAACAAGAAGCATGCCAACTTTGATTTCTTAAAATACTTTTAATTCTTAGGAAAATCCATATTCCCTCATCATCCCCGGGAAGGTGGTGAAAGACTGTGCCGATCAGCTCTGCGAGGTGCTGGCTGACATCTTTAACTTACCCTGGCAACAGTTCCTACCTGCCTGAAGATCGCCACCATCATCCCAGTCCCAAAGAGCTCTACAGTGACTGGTCTGAATGACTACCAGACGGTAGCCTTCACCCTGATAGTTGCTAAATGCTTCGAAAAACTGGTTATGACCCACATCAAAACAACCATCAACATCAATGAGGACCCTCATCAGTACGCATACCGTGAGAATCGATTAACAGAGGACGACATCTCGTCTGTGGTCCACACTGCTCTCAACCACCTGGAGCAGAAGGACTCCTATGTCCGTATGCTCTTTGTGGACTTCACGTCTGCCTTCAATACCATGATCCCCCAAACCCTGATGGACAAACTACTCACACTAGGACTAAGCCCCTCCATTTGCATCTGGAATCACCTAACCCTAACCCTAACCCTAACCCTTCTTAACAAACAGACCACAGTCTGTGAGGATCCACAACTTCTCCTCCACGATAACGCTCAGCACTGGCTCCCCTTAGGGCTGTGTGCTGAGCCCTCTCCTGTTCACTCTGCTCACGTAGGATTGTGCACCTACCCATCCAGGCTGTCACAATGATACAGTGGTGGTGGGATGCATTACAAACAACGATAGGTCCAGCTGTAGGCAGGAGGTGGAACACCTGGGGAGCTGGTGCAAGGAGAATAACCTTCACATCAATATGAAGATGACAAAGGAGATGATCGTGGACTTCAGAAGGAACAAACACACCTTCACCCCACGCCCACGCCCACCCCCACCCCGAACAAAGGAGGATCTGCAGTGGAAGCGGTCTCAAGCTACAAGTACTTGGGTGTGCACCTGAATGACAACCTCAGCTGGGGCAACAGCACTACCAGCCTGATCAAGAAAGCTCATCAGAGACTTTACTTCCTAAAGTGGCTGAGGTGAGCTGGTCTGGGAAGCTCAGTCCTCACTTCCTTCTACAGATGTGCAGTGGAGAGCATCCTGTGCTCCAGCATCAACGTGTGGCATGGAGGCTGCACAGATGCAGAAAGAAAAGCTTTGCAGAGAGTGGTGAAGGCTGCACAGAAGTCTTGGAGTCAGCCTCCCCACCATCACAGACATCTACACCTCTTGATGCAGGAAGAGAACCACCTGCATCATGAAGGACCCCACTCACCCAGCACACACACATACACGTTTTGCCCTGCTCTCTTCAGGAAGGAGATTAAGGAGCATTAAGTGTAGAACCACTAGACTGGGGAACAGCTTCTACCCTGACGTTGTTAGACTCATGAATAACTTACCAGGATAATCACTGTGAAAAATCACATCATGTTGCTGCTGATCTGTTTCATGTTCCTGCTGATCTGTTTCATGTTGCTGTGTTCATTCGTGCTCACCTGCTCTCACAGACTCGTGTTCTTGCTGCTGTTCGGCGCATTTTTTTTATGCTATTAGTGCTTAGTGTATGTTTAGTTGATGTTTTTCTTAGTTCATATCATAGATCTTGTTAATGTTCTTCTTTTACATTTTATTGTTGGATGTAACTGGGACCCTGTGTACATAATCTGTGGTGGAACGACAATGAAGAAACTCTGACTCTTGACTAAAGTGATTGATTTGATCATTTGAAGTGGGGTTCTGTAAAATACTAACTACAATAAATATACATCCTTTTGTTTCTAGAAAGCTCTTCAAACCGCTTAAGTTTGAAAAATTGAGTTTGATTTTGGCAGGATTGTTGAAGTTACTGATTATAATCTCACTTAATGTAGAATCATTTTAGAAACTATGTGAGATGTATTGTAAACCATGTCAAATAATAAAATCTGCAACAGAAAAAAATTCCATCCATCCATTATATTTACCTGCTTCTTCCTTTTTGGGTCACAGGGGTCACTGGTGCCCATGTCCAACAGTCACTGTGTGAGAGGCGGGGGACACCCTGGACAGGTCTCCAGTCCATCACAGGGACACATAGAGACAAATAAGACAAACAACCATTCACTCTCTCACTCAAACATAGGGACAATTTAGAGTTACCAATCAGACTTAGAGTTACCAATCAGTCTAACATGCATGTTTTTGATCTGTGGTCGGAAACTGGAGTACCTGGAGAAAACCCACGCGTGCATGGAAAGAACATGCAAGCTCCACCCAGAAAGGTCCCTGACCAGCATTCAGTCACAGGATTTGATACGTGATAATTATATCCTTGTGTTTTTGAAGATTGAGGTTCTGAATGTTTTAACATCTAGACTTTTAATTAACCAATAACAGCTTTGTGGATTCATTTAACAAAAAGAAAAGTTGGACAAATTAAAACGTAGCAGGTGCACACAGAGAGGCATACAGACACACATACATTCCTCTACCAGGAGTATTCAGATGCCTGAAGTTGAAGGATCACAAAGTGGTTCACATCTACAGATGAAAGCTTTACAGCAGTGGCGGTTTCTGATCAGTGTGATTGGCAGCTGCCCAGGGCGGTTTCTTGTCAAGAGCAGCATGAGTGCCACGCCCCCGCCCTCCTCCTCAAAAATATAAAATGCATAATTTCATATAGCCTAGCCTACGTATTGGTTTCTTATCGCCCACTTGCAGGGAGTGGGCACCCTCTGACAGGTGCAGTGCATGCAGCTTCTGCTGAGGTCTGACACAGGTCGTGAAAGAAGAGGAGGGGGGTTCTTTCATTTCTCTTGCTGAGACAGAGATATCACTAAGTAAATCCCACTATTGATTGCTCCCAAGCAAAATACATTTCATTCATAAGTTTGTGAATATAGCCAATAGTTCATAGCTTATTTGTGTGAAATTGCTGAAAAAATAATATAAAAACTAATCTGCACACCAAGGAAGGTGAATTAGTTTAGGCCCCAGTTGTTTTGATCCATGTTAGGCAGCAATAACCTACCGTACTCTGCTACAGTGCCAATTACACACATGGGAGATGGACAAGAACAAAGCCATCACATGCCCAGTGTAGGAAAAAGAGAAAAGAAGAGGAGAAACGAGCAAAAGATAAAGGTATGCAGCTGTGTCATCTCTTGGAGCATGAAAGGTGTTCTGTTATGTAGACTATAGCCTGCTGCAAGATGGGCTTACAATTAATTGATTTAGCTGCTTAGGATGACATATTTGGTTTTCAGCAGTAAATATTACAGTTTTGAAGATATAAATTCTTCTAAAACTAAACTACTACATGAGAAAGTCATATTAGGCTACTATAATTACTAAAGGCAATGATCTTGTGATGTAGCTTGGACCATGTTTAATAGCCACTAACTGGAAGAAGTGCTGATTTGTCTCCTATTCTGAATATTTCACAAATTGGACATATATGTAGACCTGTTTTGTTTTTGTCTTAGTTGTTAGCCTTTTACTATTTCAGTATCAACCATCCAACTGCTGAGCAAATTTCATACGATGACATTATTGATGACTTTGCTTCAAGGAAGGCAAGAAGGGTCAATATATAGGTGGCAGTTGTTCAGGTTAATCTGTATTTCTTCTTTGAAAAGTAATACTGTAGATTCCCTTGTTTGAAGCAGGGTAAGATTTTACGAGAGTTGTGCAACTGAATTTGTGTTTCTTGAAGCGCAATAGTGTAAACTGTCTTATTCGAAAAAGGTTCAGACCTTCCTTGACATCTGTACAGAGAAGTTTGTGTCTTGCTAAAGGTGAAAATACAGATTTTCTTAAATGCTCTGTATTGATACAATTTAGAAATGGCTTATTTTAGTTGTATTTATTTGCTACAGTATTTATTTTTTGTATTTGTATTGTATACTTTTAAATTCATGGTATACAGTATTTATGTGTTTTACTCTGCGTGTTTATAGTATTCTAGTTTCTTCAATTTCAAGTTTTGAATAATATATTCAAAGCAACTTTGGGTACTGTACATAGTAATCTAAATGATATGGCATGGTGAAGCGTGTCTGCGCACCCAGGGGTGGTGGGGTGCGCTGAGGAGTTTGGTGATGAGGGCTAGGGAGAGGGGGTGGAGGGGTTGTTCGCCCAGGGCACCAAACAGGCTAGGGCCGCCCCTGCTTAAGAGACCAAGCAGAAACAGATGGGGGAAGGACAACAGGGAACAAGGGAGGAAAGGGAGGGAAGGACGAAGGAGAGCATCAACAGTCAGGGACCACCATCACTGCTGCCCACACCAAACATTTACCACCAGCCATCTGCCTTTATTCCATCCCACGAAAATCATTTTCAGTGCAGGGATCTGCAATTTTCACATACATGTACATGTTCTGTGCCAAACACCCATTCTGCTCTGTTTAATCCTGACAGAAGCATTTTCAAACAAGTAACCACAAAGAGTCATCAATCTGCACATTAACCTCGTCCTTGCCTTTAAGGGATTGTGCTCAGAGAATATGAAGAAATCTTCAACAACCTAAATATTGTCTTTGAAAACAGAGTGCCATCAAGATGAAGTCTTGTATGGTCACTTCAATTATGGTCAATTTTTTTCCTTTGTGGGCAAGTAAAACTTATAACTGACCCCATCCAAACTCTCATAATGTTAAAAACAGTAAAAAAATAAAATAAATAAAAAAACGTCACTGCATTGAGACATCTGGAAAGGCATCTGCTATGACTAAATATCTGATCAGTTTCTTATTTTTCTGGATGGTGTAATAGGAGACACCACTGCAGAATGTCTCTTCAAATTAGCTTACAGGCTTTGGTTAGAGGACACTCTGTCTTGAGGAACTCTGTATGTGTCTTGTGCCACTGCGCTCTGGAGCTTTGGGTGGCTTTTCTTACTCGGGCTGTGTGGAAACCTCCACAAAACAAGGCCTAAGGACACTCTGGGGTGGTAAAGAGTGAAGAGAAGAGAGGAAGCTAAAAGTGAGGTAGTGTGGTCTGATGGTTGAGTCCTGTGATTTAGAGCTGTTGATGCTGATAAAGTGGAAATTAGCCAAACTCCACAACTGGAAATTACTACTGGATTAGATTTTTTTTTTCTTGCTTGCTTTATTTTTGGAGCTTTTCCTAACCAACAGATGGCAGAGGCGTATTAAGCTGTTGTCAGGACTATTAATGACATTGTGAACACTTGTGGAGGTCTGTATGCCTTATGGCATACTACAACCAAACAAAGACTGGCCATTAAAGAAGGTGTGAGAGTCACACAAAGCTGCAAGGAGAGGGCTAACTGCCATGTAGTTCCCACATGGTTGAGCAACTTTTAGCAGGGCGCTGACATTAATGGCTCCTTAAAAGTAGTAAAGCAAAAAAAAAATTTTAAATACCGTGCTTTGCAGAAATGCTTTGCCCTTAAAACGGGTTCTGTCTTTTTATACTGTCAGATAAACTTTAATTTCCTCACAAAAGGTCCCCATGAGGGACCCGTGTATTTTACCTGTCAAACTTTTGTAATCGTTGAGGATTTTAATAGTTTTATTAAGTTGCTGGCTATGGCTACTTAAAGACGATGGAAAAATACTGCAATGTGGGAGAGAGAAAATGGTCTGCTGATTAATGCCTACTTTGGGTTTTCCCCTTCACAGTTGATGTTCATTATGCTACTACTACAGCTTACAGAAGCTACCATTGAAGTTTGTCCTCTAAATTCATATTCATAATTGAAACTAGCATTCCTTGAGGAAATTATGACTCTTGCCATCTGACATGATAAAGTTTTAAACAAGGACACACAATTTGTTAGCACTCAGAATGTGTGTTGAGAATTATTTTCAGCTACTTTAAACCAAACTTTAACTCAATATCTTTAAAAGTGATTGTGTTACAAGCATTGGCATCAGAAGCATTTGTAATGTGTAGGGGACATACTGGTGGGAGGGTCTGGGGATCCTCCCCCAGAAATTTTTGAATAAAGTAGATGCCAGTTCCTGCATTCTGGTGTACTTTGACAAGTTAAACATATATGTTTACCTACATAAATAAACTTTTGATTTAATAACTATTTTAGAGAGCATGGCCCACAAAGTAGCCTGACCAACAGCTCTCCTTGTGTGAATAGAGAACGGTCTGCTTCTCTCATGCATCCTACCCCGGTCAACAACTGCCAGCACTAACCACTTCGGGGGTTCGAATCCACCAGCAGTCACATGCTGAAGTGTCCCTGGGCAAGACACTGAACCCCTAGTTGCCTCTGATGTGTGTCCCATCAGTGTATGAATGTGATAAAGCACTGATTAGTCTCTTCAGAATGATTTGTTCGGTTAGCTTTGTAGAGATCTAGTAGAATGTTGTATGAATGGGTAAATGAGGACTCAGATTGTGTTGTAAAGCACTTTGAGTATCTTGAAATCAGAGAGAAAAGCGCTACATAAGTACAGTCCATTTACCATTTACCATTTACTAACGTAGCGCTAATCTAGTGCACAACACAAAGTTGTCCTCCCCACGCCCCATCTACAAAAACCTCAAAGAGATGAACGCCCCATTGTTTCCCCTAGATCCCTTGCCAAGACGGGGCGCTCATCTCTTCTGTGATTTTTGTTGGGGGGGGGGGGGGGTGTTAATGGATGGAGACATGCCCTAAGCTGCACGCTGTTTAAACCAACAGTTTTAGATGGGTGGGTGGGGGGGGGGAGACACAGAGACAGTCATGTGCTGTTTGCACTGACAGCTTTAGAGCAGGGTGTGGGAGAGGAGAGAGACAGAGACACATCTCAGCTGCACGCTGTCTGAACTGACAGGGTTTTTTTTTTTTGTGTGGGGGGGGGGGGGGGGGGGGGAGAGACAGACACACATCTGAGCCGTGCTCTGTTTGTCTGTTTGTTTGGGGCGCTTGGTTCTGTTGATGGGGCAGGGCGTCCCGCTTGTATAATGGTAGGGGAAACACTGTGCCCTGCCAAGGCAAGTGACCTAGAGGAAACACTGCATGTGGTGTGGTGAAATGTTGGTAACAAGGAAAGCCTGGAGTGGACTTCTAGTGGTTTGAGTATTCTACTATTAATCAAATGGAATGGATTTGTCCACAAAGAAATAGCAACAGCGCTGGGTGAACTAATATTTCCTGGTAAATGTGAGGGGGTCCAAACAAATATTTTTTAAATGTGAGGGGGACATGTCCCCTTCACATACAATTGATGCAACGCCTATGGTTACAAGCCAGTTTTTGTTTTTGCTAAGGTCAGTTAGCTGTTGTATCTTGAATCAGGCTGACTTCAAAAGTTATTCAGTTTTCTCAGCAAGAAAAAAAGCATCCGAGCTGAAGCAGGTTCAGTATCACTTTGGCTCTTAAATGGTCAAACACAAAGCTAAATATTATACCTTGGGAGTGTAAGATGCTAAGTGTATGCAAATTCACCTTCCGAGTCATCAGAAATAAAGCAGGTGTTAGAAAATGGTTTTTGCTTACTGACATTTTCATCAGTTCTGGGTTTCCCAATAAGCCACACCAGTCAGAAGGAGACTAATCTTTTACATGAAATGCCAAAAAAAATAGGTCTGCTGGGTAAGAGTCTTTGCATGGACACAGACTTGTTTTTATTGTTTCTACATGTGAATTAAAGAGGATCTGCTGTCTCAGTGTGTCAACTCAGAGTTGCACTTCTAGCTCTCCAGATGTACTCCTCTCTGGTGCACAGCTGCATTCCACATGTTTTCACGCTGTCAGACAATACACTTATATTCCTTTCTCTAGCAAGGCTGAGTCAGGTCCTCTGGACGGATTCTTCTTTGTTCAAACATTTCATCTTTTATCCTAAAGACTCCTTCAGTCATAGTTATTGGGCGTGCATCAGGATGTATTCCTTTCTGTTCACAGAGCTCTTATGTTTGTGGTGATAGTGGTGTTGGTGGCAGATTTCCATTTATCCTTTGCTCTGTCCCACCTCCCGCCCCCTACCCCCCTAACATCACAGCAATAGCACTTTGGCTCTACTTGGTCCACAAATGTCTAGTTGGGTAATGTAAGGAATGCAGGGGTGTGTGTGTGTGGGAGTGGAGGGTCTGATCTGGCAGGGTCTGTTATAGTTTCACAGTACACGCAGTCATTTCCATAATAGCTCTCAATCAAACCAACCGCTCCTGGATTCTGCTTGCGCCAGATTCCTGTAGATAAGCAGATCGGGGAATCTGTTGAGTGCCACAGACCCCCAAGTAAGAGCAGGTGCTGCTAATGTAATGAATTTCAGCTTGTATTCTAAAACAAAAGGGCAGGGCTGTTGATATTTCAGTATTTTCCACAACTAAACCTTCCCCTTTGTATTGCAATCAAATAACTTTTCTGAGAAGAATCCAAGAAAAATTCATCCATTCAACCTTTATTTATACAGTTTAATCCCATTGAGCCTTGGGGACTCATTTACAAGAGAAACCTGATTTTAACAGAGTGATGACAACAGTGGACAACAAAGACAACAGTAGACAATCGTAAAGGATGTGTATAAGTTGAGAATTACAAGTGAACATAAAATGGTATTTAAAAAATGTAACAAAAAAACAGCTAAGTTGTAAGGCGATGGTGGAAATTAAAAACAAAAACAGATCTGTATTAGTTTTTCCCATGAACTTAGCAAGTGTTTGAAAAATGTCCAAAAAAAAAGTCCCCAGATTGAATTTTATTGCGAAATTGCCCAATTTAGACTTGCGACCCATCCAGGGTGTACCCCGCCCCTCGCACAGTGATTGCTGGACATGGGCACCAGCGACCCCCGTGACCCAAAATGGAATAAACGGGTAAAGAAAATGGATGGATGGATGGAATTGCCCAATTTAGGACGTCTTTCAGAATGTAATGCATGACAACAAATGATTAGGGGTCAGGTGATCAAAGGTTGATTACCGACAGTTCAGTTAGTCTTTACGCCCAATAAATTGATTATTGAAAAAGACACAAGGCTGAGCAACTTATGACACATTAGACCACTGACAAATCCCTAATAAACAAAATCCTATAATCAATTGAATTCAAATGAATTCAGATCAATTCAATTTCTTCTGTTTCAGTTCAAGTCTTTTTTCATTTTGTTTCAAGTCAGTTTAATACAACTTGGTTTGGATTCTGTTTAGTTCATTTAAATTCAGTTTGATTTATCTAGTTTAGTTTAGTTTCAATTTAATTCCCTTTTAATTCAGTTCAGTTGGACTTAGTTTGGTGATTTGTATTTGTTTTGTTTCATGTCAATTAAAGTCAATCAGCACCACACAAAAAGTAAATCAGATGAAATTCAGTACTTTTTATGTTGTTCAATATATTTTATTCCAATATCATTTTCTACAAATATTACATGTTATTGACTAAAGGTGAATACTGTGAATAGTAAATCTCTCGGATACAGTGTGAAAAATGGGTCATGCAAAAAAAAAAAAAACTATTAATTTCTAAATTTCAAACAAAACAAAACTTCATCCATCCATTATCTTCCACTTATTCTGAAGTTGAGTCACGGGGGCAGCAGTTTGAGCAGAGAGACCACCTCTTCCAGCTCTTATGGGAGGACCCCAGTGGTGTAGTCTACGTGATATGAGGGTATACAAGTATACCCACTAGAAAAACTTAAGAATTTCAGTATACCCACTTAAAAGTGCCCAATGATGCATTACATATCATTAGGCACATGTCATTGATATGTTAAACGGCAGTTAAACGCTTCTGTAACAATCTATTGGTATGCAGAGCTTGTGTATTACATTCACTTATCCAGTGAGTTATTGTATAATTAATACTTCTGTACATTTACTTAATACTTGAACATGTTTTGCTTTGATACTGTTTTATAAATTCCAAAACATGTCAATACAAAACCAACTGTTGTACAAAGTTTGTTCTGTGTTTATTCAAATATAATCATCAGAGAAAATTGGAAATGTTCAATATGCTTAAAGCTCTAAATAAATTGATGATTACATTGTACCAACCAGTGTACTTTGGCTTCAAGCACAGTAAACGGACCGACCGCGGCAATATTAGTTTTACATTGAACGTTGGACATATGCGCTCTGTGGCTTCAGTGGTGTCCAATGTCCAACGCAAAACTAACTTTATCACGATATACCCACTACAAAAATGTAAACACCACTGGATTACAGTACAATAAAAAGTAAAAATAAAAACCCTTACCAGATGCCCGAACCAACTCAACTGGCTCCTCTCGATGTGGAGGAGCAGTGGTTCTACTCCGAGTCTCTCCCAGATGACTGAACTTCTCACCGTATCTAAGGGAGAGTCCAGCTAACCTGCAGAGGAAACCCATTTCAACCAGTTGTATCTGCGATCTCATTCTTTTGGTCAGACTACGTAGACTGACCTGTAAAAAGAGAGCTCTGCTCCCTCTTCACCATAAAACTTTAAATTAGTAAAAACTAAATATCCACAGCTGCATCATGTCTTAATGCATCTTGAATAAAACAATCCATTGATAATTTATTAAATCAGTGTGTTGTGAGCTTTGCAGGCTGTAGCATTTATATAATTTCTTCCAAGCTGTAAACCTCATAGCTTCATCCAGTCCATTGGGAACCTTTATTTTGCTTTAAAGGAGCTGAATTTATAGGAAATATTTTCTTCATAGGTCTAATTTATTAATTTAGCTGCAACGATTTGCAGTAACACTGAGTATTCAGTGGTGATGAGTCTCCATCCACCGCTCTCTTTTTCTCACTCTCTCTGCCAGGTAACGGTTTTACCTCCACGTGGACGCGGCTGTGTCCGTACGCGCGCCCCCGCCAAGTCCTACGTCAGCGCGCTCGCCCCCTTCACGCGCGCTGGTTAAAAAGAAGGGAGGAAGGAGCCCAGGAAAACATGTGAGCTGCTCTGAGGACTTTAGTGAGACACAACTTTTTATTTTTCTGATGTTGTTTTGTCCCGTGCACGCACACACGCCGCCGAACCGCGCCGTGCTCGTGAGGAATTACATCTGAGAGGAAGCTCTTCTCTGGGTTTTAACTTTTCTTTTTGGTTCATCAGGATAATTTTTTTTTTTTTTTTTTACTTTTTCTTGTGGCATTTTCTTATTTTGGCTGGATACCATATAGCCCAATGGGAAGAAACTGAGCTTATTTAATTTTAAACCCCTCGTGTCAAAGTGATTAAATTAAACGGACAGCTGCGTTTATAAACCACACATCACTTTTGGAGTAACGTAAACAAGCACAACCACCAAACTGCACCTTTTACAAAAGAGGGGGCATATAAATACAGAATATTTTCCAAGTTGTATGCCTTTTTTTTTAGAACTATGAAGCATTTGCAGTTTGTGCTGGTGCTGGTGATCGCGGTCAACGTGTGGGAATGTGGAGACGCGCAGTTTAGCGAGAGAGAGGAGCTGAGCCCCAGGAGGAGAAGATGTTACGACGGAAGCCTGCCCAAGAGGCTGAAGAGAAGGGAGCGGAAAGTGTTTGACAGCAGCGTGGGCAGCAGCAGCAGCGACGTCTGCCACAGACTGTATCCACGCGTGTCCTGCTGTCCCACCAGAAGAGCCGCCTATCAGATCCTCCACCGCAGGGATGCCAGGGTGAGTTAAATCCCCGTCACCACACGCGCTGTATTTCACTTTCTCTCACGTGAATGCACCGCGGTGACGCATTCGAAGACCTTTGAGTGTTTTACGCCTG
>NC_056513.1:30057617-30073636 GCF_014905685.2 Nematolebias whitei | reverse complement strand
GTTGGGAACCACTGTTTTTGTGTGTGTGTGTGTGTTGAGCAGCAAATTCATACTTATTTGACATAAATGTCTTCTCCAAGATCCAACGGTTGTCTGATTCTACTGTATTTGTTCACCAGCACAGACTTCGCTCAGCCTAATGCAAGCATCCACTTAGTTTTTGACAGATTCAGTCAAGTGCTTTGTTTACACTGAGTGTGAACCCACATTATAGAATTGCATATCAGGAAAACTACTGGAATTAACTCTTTCAAACTGCTCCATTTGATAACGCTCAGAATAATATATTTTTTAGTTTCTCATACTTTATAATAAGTATATTTAACTCAATTTGTCTGTTAGTAAGGTAATGTATCTCACAAACCACTGGACAGATTTTTGTGAAATTGAACTGGATGTATTTTTACAACTCTTTACATTGTGGATGTATAATAAACCAATGGCAAATCCTGTTCCATCCAGATATGACATAAAATTACATAAAATCAGCACAACATAACTAAAGAAATAAACATTACTAGAAACGTTCCTGTAGATGTCATTAAAAAACCAAAAGAAACATTTATACACATTTACAGAAATAAAATACATTTCACAAATGTTTTTCTAGCTTTTTAAGTACTTTTCTTTTCTCTCAGCAGGCAATGTCTTTAATAAGTTCTTATGTGGATTGCATTTGCTCTACCAGTTTTATAAAATCTGTTGCAACAATTTAAGCCCTGATGTAGGATCGTAATAATTTTTAGCCTGAACTGTGTTTTCTCCTTTTTAAGGATGATGCAGATTCAGCAAAAAACACAACAAAGGCCCACTTGTTCTGGTTTCGATGATGGCAACATTGGAGTCCATCCCAGCAACATATGGATGCAGGGCATGGCTGAGAGCACACAAATGCTTTTCTCTAGACCTTGTGCCAACCCATGGCACACAGAACCAATGGGCAAATTAGAACAGGAGAGCAGGCCTGCCCCATGCACTATATGACATGAGAGAAAAGGACACCGAGACGGAGGAGCGTACCCCTCATACAAGGTCACGGCCAGTGCAGAGCGTCCTCTTGACGTGAATAAATTGGAATACAAAAATATGAATGTGCTGATGCTTAATGATAGATGAACTAAAGCTATCTGTTACTTTCTTTTATTAGTCTTTTCAGGCAGATCTGTGTTTACAGTGATCAGCAAAATCAAATTTTCGTTGCTATCCATAACCGTTGTTATTATGGCAATGACAATGAAGTAAAGGTTGCTTTGATGAGAGATTTATTCTGTGCATGCCAGTGTGCCTCTCAGGAGAGAACATCAGGTTTCTCTCAGTGGTTCCACCACCATTCGCACTTACACAATCCCAAACAACCTGTAGACTGAAAACATTTTCTTTTTCTCTACAATCGAAGTTTGTCCTGCAGCCAGAGTGTAAGGTGTCCATATGTTAGCCTTGGGTCCCCTAATTTAATTGACTTCGACAGACTGCTAATTTGTTGATACCAGACTTGGAGTGATGTGGCTGTCTATCTCCAAATTAGTGTTTACACATGGACCTCACACAGAGTAGAACATTACCAGCCTGCCTGACTGCCCAAGCAGCGCAGCGCTTGACCTAAAACCGATTACATTGTGTTTTGATATAGCTAATTTGTTATGAAAATAATCCTGCTAATTACTTTTGGATGAACTCTTTCTGTACTTTTACAAAATAATCCCTGTGATAGAATTTGGGGGTCTTGTTTCGTTTCCTTTTTTCATTGTTTCTTGCCCCAAGTTGTGTTAGATGTAGGAATTGTAACTGACGGCCTGATTCTACAGTAGTGTAGTGGGGCAGCTGTGGCTGAGTGGTTAGAGCAGTCGTCCTCCAATGCGAGAGTTGGGGGTTCGAATCCACCAGCAGTCACATGCTGAAGTGTCCCTGGGCAAGACACTGAACCCCTCATCGCCTCTGATGTGTGTCCCATCAGTGTCTGAATGTGATAAAGCTCTGATTAGTCTCTTTAGAATGATTTGTTCAATTAGCTTTGTAGAGATCTAGTAGAGTGCTGTATGAATGGGTAAATGAGGACACAGATTGTGTTGTAAAGCGCCTTGAGTATCTTGAAATAAGATAGAAAGGCGCTGTATAAGTACAGTCCATTTACAGTCCATTTTACCACCAGTACTTCTGGTTTGGCTGTAGAAGTTATGGTTTCCTTGTGAGGTGCCTCAGAAGGCAGCGTGTGATCATCTCATCTCCTTTGTTTGTTTCCTCATTATAATTTTGCCAACTCTTTTGTTCAGATATGATTGTGAGGAGTATTTTTAACTCGTCTTATCTTTGACATGTAGTGCTGTAAAAATGTGAAAATCCACACGAGTGTGAACCAATCTCTTGTCTCACAGTTCAAGAATTTTTTCAATAGACCTTATAGTTTTTACACCGCAGCTGTTTGTTTGAATCAATATTTTGCCACATTAGCCACTTCTTCTCTTATGCATCTGTGTTACATCTGTGTTACTGTCCCCCCCCCCACCCCCAACCACCCATCCACACATATCTGACCTGACTTCAGAAACACACATTTAGAAACACCGTGTAAACTTGGTCTGTCTTTAGCAACACATCTCATGAACAGCTTATTTGATCATTTTGAAACTCACAGAAAGTAATCAACGGATGTATCTCTACAACTGATTAACTTTTGGAGCCATTTTGTTTCAAGATGGCTGCCGCAGCTACTTCATAAAAGACAAAATTGGCTATAACTCAGGTATTGTTTGAAATATTGAGCTGACATTTGGTATGGTCATACCTGAGAGCGAGTTATACATTCCTAAAGAAAATCAAAAGTCCACGATGGCTGCCTTTGCTAAAAGAGGAAAATACTATAACTCTGAAATTTTAAAAGATATTGAGTTGAAATTTGGTGTGGTGCTAGCTGACAGTGATACACAACACATTCTGAATTCAAATCTAAAAATGCAAGATGGCCTCCAAAGCTAATTTCAAATGGATATAATTCAGACGTTTTTAGAGCTATTGAAATTAAATTTGGTGTATTGGTAGCTGAGAGCGATCCTTAATAGACTCTGATTGCAAATTAAAAATTCAAGTTGGCCACGTGAGCTAAAAAGGAAGAATACTATAAATCTGCCATTTTTTGAGGTATTAAATTGAAATTTGGTGTGGTGAAAGCTGAGAGCAATGCCCAAAAAAATACCCCCCCCCCAAAAAAAAAAAAAAAAAAATCAAGATGGCCACCAAAGCTACATTTAAATGGCTTTAACTCAGCTATTGATACACACGGAGCTGAAATTTGCTGTGGTTATAGCTGAGAACATTCCCCATCACATACTGAATCCAAATAAAAAATCCAAGATGGCCACCATAGCTTGAAAGAGAAAATGACTATAACTCATTGATCTGTTGCCAAATTAGCTGAAATTTTGTGCACTGGTAGCAGCGAGTGAATCCCAACACATATTACTGTCAAATCAAAAAATTTAAATGGACACAATGTGGCAGGCCCCATCAAAGTTTCTCCAGGAACTTTCTAGTTATTTTTTTGTTGTTTGATTAAGAACTATGGTGCCGAGAATTAAATGATTTGTGTATTTCTCCAAAACAAAAGGATAAGTCTAACCTCAGTGCATAGCTAATTGGTTTCAAATCATACGAAGTGGAAAATCTTAGCTTTACGAATAAGTGCAACAATGTCAGTGCAGTAATGCTAATTTAACAACTAAGTTACAATTTGTCGTACACAGGTGTCTGACTTTTCAGACCAAGAAACAACAAACTTTCAAACATTTGTTTTTCATTATGTTGATGATCCTGGGGTGTCAGAAGCATTTGTAATGTGGGGGGGGGGGGGGGGCACACTGGTGCATGGTCTGGGTCATCCCCCAGAAAATTTGGAATAAAGTAGATGCTATTTCCTGCATTCTGGTGTATTTTAACAGGTTGTTAAACCTCTACATTTACCTAGGTAAGTGTGGTAAACACTTGATTCAACAACTATTTTAGAGAAATCCAACAAAGTTAAGTCAGGTCCTCTGGACAGTTTCTTTTTGTTGAAATGTTCCGTCTTTTGTCCAAAAGACTTCCATCAGACATATGTGTGTGTGGTTACCTAAAGAAATGATATTTTCTTCTAAATACAATTTAAGTTTTTGGAATTCACAAAGAAACCATACAAGTTTTATAGATTTATTCTTTAAAAATCCTACTGGTTTCCAAATGGTCAGAATTTGTTGATATATTTGTAACCCAAAAGATCTCAGCTTTTCAGTTCCCATCTTTGGTGATATTGTCACCCAGTGCATAAACTGTTCCCTAGTTACTCTGCAATGTGAAGTATGAGCTGAAAGTTAATAACTCACAATGTTAATTAGGTTTTGGCTCTTTTGTGTGTGTGTGGTCCCCAGATTTTTTCCACTAACAACACAGAATGTGGACACCTCCTGGAGGGGATCAAGTGTGCTCGTTGCTCCCCCAATGCCCAGGTGCTGTTCCACTCACTGGACATGGACAGGATGCCACACAGGGGGCCAGACCTGCCACGGCTCTGCCAGGACTTCTGCCGCGATTTCTATTACACCTGCAGGGGACACATACCAGGTAATTACACCCATAAAAATGTCAATGAATGTAACTTTAACCACTGCCTGTGTGGCTACCTGAAGGACATACAAACAAGCACATACACAAAAACAAAGTAAGAATAAGAACACAATAAAAAGATACTTGTGTGACACATTCAAATCAATGTGTGTGTTTCTGCAAATGGTTCAAAATTATTATAGGTTTTAACTAGCAAGTCTCTGCTCACACATGTAGACCTGGCAGAGATCTGGACTTATGCAAGAAGGGGTGCATCAGTAGTCTGGTCTGTGAAGATTTATTTTTTGAGCTCTTAACTCATCTGACCTCACATGCTGAGCCTGTCACTGTTTGATCACTGCCCTGCTTCAAATTTTAGAGATGCATGTCAATGAATCCTCATTCTGTCTTTACAGACAGAAGAAACAATTAGAATTTGAATTGCTCCAAATAAATCGATTTTACTTGTTTTCATGTCACCAGATGCACATAGTATTGTAGCTGTTGTTGTTTGTGTAAAATCTGCAAATTTTTAATAGTAAGCCAACATTTAGTAATTTAATAGTGAAGATAGAAGCAATACATCAAAAAACATTTCCTGACATGTGAATAAAAGTAATTTATTTAGCAAAAGATGGTGTGACAGTAATTTTCTCTCTTGTTCTGACAAAAGCCAATTCATCAGACTTAAGTAAAAATAATTTGACCATGATCGTCTTCACCAGACTGAGTGAAAAAGCACCCTAAACATGATTTCAGTGCTCTTCGTCATCCACAGGAGTAAAGTGTCACCTAAAAACCTGCATTTTCTGCTCTGCCACTGAAGTTATATGCTTACATGATTATAAAGGGAGTAAATCTACTTTGACACAGCAAACATGAAAACACTCTTTGATGCATTACTTTTTTTCTTGTACCTATGGCTTGCTACATAGAAACTATGTCCCTCAAATCATTAGCTTTTCAGAAGAATTTCTTTTGAAGGGATGCACAATCACAGGTAGTTGTGACTCCAGAGTGCTTGATCCTATCAAGTTAAAACACCTTGGCAGTATGTTCTCATCTTTTCAAGTTTTCTTCTGATCTCTGTCTTCTCCGTACTATACCATACCATGCGACTTTATTTCTAAAGCACTTAAAGACAGCAACAAGGCTAACCAAAGTGCTGTACAAGAAAACAACAAGAAAAGGACACAGCATAAAATACATAATAAATCCTCAGCAGTAAAGATAAGAAACTAAATGACTAATGACCTCTGCACCTCATGGGTCCAGGAAGAACTCACCATGTGTACCCTATATACAGCAGAACCCCAAAACAATGGCAAATATGCTATCTGTAAGTGTTCAGTAAGTTCTAGGGTTGTCAGCTATATGTTGACTATGTCAATATACATTGTGGAAATAGGCCTGTCACGATAACAGATTTTGCTGGGCGATTAACTGTCTCAGAAGTTATTGCGATAAACAATAATATTGTTTGAAATTTGACAATTAGTAATTATTGTCAATTTTAAGAAGAAATGTTAATTTGTTTTGAGTGTAGTAAATTTTTTGACCACCAGATGGCAGTATAAGACTGTTTGAACCGAAGGATGGATAGTGAGGGAGCGCGCAGCGTGTCTCTTTACGAAAAATGGGAGGGTGGCCCCTTGACGTGACATGGGCCATCTCTCCTTATTTTTTTCCACTTCTCAAAATGGCGGATGCTCAGTGTGGTTTTAATTCTTTAGCATAGCATTTTTCACATAAAGCTTTTAATTAAAAATCAGTAAACAAGTTCTCAGCTGCTTTTTGCAGAGAAAAACGACTTTTTACACGAAGGCACGGGTTTCAACCTTGAATTTTGGAGTTTCGACCAGACAGAGGTTTTTTCCAAGAGGTCGGCCTCTTAGCTTAGCTTGTAGCTTAGCTTCTTAACTTAGCTACTTTTAACGATCCAAAAATGCGATTTTGGACAGTTAAAATGGATTTTAAAGAGAAAGGGAGGGGTCAGTGAAGAGCATCGGAGTTGAGCCTTTTGTCATCCAGTGTCTTCAGTAGAAAGAGAGAAACACGAAGAAGCGATAAAGCAGATAAATGAAAATGAGGTTGATGACTTTCATCATGTGATTAATTGATTTATTGTTTATCGTGACAGGCCTATGTGAAAATGTTTGATGTATGCTACAGATATGTTAGAAGCAAGTTGCTCATAGGTTAGTAGTAAGTTACATATGTTACACAATTACCCAGCTGGTTTCCAACATATGTCATCTTATGAGTAACTTACATGAACTGAGTGTGAACATATGCATAACTTACCTGTAATGTAGTCTTAACTTATCAGCAACACATTAGCATATGCAGAAAATTTAGTGCATGTACAAAATTTTTGGCTAGCCTTGGCGTATGACAACCTATGGCACATCGTACTTCAGCATGCTGGTAACTTATTCAAAACGTACACCTAGCATATGCTTACAGTTTGCCCTGTTTCCCTTATTTTAATGTTGGCATACACTGATGGAATTTGTGACTGTGTGACAGCTTCTTTAGGATGACATTGGTTACTGCTGTTTCACAGTATAGAGAAAGCAGGTGAAGAAGACTTGCCTGATGTTAGATTTTTGGCATGCACTGACAGACAGATGTAACACAAACCAAAAAGCTGCAGAGATGAATTCAGAGAAGAATTCCTTCTTCCTCTATCCACTGCTGTGCTCCTTCTCGCTCACCCGGCTCAGCCCACCACAGATCAGCATATGTGGTGACGAATGACACATTTATTTTTCTACAAAGGTTGTGTGTATGTAAAACTGCTGAAGTGCATCAAAATGTCAAGTACTTTGGGTGGGCCACCCAAGTTGGCTTGGAATATAACCAGATGGAAGTACAACTAGTGCTGGAGAGCCAGGAACATGGACAGAGTTCTGACACCATTTCTTGTTTTTCTTCTTTACAGACCCCTTTTTCAGTCTCGCTCTTTTTAATATATATTTTTTTTTTAATCTTTTTTTAATTTGATTCATAACATTTAGCATACTTTTGGTGACATTATTAGGATTTCTTTGGATTAACAATTTTACTTTTTAAATTTTAGCTTTTGATTTTTGTACTGAGAGTTAGCAACAGTAAATTTAGGTACAATTCAACTTTTGCTAAAACCAAAATCAGTAGCCAAAGGTTATAAATTGAAACAGTAGCCTTTACAACAACCATTAAAAGTTCTTGTTGGCCCTTGAATAGCCATTGTGTTGGCCCTTGTGTTTCTATAAAGATATTTACCGCCTTGACACCTATGTTTTCCCAGGACCTCCCACTTACTCTGTCCTCCCATCATATCTTCTTTCACCCATTCCTTCATCCTGCGCCCAAGGTTCCCAACCAGCATGGTTAAGATAACTGCATGCATAAGAGTGTGGGCGGTATAGCCTGAGCTATGTGTGTGTGTGGTTCTACATGTGTTTGATGTTCATGTTGTGTTTAGATGTTTGAGGGGATATCCTATCACTTCCAGAATTTGATGCGTTAAGCCCTTGCAGTGTGTGGCAGGAGATGAAAGGAGGAACTGGGAAAGTCCTGTTGGAGTTTTTATCACTGGTATAGCTGCGCTCGTCTGTTCTCTGAGAAGTCAACTAGAGCAAACAATATTGTCAGGATTGTTTTTAATTTGCATAGTGTCTCTGAGACCCACTGCAGATTTCACTTACTTTTGAGAACAATGTTATGGCTGCTGGCTGGAGGTGAAGCTGCGTGTGAACACCATGATGTCGATCACCTTTGCTCTTCACTTTGAACAGCTTATCTTTGATTTGTTATTTAAGGTATACCACATTGAATGTTCTTATGGATGTTATGTCCTATATAACAAATGGATTTATTTTATTTCACAAGTTGCTCCAGTATGCAGCTCAGTAATGCACAGACCTGCTTAATGATAGAAGAAGTGGCTGATTGTGTGTGTGCATGTGACAGATACTAAGAAACTGAATGAGCATAGTTGCAATGTTAGTTTTATTTATTTAAAACTTTATTTATATGCAGAACAGACTTCCTAAAGAACAAGATTAAAATATTTTCCACATAAATTCATTAAGGCAAGAATAATAACAACCTGCTTTTTATATATGCCATTAATGATGCTGCACCTGCCTCCACCCTCATTTTCCCCATTCTGGGCCCTTGAGCAAGGACCTTAACCCCCACCATCTGCTCCCTAGATAGCAGTTCTCTGCTCCACAAAAATTGTGGCTGTGGTAACTCGGTGGTCTGTGGTTGTGTCAGGAAGGACATCAAGTCTTCGTGCGAATAGTTCACTGTGGCAACCCCTGAAGAAGAGAGCAGCCGAAAATAATAATAATAATAATGGTTGCACCTCATTAATCAAACTTTACTCTCGTCTTTACAAGCGACAAATAAAAAAAGAAAAAGTTTATTTGAACTAAGAAAGGGGTGTTTGTTTTCTCTGAAAAGTGTATATTACATTGCTAATCACTGAATAATATGTTTTTCAGTATGTTTCTTTCACTTGCTTTCTTCAGCCTTTTATAACTGTGATTAATTTGGGTCATCAAGCATATCCGTCGATTATATTACTTCTGTTTTCCCCTGCCTTTATGTAACTAGTCAACTATTTTTGTGCACATTTGTAGTTCCCCCGCAAACACTATAGACACTTAAATGTATACCTCAATTAGCATACATACTGAACCATTTACTTTTCACAGAATCATCAAGATTTAGGAAGCACAGTTGTTCTTTTTAACTATTGCAATACAGTCAACATTTTAATTATTCTATCAACAAGTGTCTTTTATCTGTTGTGTTTGGTAGAACTGTTCCAAGCTGATGTCGATGAATTCTGCCAGTACTATGGGAGGAGAGGGTCCAGTTTATGTTTTCCAGATTTTCCACAAACCCACCTTCTTGGGCAAGATTCCAACTACTTGGAAGATAAGAAAATAGAAGATATCAGTAGGTTTGTAGCTTGATTTTAACCATTTTGATCCATCAGAGGACTAAGTTGCTTTTTTGTTGTTGCTTCACACTGCTTTGTTCAGTTTTGATAATATAATTAAATGCTTATCTTGCATCATTGTAGTTACCACTTAATACATTTCAGCTCTGGCTTTCTTGAGGCAAGAAGGTCAGGAAGTATACTGTATTTTTCCGACTATAAGGCGCACTTGAAATCCTTTAATTTTCTCAAAAATCAACAGAGAGCCTTATAATCCAGTGCACTTTATGTATTAATTTTGGTTGTGCTTACTGACCTCTAACCGATTTTATGTGGTACACGGCGCTCTGTCAAAAATAACTTGTTTTGCCTAATGCACCTTATGTATGAAAACAGACCTGTTGATTGATATTGCACCTTATAGTCCGAAAAATACGGTAGTCCAGAGTTACAGAAACTTACAATTGTCTAAATAACTTCTGACGGAGTCAGTAACTCACCTTTCTTTGAGATGTACACTCACATAAAACACTAGTGTCAGAACCAAATTTTTAGTAGGATTCTTGGCATAATTTTGGGGCATCAAGCTTGCTTCTACTGAACTAGAAATGTTATTTATTCCATGTTTTAATCGTGTTTTTCTCCTCTGACTTCCATTCCATGTGTCATAAGACATTAACGTTAAACTGATGTCTTCCTGCATGTTCAAACTTCATTTTAAATACTACAGTGTGAACATCTCCCTTACTTTTTATGCCGTTTTATTAGATAATTAAATGCTTCCATCATTCTGTGACATTTCTGTATTTTTCCTGTTGCGCAGGAAACACAAACACAACTGCTACTGTGCCCAGGAGGTGTTGAGTGGTCTGAGGCAGCCGGTCGCTGTGGTTCACTGTGGTGACGGCTCTCAGCGCCTTTTTGTTCTGGAGCGAGAAGGAATTATCAGGATCCTCAACCATAACCTTGAGCTAATCAAAGAGCCTTTCTTGGACCTTCACAAGCTGGTGCAGAATGGTCTGAAGGTAGGAAAATGTCATGAAATATTTTTAAATTACAAAGAGAGTCTTAAAGTGCTTGTGATTTTTTTGTAAACAAAGAAAAAAACTGATTGCATTTTTGAAAAGATAATAACATTATTGTTAACTGTTGAGTTATTAAGATTTTCACAGGTGCAGTAACAGGAAGTGATGACAAAGGGGAGTAGCAAAGAGTCTGATGCTTTTTTAAATTATTTTGAGTCACTATCAGAGAGAGACAAAGAGTCAGAGTTGAAATCTTAGTGTTTCAATGAACAAAGACCAGGGAGGTCCTTTTTAAAGAGCTACTCTTTCTTCTTTGATATCACTTCCTGTTTTACTTTGGCTGTTCCAAGTAAAAAAAAATGCTAGTTATGTGACCAAATGGGTTAAATTATGTGAATTGTGCTAAACCTCTTAAATATGAAGATATTTTCTTTCAATGCTTTTTTTGTAGGATATGCACATCACATGCACTTTAATATAGTTGCAAAAATAAAAACATGCTGTAAGTAAACAAAAACAAAAACAGAGTGCAACATGGCTGATTGAATGTGCAGTGTTTGAAACACCAGTGTCTCCAGCCAAGGGACTGTAAATTTGTTGAAAATTATGCTCAGTAGCATTCAATCATATAATTAGACCAAACAAGCGGCCATGTTATTGTAATTGTGCATTTCACTAATATTTATTAATAACAGCATATATTCTACACATTGTGCAGACTGTATTTTTTTAAACTAATTCTTGCAATATTAACTACTGTTTTCTTTTTCCTTCATCTGTCCACATTTATTGTGACATGGCAGTGACTTAATCCAAGAGTAGCATAACATGTAATGGGCTGTTTTATTGTATCTCCATGATTTGGTCTTCCTTTACTGTATTTGCAATATAAAGTTGGCAAAATGAACTGTACACCTAAAATAATTAACTAATATATCCATTGCAATGACATTTTAGGTCTTAGGAAAGCATTCTGACATGTATTTTCTATCTATAATGCTTTATCTCTGGTTTAAAATTTTTTAAATTGTTCAGGGATTCTTTAGATTCCACTGTGAGGTGGAATAGTAGGAATGTTTGGAGGGCACGCTTGCAGACAGGAAGTTTATCTATTGCTCATGTCCCTTGCTCCTCTGCTGACAAGACACATTGTTAACAAGGAATGAATCAGAGCACAGCATTTGAATACGCAACTACCCACTGCGGGATGCACATCCTGCTCTTCTCAGCTCCCTTATCATAGCTCAGTCCAAACTGGTTGTGGATAAAATGTCTATTATGACAATTAGATGTGGCTCAATCCCCTCTATGCCCCAGAAGTCCTATTATGTGATGTTGGCAGCTGGAACAAGAAACCAGTAAGTAGGGGTGGACAGAACCATTGAAGGGCAAAGGTGTTTACTGGGAGCATCAACAGGATGGAGCTGCCTTTATACAGAGAGAGGAACCCAGGCTATCATTAAGCAGGCCAGATAACAGCTCTATCTTCAGCTGCATGCACATGCTTTGATTGTAATGTTCTGTGTTTCCTGTTGCTCCTCTGTCCACCTCTTTTTATTGCTTCCCCTGGTGCCAATTAAGCCAAGCTGCACAGAAACAATAGTGTTGTGGTGGTGTGGGTTCCTAGCTTCATTGTGGGTGTTCTCTTACATTTATTCTACAATCATTTTTTACATGGCACGGTGGCACAGTTGGTAGAGCTGTTGCCTCTCTGTGAGAAGGTTGCTAGTTCAAGTCCTGGCCCGGGACCTTTCTGCATGGAGTTTGCATGTTCTCTATGTGCATGCGTGGGTTTTCTCGGGGTACTCCGGTTTCCTCCCACAGACCAAAAACATGCATGTTAGACAGATTGTAAAAGGTTTGTAAGCTCAATCATCCAGGTAGATAACAACAAAAAGATTCAATCGTGTCATCTGGACCAGTTTCTTTAAGTGATAAACGTTTCATCCCCCATCTAGAGGACTTCGTCAGTCTGCGGCCTGCCATCCAGATCTGCCCCATAAGTAGCCTTCACTGCTGTGTTTCAAGCCAACCTCCCTTAGGCTGAATGGCATCTCTAAATTGTCCCTGGGTGTGTGTAAGAGAGTGAATGGTTGTATGTCTTGTTTGTCTCTGTCCCTGTGATGGACTAGAGACCTGTTCAGGGTGTACCCAGCCTCTCACACAGTGATTGCTGGATATGGGCACCAGTAACCCCCTGCAACCCAAAAAGGAAAAAGCAGGTAAAGATAATGGATGGATGGAATTCTTTTTTACTCTTTGCACCTTTTCATTAATTTTATGGGTTTACAGTCTAATGAGTTCTGGGATGGAGAAGAAGGCTGAGATTATTGTAGGCAGCCTAACACACACCTGTGCAATACTCATGCTGTCCAATCAGCCTTATGATATGCCACACCTGTGAGAGTTGGATGGATTATCTCAGCAAAGGAGAAGTACTCAGTAACACAGATTTACACAAATGTGTGATCAATGTTTTTGAGAAAAGGCCTTTTTTGTGCACTGAAATAGTCTTAGATCTTTGAGTTCTGCTCATGAAAAATGGGAACAAAAACAAAAGTATATCGTGATCTGTTGGACTTTGTCGGACCCAAAGCGCAGACAGAACTCGGGAAGCTCGAAGTATACATAAATAATTATAACAAAAACAAACATGGCAGCAAAACTTACACTTCTTAGCTCAGAAGACACAGACGGGGAACAGAACATGACGCCACAAGGAATAATCCACCGACAGAGGAACAACAAGGCAACGCAGAATATATATAGGGACTAACGACGAGATAAACACGAACACCTGGGGATGGACAACAGGTGGCAGAGGCAGGAGCTGATTACATGAAGGAGAAACACTGAGTAGAGCAGGACAGATGACACAAGAATCACAAAAATACACACAGATCTTCTCAAAGTGTCGTGTTTATATTTTTGTTCAGTGTTGTTCAGATGTCTGAACGTATTGTAACTTCTACAGAAACATCTACAGACCTACAGATGTCCAGTTTGTTGCTCACTCTGTGATGTGGCTTTACATGCATTTTCACACAGTGAGTGACATCTGACCTCAAAGTGGTTTTGGGGTCTGAGTTGCCAGGTGTGAACGCCCTGAATCAAACTTGTCGACCTGAAGTCGAATCACCGGCTGATGTGTGCTTATGAGTTTGAATAAATCACTGATCTTTTGTTTTCCTATTAATTCTGGTTCAGGTTGATCTGAGTTTTATTCAAAAAAATTCAAGCATCATAAATAATGTTAACATAATAAAAAAGGTTCAGGTTTTTAAATTGTTTTAGACAAAGATTGATCTAGTTTGTCTATATCTGAAACTTAAGATGCATCAAAAATATGGTCTGCATTTGCTGTGAAGTGTCACTTTTTATCTTAAAGTAGCTTCTAAGGAGTTCTTTCATTTGGATGCTGTGGGAGATTTTTCTTAAACATAAAAAAATATATAAATCATCTATTATTGTTGTCTTGTGTGGTTGTTTTGACCTTTTTATTTAGCAAAATTTACTTGGAACAGTTTCAATTTCATAGAATATATCAAATTATTTCTTTGGCTGCATGCTTTGTGAATTTGTTTTATGCGCTGCCTGTTTCAGTTGCACTAAAAGCTTTTTTGTCTCAATCTCAACAGATTATTTTCAATCAAAAGACAATTTTTCATTTAAAATGGCTGAAATTTTGGGTTCTACACAACCATAAATAGCTGTAATTTGTTAAATGTTCTTTCCAGTAAAGTCCAAAGTGCTTACTTTTTTTTTTTCATTTACCCTTTATTTATCCAGGTAGTCTCATTGAGCCATGAGAACTCATTTTCAAGAGAGACCTGTTTAGGGAGCTGATGGTGGGGGTTAAGGGCCTTGCTCAGGGGCCCAGGGTGGGGCGAAGGAGGGTGGAGGGAGGTGTGGGTGTTTCACCTTTTCCACCCACATTTTAATGTTGACGGTACCGGGAGGTGAACCTGCGACTTTCCGATCACAAGCCCATCATCTAACCTCTGCGCCACCATGCCCACATTTTTATTGTGTCAGCCTTTCAAATAAAAATAAGCCATAGTTTTAGGTGACTGTAAACTTGTCATTTAAAACTTCTTTCTTCTTCTTTGGCTTAATGAGAAAATATGGGCCGACATTGTTAAAGCTGGAGGGCATTAGAAAAAAGACATCTTCAGATGGTGAACAAATCAATAAATTTGTGGAATGAAACTTTGTTGTTTACTAGGGATGCGCGATATTATCGGCATGGTATCGGTATCGTCTGATATTAGTGATAAAATTAAATATTGGACATCGGCCATTCCATCAAAATAACTCACAGATATAAAAGGCTTCTGTTTAAAGTTCATTTTTAATTTAAGAAACAAAGTATATCTATTAATGCACTACTACTTATGCGCTTTTCACGTGTCGCTTGTGAACAGGTTTTTAGATTTGTGAAAATTTACAAATTTTGCACTGTTCATGTGTTGTCATTGTGTTAGAGAGAGTAAATGTCATTAATAAACTTGACATTAAACATAATCTAAGTTGAAGTGTTACATCATTTTCAGCCCCCTTTTTGGCATCTGCATTTGGTAGAATGCCAAATTGACAAAGAACATGCAGAATAATGTAGTATTTTAAGCAGCAGAGAAAGCTATGTAGTCTCTGTAAGTAGGTCTAGGGGAAAAAAAAATCTGTTTTGGTATCAGATATCAGCCAAAAATACAACATCGTGTATCCTACTGATTACAGTGGTTAAGTTCTACACCCCAAACAAACATAGCCACACCTCAGCAGCACACCTCACTTGGAAAGTGCAGCTGAACAAATGCAACGTAAAGAGAGTCTTTACGTCTGCAGCTCAGCTTCTGAGTGAAGCACAGATGTGTACACAGTCAATGACAAAACCTTACGAAAGACACATATGTACACTTCGTTTGTACAGGTGTCTGCACTTCCACTGCCCAGAGGCAACTGTTTTTTTGTTACACTTATGTAACGACACTACAAATTTCTGACTCAAAAATTGCATTCCAAATTTTTCAGGAATACCGAGAAAATGCAGAGAAACACACCTCCACACACAAAGTTTGTTTTCTCAGTCATCCAGGTATATAACAACAAAAAAGGTTGAATCATGTCATCTGGACTTCATTTTTTTTTGTTAAAAAGAAACGTTTCGCCCCTCGTCCAAGAGGCTTCGTCAGTCTGAGGCCTAGCCATCTGGTATTACCCAGAAGCCACCCTGACTCTTGTGTTTCAAGCCTGCCTCAGATACCCCTGAGGTCTGGCCTTTTCACTAATGGTTTCAAAAACACAAAGTCATACACCTCCACACACTTCCACTGGGTAATAAGTGAAGTGAAGGCATTTTAAATGTGTCTAAATAATCTTTTACTTTTTATGATCTTGAAACTTCAACATACAACCTTAGAAGGCCACTAGGTCAGTGGTTCCCAACCATGGTCTTTGAGGAACGCCATCCTGTATGTTTTAGT
>NC_056513.1:30032532-30052617 GCF_014905685.2 Nematolebias whitei | reverse complement strand
TATATATATATATATATATATATATATATATATATATATATCTTGGGTGCACGGAAATGTGACACTTCTTTGTCAGTTATATGATGTAAAGTATTTGACAATGACAGACTTAGTCATCTCTTTTCTTCATGCATACTTGATGTGAAATTGATATGTATTTAATACAACACCATAATTGAATGTGCACTCAGTATAGTTGTTTCTTTATGGTTACTTTGACACTTGGCAGAATAAATAAGAGTACCCACTTGAATCCACTACTGAAAATTAAATTTACAGCTGTCATTTGATTAGTAGTTTCTCTAAATGAGTTTGTTTTATGCACTGTATGAACAATATCAAGAACAATCCTGTGCAGATTTGGAAGGAACTTTAAGATGGTGCTTATGAGAAACCTTAGATTGACACAACTTTGCCTTCTTTTAGCCAAACTAGTGAAGACACATTGCTTGCATTGTTTGTTTCCTATGACTCTAGCTCCAAATCTGCTGAAGAAGTTTATCATTTGCAAAAGAGCTAATATTTCAGCTCAATAAGCCTCTGCATATCCTGCTAGTCCCCTTTTGCCTCCAGATCTAGGCCTCTCTGTCACAAGTTTACTTAGGGTATGTAGGTCACTGCATATCATTTCTATCAGATAGATGTAAGATTTCAAGAAGAACAGCCGCCCTTAGCTGCAAGAGCTAATGGCGCTGTGGCTGAGTGGTTAGAGCAGTCGTCCTCCAATGCAAGAGTTGGGGGTTCGAATCCACCAGCAGTCACATGCCAAAGTGTCCTTGGGCAAGACACTGAATCCCTCATAGCCTCTGATGTGTGTCCCATCAGTGTATGAATGTGATCTAAAGCTCTGATTAGTCTCTTTAGAATGATTTGTTCAATTAACTTTTGTAGAGATGTAGAGAGCTTTATGAATGGGTAAATGAGGCACAGATTGTAGTGTAAAGCGCTTTGAGTATCTTGAAATAAGATAGAAAGGTGCTATATAAGTACAGACCATTTAGCTTTAAATCATCTGCTTTTAGGATGGAACTCTAACAATCTTTTACAGGGGAGCCACTCTATCTCCAACAGATGAAAACTAATCCACTCCTATTGAATGCTATTTTATTTGACCTAAATGATCAGACATTTACTGTAGTAACATTGACCACACATTCTGATAGAGGAAAGTTGTCATTATGAGTGTGAAGATTTTCATTAATGATCTCAATATATCATAGTTCATGTTCAATCCTCCTCGGGCTGATGAAGTCTTTTGGATGAAAGACGAAACGTTTCAACAAAAAAAAGAAACTGTCCAGAGGACCTGACCTAACTTTGTTAGGGCCTGCCTAGAAAGGCAGCTGTTATTATCTACCTGAAGAGGGTCTTGCTCTTCCATCAACTTTAATGCAATCCAAACCGCAATGTGTACCCCCACAAGTTTTACATCAAAGTGACCGGCTCGGCACCGTGATGTGTGCTACTACTTTTATTGGTGTTCGAGTTACCATGACAACGTAATTTGCAAACAAAGATGCCATTTTTCTTATTGAAAAACACTGACAGCACTTTTAACAGCTTCTAACTGCCACACTTAGGTCGAGGTCACATGACCTAGAGTGAAGAGGTCACTGAACAAAACACTGATTAACTTTTGGAGCCATTTTGGATCAAGATGGCTGCCACAGCTACCTCAAACAACTCAAAATTGACTATAACTCAGCCATTCTTTGAGATACTGAGCTGAAATTTGGTCTGGTCATAGCTGAGAGCAAGTTGTTATATATTCCTAATGCAAATAAAAAATCCAAGATGGCCATCTTAGCTAAAAGGGAAAAAAAAAAGATAACTCAGCTCTTGTAAAAGATAGTGAGCTGAAGTTTGGTGTGGTGGTGCTGACAGCAATGTACAACACATTCTGAATTCAAATCTAAAAATGCAATATGGCCGCCAAAGCTAATTTCAAATTGATATAACTCAGAGGATTTTAGAGCTAGTTAGCTGAAATTTGGTGTGTTGGTAGCTGAGAACAATCCCTAATAGACTCTGGTTGCAAATTAAAAATCCAAAATGGCAAATTGAAAAAAAATATTATAAAACAGCCATGTTTAGAGATAATTACCTTAGCTGAAATTTGGTGTGATTGCTGAGAGCAATGGCCAAGACTTACTTTCAACTCAAAAATTTTAAATGGCTGCAACATGGCAGTCCCCATCAAAGTTTCTCCAGGAACTTTCTAGTTGGGTAATGATCTTTGGTTGTTTTTTGTCCTAATATATGAGTCTTCTACACTATCTTGTGCATTTTGACTGTGGTCTCTGTCGTTGTTCACTTGTACTTTGAGCACCATCCTTTTGTAATTTGGCACACTTGGCCTTGTCAGGGCCGTTTGATTGAGCTGGGCTGAATACAGTCCGAACAGAACAGAAATCTATTACACCAGTTTATAATGTGTGTATCTTGGCTTGTGACAGAAAGTTCTCCATTGTAGAGCCACACAAATAGACAATTTTTTCTTTGTTTCATTCTTTAACAATTTTGCGAAGAATACCTGAAATAGCTGATTAATTAGACTTTACTGGCATCTGATCTTAGAAGATCTGCCTTCCTTCTTCAGATAAAATGTGAACGTTAGGATTTAAGCTATCTTAAAAAGACGTAGTGTGTAACTGTTCTTCACAAATTAGCTTAGATTTTTGTTCTTTCTTTTGTCCAGAAAATATAGTAAGGGTGAACACAACAAGAAAGGGCTGACCTGACTTGCCTTGCCTGGGGAATGAAATGCTTAGCTGATTATTACAGCTAGCTATGATGGGAAGACCACCAGAGTAGTGACAACTGATGTAGCTGCCTCCGGGGTGAGACAAAGGTTTACATATTACACAAGCAATTTAGATGTTTTCTAAACATGTTGCCAAGACAGTGGGAGTTGGCAGCTCTCTCCATGTTTAGGTTTCCTGTTTTTGCTCCCCCACTTTATCTCTACCCTCCTACCTCCCCTCTCTCATCCTAGCCTTGAATTGTGCACGGACTTGGTGTGAATTGGGAAAGATGGAGGGTTTTGTGGAGCAAAAAGCATAGACTGAAGCACTTCACACTTTTGTGCACTCTATGAACTGCGCTGAGTGAGTGAGCTAATAAATTCTTTTAGCCACTCAGTGCAGTATTCACAAATATCCCCCAAAGATTACACACACTGCACAATGGAGGCCACCGGGACGGTCTGAGCGTCACAGGGCCCCCCGACCCTGAGGACAAGCACACATAATCAGGCTGTAAGAAAGCTTCTGCTATGCTAGGAGGGTTGAGGGGGAGGGCTCCTAAGAGAAGGTGCAGCTCAACCCCAGATTCAAATGTTTTATGGTAGCTGGTATATTCAAGAGTATGAAGTGGAACAACAGAGTTTGAAAATATAAAGTGTGGTAATAAAATAATAAGCTGCACTGTTAAAAGAAATGTGATGGTTAAATATAAAAGAGGATTAGAAAAAAAAAAAAAATAGGTGGTGATGGGTGTGTAATGGTGAGATGTTGGTGATGATGTGATGATGAATATGACCGGGGGATTTCAGCCTCACACAGTGGAGCAGAAGCCAAGCTGGAACATAATTAACTCCTAGCTCTTTTGTGTTCCTCATCTGACTGCAGAGTGGTGATGAAAGGGGCCTATTAAGCTTAGCATTCCACCCCAATTACAAGAAGAATGGCAAGCTGTACATCTCCTACACCACCAACCAGGAGCGCTGGGCCATTGGACCACACGACCACATTCTACGTGTGGTTGAATACACCGTGTCACGGTAATGAAGACTCGGCTACCAAATTTTCCATTGGTGGAAAGATTAACAAAACCTGGGATGCCTTACAGTCATCAATTTTCTGTTTTGGAATAATATAAGCTTGCTTTTTTTCAAATTAAAAAAAGGTTTAATACAAAATCAGACTTCTTGAATTATCATTATTATTGCAGACAAGTGAAATTCACAATGACCAGCAACAATAGTAACAAAAGCTTTGTAGACGTCTAGAGATACAACCAGAAAACAAACAAGGTTTTTGTCTTGTAATTTAGAACAATTGTGTAAGAAAACTAATTCTAAGATTTGTTTTGCTGAGAATTTGCAAAACTCTGGATAGCAAAACTTTGCCTTTACTTGCGTCTGTATCTTACAGTCCTTTCACAATAACTTGTTTAAAAAATTTAAAAAAATCACGACCATATTTAAGTGTTATGTTTTAATTTACTTAATCACAGTTAAATGTTTAACTTAATGAGCTAATGGTGATTATAGTATTGCCATGCGGCTAAGTGACTGCAGCATCGTCCATAATTTAGGGATTCTGTAGAGAAGTGACATTTACATTTATTTAATGGTTGTTTGCGTTTCTTCTTAGACAAACTGCTTTTCAGAAATTTCACAACAACCCAAAATAGCATATAATTTATCATCATGTATTTGTTGCTGATTTGGTAAAACCAAATTCTCAACACAGCTGCTCCATCTTAAAGTTAATGTTCCATCTCCACCCACCATCTTTGTCTTACTGAGACATTACATAAGATATAGACTAAACTTCTCCAGACAACAATTTAAACTCATTACTGGTTAAGTTTTGTTTTGTATACCATTTATATTTCTTATCCACAGATCATTATCATTTTAGCAACAGTTCAATTATTTTGTAAGTATAAAGATAATCCAATTCTGCTCATTTCACGAAATGTTTTGTAAATCATGTCGCAAAACGGCAGTATTGCTGTTCTTTAGTGACTTGCAAATAAATAAAGATACATTTTCTGGCCAGCTGTATAAGTGTTTTGGAAGACAAGTTAAATTGAAACTGTAATGAAACTTCTTCTTTTTCTTCTTCCTTCATCCTTCTTTCTTCCATCCTTCTTCTTTCTTCCTACTTTCTTCCTTCCTTCTTAACTGTGTAAAAAAAAGTTTTGTTAAAAATCAAAAATCTTCTTTTCTTTCTTCGGTTTTCTTCCTTCCTTTTTCTTCTTTCTTTTTCTTTATTCCTTCCTTCCTCCTTCCTTCTTCTCTCCTTCTTCCTTTCTTCTTCTTCTGTCAGCTTTTCCCTATTCTGGGGTCGTCACAGCGGGTCATCCTTCTCCATCTCACTCTGTCCTCACTCCATCTACACCATGTCCACTTTAACTGCATCCATATATCTCCTCTTTGGCCTTAACAACAAAAATAAATCTTGTTATTTGTTATTTTAAAAAAAAGGTTAAATCGTCATCTGGGCAAGTTTCTTTTTGGGAGACTGTTGTTAGTTGTTTTATTGTAATGCAGTAAGAATTGTTTTTGGACTGTGACAAAAATGACAATAGTTGTTTATTCTCTCTCAGGAAAAATCCAAATCAAGTAGACATAAGGACGATGCGTGTGCTTATGGAAGTGGCAGAGCTGCACAGGAAACACCTCGGAGGTCATCTTTTATTCACCCCTGATGGTTTGTTGCACATCATTCTGGGAGATGGCATGATCACTCTGGATGATATGGAGGAAATGGATGGACTCAGGTAAGATGAAATGTCAAAATGTCATTACCCTAAAGTCACAATAACTCACTATGTGTGTGTTATTACTGTAAATGTTGTTCTTGTTGACAAATCAATGTGAGGTCATTCTATTGTATGTTTTTGCATACAGTGATTTCACAGGATCCATCCTAAGGGTGGATGTGGACACAGATGTTTGTACATCAAATTATTCCATACCACGGGACAATCCGTACTTTAACAGCACTAATCAGCCACCTGAAATTTTTGCTCATGGATTACATGACCCAGGCAGGTAAGTGGGACTGATGGGACAATACCACGCAAAAGATCTTACACAAAGTAATTTTTATATTTTATTAGGTTCTGCTCTCTAAATGGTGCTGATATGAGAAATGAACAAAATTACATTTTTTATATAAAAAGGATGCAGAAATGTAATATACATTGGCACCAGTTAACTGGTGTAAACTAAAGATGCTACTTCTTTTATTCTACTACAATAATTGTGTAGGTGTGCAGTGGATCGACTTCAGACAGACAATGGAAGTCTCGTTATCCTATGCACAGACGCCAGTGGCAGAAACGCCTCAGCAGGAAGAATATTGGAAATTACTAAAGGAAAGGATTATGGTGAGTCATAATTTCCACAGTATTATTTTTAAATAGTCATAATATTTACTTTTTTTTGTGTAAAATTAGTTTATTGTTTTGCAATATATCGCCTCTGATTTAAAAAAAAAATGTATGTGAGTGCAACCTTAGCCCAACACCAAAGTTCATGCTCAATAATCCAGGTAGAAATCCAACAATGTTCAGTCACGTCATCTGGACGGTTTCTTTTTTTTTTTTTCTGAGACGTTTTGTCCTTCATCCAAAGGACTTCTTCAATCCGAGGAGCCACCAAAACAAACTGATTCCCACAAACAGCATACTCCATAGTGGAAAAAAACAGTTTGCTGGAACTAAGATGGCCTCCAGGGCCCCGCCCTCTCCCCCGTCAACTCCTCTGAGACAGTCATACCAAAGCGGTTCAAAACATCAAAGTTCATGCTCAGTAATCCAGGTAGAACTCCTACAATGTTCAGTCAGGTCATCTGGACTGTTTCTTTTTCTCTTTTCTTTTGCTGAGACGTTTCGTCCTTCATCCAAAGGACTTCTTCAGTGTTAGCCCAAGTTTTTCTTGGTGACAATTTCAACATAACATCAACCTCTTGGATAACCTTACATGTTTATTACCCTGGAAATAACATCTGCTTTGATGAATGTCTTCTATTTTGTAAAAACACTCTGTTATGGCAACAAATTCAAGAACACAGCAGGTTGAAGATGTTGTGAAGTAAATGTACAAAGGATGTGATCCAGAAGTATTCTTAACTTGCTCAGTGTGAAATTTCCAAGCAGATATGAAGTTGGGTCCACAAGTGAGATTTAAAGCTGTCAACAACAACTGTCTAGATGATAGTTCAGTGTGACTAAAAGAAACAGCTACCAATTTGTATTATATCCAGCCTACTATGGTACCTTTCACATAAAATGTCCTATTAGTTTCTCAAGATTCAGCCTTTTGACAGAGTGATGGAACCATAACACGTGATGGTTCAATTAAAACGACTAATTGTGTGAGGGGTAAAAACATAAAAGCAATAACTCACTGGATTTCAAGTATTTTAATGATATACACTATAAGCAATAGTGTAAGAATTGAATGGAAGTCAGCAGATGTATTTATGTCTAAAACAGAACAACACCTCTATGTCTCTATAGAAAATGAGCCATCTGTCTATGACCTGCAGTCCAGTGGAGGAACGCCACCTGTGGGAGGCTTCATCTACAGGGGATGCCAGTCGAGAAGACTCTATGGAAGTTATGTGTTTGGAAATAAAAATGGGTATGTCCAAAAAAAGAGACTGTTAAACAATTAACCAATGTTTTAATATAGTCAGCATACTTTATTTTGGAACACCTTCTAAGGGGTGAGGTGATTTGGGCAAGTGACACGGCTGATTTACAACTTACTTATATCAGTATGACGCTTCCATATTTTCTCATTAGAGATGTGCTTTACTAGCAAGTCATCTGTAGCCAAGAAAGAAACTATTAGCCACAGTTAAAATGCAAAATTTTCCAGGATTATGAGTAATTCCAGATTGTAGCTCAAAGACTATCATTCAGGGTTTCTTAAGTAAGATTCACATAAGGATGAAAAGAAATCTATGTTTTAAATGTAAAATATTTTTTTCCTGGGGACTATTTGTAGAACAATGCCAAAAAGAGCAGAAACAAAATCACAGTTCTACTACAGAAAAGTCTTAATCATTCATTTGTTTTGACATCAGCAAAGAAAAAAAAAAATCCAGCAAAGTTTTGGCATATTATATATTCGAAAACATGCCAAATTGTACATCTCTATTTTTTATAATTAAAAGTATTTCCCCTAAATGAAACTGCTATTGTCAGCAGAAAGTTCCATCCACCAGGATGGAAAACAGGTTTTGTGTTACTATAAGCACTACAGAAGAGCCTGTTGAGTGCAAATTGAGATTAGACTTCCTTCTCAGTGTTGTTCATACTTTTCCTTGGTTTGTAATTCATTGCACTTTGCTGATGTCAAACTGAGGCTTGAATAAGCAAAGGAAGTAAGTAGTGTGTGGTCATATTATCAGGATGTGGCACTGTGTTTGAAACAATCTGTGGTTGGTAAATTCTACATCTCATTACAGTTTGCAAGCACATAGTTGTAGCTGAGTGAAGGCAATGGAAAATGTTTTTGTAACTAAAACCTAAGATCTTATGTAACAGTTTCAGACATGGAGTAGAAAAGGAATATGGGTCATTCATATTATATAAAGTTAAAGGTCTCCTTGTTTTCAAATATCAACTGTAACTTGGATAATATTGTTCTTGTCACAGCTCGGTAATTTAAAGGTGTAAAAATATTGTTGTCTTGGGTAAAATGTCTCAGCTAATATGATTTTACAACTATCCTTAACAGTGAATAATTGCTCTTTTTGTTTGTCATAGTAACCTACAAATCCTTCAAAAGAATGCATTTGCAACATCCTCGAGTGGAGAACAGTGGCAGGAAAAGACTCTGTGTTTAGGCTCTGCTGGCTCCTGTGCTTCTGCCCTAGCTGGGCAGATCTTGGGTTTTGGAGAAGATGAACTAGGTTGGTAATGCAACTTATCAGAAACCAGCAAATCATGCAAATATTTTTCATGATTTTTTTCAATATTTTTCACACCAGATACTCAAATCAAAGGTTCACATACTTTTACCACTCACTGATATGTAATATTGGATCATTTTCCTCAATAAATAAATTATCAAGTGTAATATTTTCTTTATCTACTTTTAGGACTTGTGTGAGAATCTCATCATGTTTTAGGTCACTTTTTATGCAGAAATGTAGAAAGTTCTAAAGGGTTCACAAACATTGAAGCATCACTGTAGGCTTTTAAGAAAAAAACAGCAATCCAGCATTTTTGATCATTTGGGGTTTGCAGAAAACTCCCTGCCTCAAAACCTACAGTATAACTCCTTCATGGGATCTACCCCTGGTGCTGGAGGCTCTCGCTGCTCCAACTTATTAGTCTCTGGATCAGGTGGAATTAAAGTTAGTAGCACTAAAAACAACACTTTTGCTGTCACTTGTCTCTACTAAGCATGTAAGTTAAAATAACACTTTATTCATACACCCATCTTGCACAAAGTTCTCTCTGGACAAGACTAGGGTGACTGCTCCCAAACCCTCCCTGCTTTTGAGCCTGAAGTGTTGGGATTCTACTCTCCAATTGAGTTAGTGTCTTTCAGTCCCACTCTTTTCTCTTTTGTGGAGCAGGAGAGGTTACACAAACTGTGCCCTTTACCTGCTTCACACATCTACTTGTACAGAACAAAACAGTGACCAACTGTTTGTCTCCTGGGCTAAGAAACATTTCAGGAAGCCGGTAGCAAAACATTGGTCTTCCCACTGGATCACAGGTGGGATTGCCTTAGCCTATAGCTTGAAAGAACTGCCGACTACAGAGGACATGGTTGCCCTTTGTGCTAGGAGCTTAAGCACTTCATGAGCCCCGCTTAAGGGATTATCCCATCTCCTCACACGTTTGCTTGGGTTTACAAACTTGATGTCACAGCATCATCACTGGCTCAGTCAGTACTCACTGTAGCACCAAGCACACAGGAGAATTTAAAATAAATGCTCTGAACATCGGACGTAACGTGAAGTCTGCTGAGAATTTGGAAGTCAGTATATTTTCTTTCCCAATTTGAGACACAAAACCAGTGTCTAACCCCAGTTCGCTCAGTAGCATAAGTGTCACCAATTCACCCACCTTGCTCTGATGTTGGAAGGAAGAGGTGAACCTTTTAGTATAAACTGTTACTGCAGCATTAGTCCTATATATAGGGGGAGGGACCCTGCCCTTCTTAACACTTAGCTTATTTCCAGCCAGTCCTGGTTGGTGTAATGTAATAGGAGCTTCTGATGAGGTCACGCCAAGGGCGTGCCTAGTGTGAGACATTCACTCATACTACTCAGGGATCCAGGTTCACGACAGTAACCTAAAGTTTTCCTTTTCAAGAAGAGATAATTACCATGGCTTGGATGTCTAAGTATTTACAGCAACACATTTCTTTTAGTTGTTTTCTTTAGGTAATGAGCCCTGTTTGCACAATGCCATTTTTAAGTGAAACCATAGCATTTCTGATACTGAAGCTTTTTGAATCCAGGTCTCAGAGTGGAGGTTTTGGAAATGCCGAACATAAAATCACACATACACACTACAGCTGACAGGCTAACTGTAGTACTGTATATCAATACAAAGTATTAAATATCAAGTAATACACTTAGAGCAAGCTGAGGTGAAAAGATAAATGGGATTAAAGATATTTAAGACATTTGAACTTCTATCAAAATTATCAGCTGTGGGGTTTTTAATCCAAAGGAACACATGACGTGGATCCCTCACACAGCTATTATAAATATTTTGTTATTGTCAGGGCTTAGAGTTATTTGATGGACTATTTAAAGATTTCTGCATTTGATCATAGTTTACAAGTAGTGCAAGAATGACATGTCCCAAAGAAGGGGCCCCACAGGCACATGTTTACAATTTCACCTCGTATGGAATTTTCTTGTAGGCTTGTTCCTCATTAAATTATCCACATGTTTCCCAGTCATGAGTATCCAATTGTCACAATAAACCCCTTCTTAAAGTTTTGTTGGCAAGTGTAGCATTGTGGAAGCAACATTTATTTTCTTCATAACCTCATGTGTGTTAGGATCTCTGCTTGTCTTGTGCTGCATTGTCTCTTTGTTTAGTTATTTGGAACCAACTGCAAACTGAAGTATTTAATGTAGTGGATGCTCATGACTCGTTGCTTTGTGACTGTTTCATTTTTACAGGTGAAGTTTATATACTAGTGAGCAGTAAAAGCTTGACACAGTCACACAGTGGAAAACTCTACAAGCTGGTAGACCCAAAAAGGTATGACCAAATAAACTTTTGTAAATTGTGGTTTATGTGCTGTAAGTGAGTCTTTGTTCAGTAAGTGATTACTGTTTCCTCAGAATGACAAACGTCTAATTTTATGCTGTCTTGGTTTTGTGGTTTGTTTTTCGAAATTTGGCACTGTCCACTGCTACTGACTCCCAAGAAGCCACAGATGTTAGTTTATCACATTTAACAGCAGAAATGTATTTTCTCACTCATTTATCTTCTGAAGTCTTTACCACATACGTACAGTGTACTGCTGTGACCAGAGCTTCATGACTGCATGATCTATAGTCGATCCAGCACCCAATCCAGCAAATTTTTGGATATGCATGTTTTCCCATTACAGTACTTGGTTTTTAAACCTGGACATGTTTTCTTTCTGAGGAGAGCTCACTACAGGTGTCAAAATTCATCACTTGCACACAAAGTTGAGAAGGGATGTGGCTATTTTTACCATTTTTAGCTAAATTTGTAGCACCATTTTTTTTTTTTTTAGCTTTTTCAAAATTCAAGGGATAAAACTGCAAGCCTCAGGGACTCAAGCAAGGAAACTTTGAACCCCTGCTAAGACTACAAGACATTTTGGAAATTCCTCCACAAATGACATTCACTGTCTATCTCTAATTCCTGTAAAAGTTTGTACAGAGGAGCACAATTAATTCAGTGTGCACACATCTGTTTTGTAGTGAGTGGTGAAATCAGGTTCTTATTGTTGAGTCTAATACTCAAATTCTTGCTTTTAAACTACTGAAACATGAAAGGGTGTTGTCTGAGTGCAACTCTATCATCTAAATGTGCACACATATCACCAGTTTATTATCCATACCATATGCATTCACATGTTAGAGATTATTCTGATATGGAGAAATATGCAAAAAACATGTGAAAAACAGTTGTTTCTTAAGACAAGGGGAAAGAATAATCTTACAAAATAACAGAAGGGATGCGTAAATTTTATGTACAGTAATCCTTCGATTAGTGCGTGGGTTACGTTCCACACACCACCGCAATAGATGAAAAACCGCAAAGTAGGAACGCTATATTTATTTTAGTATTTATATATATATTTTAAGGCTTTATAAACCCTTCCCACACTCTTGAAATGTTCTAAACTCTTAAACCTACAAAATTTTAACAACATATGTATATATACTGTACAGTACTGCAACATTTTACTCCCCAGCTCTGCAGACCAACAGCTCAGTTCTGGTTCTGCAGACCTATCCTGCAGCAAAGAAGCCCACCACCCCCTCCAGGTTAATGTGTGCATGAATAATTGAGCTTCAGGAAGCTTCAGGATTATTTGTGACTTTCCTGCCAGTTCTATGAGCTTCATAGATAGATGTTACTTCTGACTTTGTGTTGAAAAACTTTCCCTCCATTTTGACGGAACACAGCGTTTTGCGCATTCGTCTGAATATGGCAACACTACAGCAAACCGGCCGTAGTTAGCTTGTAGCTTCACTACTTAGCTCTCGAAGAAAAGATTTTAACACCACTTACGCACAGTTTTCAACTAAAAAAAGTAACAATTAAATCTGACAGCTCTGATTTTACATCAGACACAGCATTACTGCGGTCAACCGGTAGAAGACAGATCTCTATCATAGGCTAAATGTCTATTGTTTCTGCTGTGTACCGTATATACCGCGCATTCCTACATTTCGGCAGAAAGCAACAGCTGGAAGTACTGTTGGCTTCTGGGTAGTGTAATTCTTTTGACATGCATTACAATGTAGGCTTATTGAAAGAAAACTACAAAATGGCAGCGCCTGTCGAAAGTATTTTTTCATTAACTTTTTATTTCGTATCGTCCCGATCATGTGAGTAATATTAAAGTTGGCAACCATGTGTCATGTGCAACAGGGCTATTCAACTGCCAGCCCACGGGCCATTTCAGGCCCACGGCTGACTTCAATCTGGCCCACCAATGACTTCATAAAAATAAAATAAAAATAATTAATTTCCATTTAAAAAAATATTTTTGGGGGTGGGGGCTCTGGGTTTGGGTTCTGGTTATTGTATTTACGATTCAGTGCAACAAAATAAACAAATTAAAAAGGTAGCAGATCATTGTAATATTTGGTTTATTTACATAATGACTAACTGCTGGATGTCCGGCCCCTGTGGCCCCCTGAGCAGTTTAGTTGAATAGCCCTGGTGTACAATCTTACATTAAAAACGTAAAAGAGCGAGACTGCAAAGTGCAACTGTGAAGTAGTGAGGGACTACCGTACATGGGAGAAAAAAAAACACTTTAAACACAAACAGACTTTTTTTTTTCCAACTCCGTTTCATAAAACTTGTCAAGCTAAACCACTTCAGGTTATGTTTGCTTGTCTTATCATCAGCATTTTGGCACGAGACAGGCGAGAGAAATCTTGCAGCGCTGGGCTCACCTGTTCAAGTCAGTCAGTCAAGTGGAATATGGAAGGAAATTCCTTTATGATTTAGGCATGTGAAGTGTAAGTCATATTTAATTAAATGAGAAAGATCAAATAAGATAATAGGATTCTTAGGAAAATAATTTGCATACTTCACATTCACTATAGAAACATATTAGCAGCTGATTATTCCTGATTATCCACCCAGGCATTAGCACAAATAATTCAACCTCAGATGTTAGAAGGGGGCTTGCAATGTATTTCTGTTTTCTGGCATGGCTGCTAGATGCATTTCTCCCACAGAACAATTCTGTCTGCCATTAACTGAACATATTCAGTTTGTGGAAACCTTGTGGTGGTGTTGTTCTGACTCCCAATTTACAATAGCTTCATTATTAGGATCATGTTAAAGGAGGAGTGAATAGAGTAGATGACATGTCTGACCTCAGCAAGTTATCTAGTCTGGTGGTTCTCCCATCTTTTCAACACAAAAAGAACATGTAGAGCCTACAGCTTGTTCAGACCAATTTGTTTTAGAATAAAGTGGGTTTTGTGGTCTAGTGCAACATCTAATGCTGGTGTTGGTGCTGGTAAAACTGGTGTTTGAGAACAAAGAGGCTTTCAAGGGTAAGAACGAGGAAATGTCAGGGAGGGTGGTAAAGGCTTGCAAGGAAACTTCAGCTATAAAACCGTTCAGCAGTGTTTGTGTAAATTTTTTCCTGGCCAGATGACTTCATTTTTAGGTATTTGTCAGTTGCAGTACCACTCCAATAATAAATAGGCCACCATGTTTTATGAAACAATTTCAACGTGTGTGGTTTGAGTAACGGTGTATTTGAGAGACAGAAAAATATTGTGTTAAAGCAGTGGATGAATGTATTTCAAATTAAATAATCTATTTAATGACCACAAGGTGCTTCAAAAATCTTAAACACCTTAGAGGTCAGATTTACTGGATCATGTTAACACCAGAGGTTAAGAATGGGCATACATGTATGTGTGGCACCACGACTAGAAAATTCTTTAAATACGACAGTTGATCAACTTTGGTTTTGATACTTGTATATTCTTTTCTTTCAGTCTTCTTTGTTCTTGTGCCTTTTGTTCTCAAGCACACAACAAGTGAGCAAAGCGGTGGCCCGCAACCAAAACAAAACTTTACTTTAATTGTAGGTTAAGACCTTGGCGTGCTTCTCGACGTCCATGTAAGCTGTGTGCACACGCTTGTATTCATACTATGTTTGGATCAGCTGCTCCACAGCATTCCAACCAGGAGTCTGTAGTTTTCACTTCAATTTGAGAAGTTGTAATAATGAGGAGATTTTTTTTTTGGCTTTCTGCTCAAAATATGAGGAAAAAAGGAAGTTCAGATTATTTCTCACTAGAAATTCAATGTAGGTTTTGTGCCTTTGTAAGTCCTGAGTGATATTTTTTTTTAAATTTGTATAGCAACAAATTTACTTCTCTAAATAACCACCCATGCTGTTTTTCAATCAGTTGTGATTTCACTCACATTCTTTGATTGTTGTCTGTTTGTTGCCACCTTTTCAATGGGAGTCACACACTCATTGTTGGCTTGCACAATCTGCAAATTTACAAAGATCTGGACTGCTAGCTCTTGCCAACTGAAGGGCCCAGGGGACCTTGGCAGATAGGAAAATATGACATAATTTACATCACACAGCTTTTGCAGTTGAATAAACATGAAATGAAGAACTAACCTTCCATTGCTCACACTTTATAAGGTTGACAGGTTCTTATTGGCAGTCTAGCCACCTCTGATTTTATTTATCTAAATATTTATATAGCTATTATATTATGTATATTTTTCTTAAGAAAAAAAATCTCTGTTTTTAAAAGAAACATCTTAACCAAGATGTTTTCATGTGTCCAGTTCATATACTTAGTTAAACAGTTAGGGTCCATGTTACTCTTCATTCAAACAGCTGGAAACATCCTGCCTTCCTTTAACGTTTGGTCCTTGGATGTACTGTCAGAAACGAAGCTGGGCCTTTTGATGCTTTCTGGTGTAAAATACAATTTGCTTTTAGTTGGGTGTGAATCATCCTTGCCACAGAGAAAGCAAAATGATCAAGAGACTTTTTAAACTCAGATTTTGTCAGCTGCATGCTTTGATTAAATTGCAGTGAGCAGAGACAGAGATGGTTAACTTTACCTTGAACCTCCTTTTATGAAATTAAATAGTCGTGAAAGTTGAAAATTACTGGATGTGCTCTAAAATCATACTGTGGGGATACAACAAAGTTCAGGTCATCTAGATGGTTTCTTTTTTGGGGGAGTGGGGGTGGGGTGTTTGTTTGTTTTTTGTCCTTCATCCAAAGGACTTCGTCAGTCCGAGGAGCCACAACAAACTTAGTCCCACAAGCAACACACTCACATAGTGGACCAACCAATGCATCAGCATCAAACTTTGGCTATGGCTGCCTCAGAGGAGTCGACGGGGGAGAGGGCGAGCCTCAGAAACCATTTTATCACCATCAAACTGGTTGGTCCACTATGTGGGTGTGCTGCTTGTAGGACTGAGTTTGTTGTGGCTCCTCAGACTGATGAAGTCCTTTGGATGAAGAATGAAATGTCTCAACAAAAAATGAAACCATCCAAATGACCTGACTAAACTTTGTTGAATTTTTTACTTGGATTGTTGAGCATGAACTTTGACATCCTGTGGATACTGTTTCTCCTTTGGTTCTCGCTCAAGGCGGATGCATTCTCCTCTCTTTCCCCTGTTGTCCTCTTCTTCCTACTTTGCTCTCTGTTTAGAGCTCCTGGTACATATCTCCCAAACGAAAAATACTATTATGGATCTGGTGAGCTGGACTGTCAATGCATTCGACAAAATCTTTTCAACAAAACGACAAGGTTCCTGGAGAACCATCTTGTCCAGCTGAGACTCACGCTGCGGGGTACATCAGAGATCCATGGGGAGTTTGACAGCTGATGTGTCCCTCAGTTCTGTCTCAGGAGGATGCTGAAGACGCTTATATGTTTGGATTTATGATAGCTGGGGTTCTGCTCTTTGACATTGGCAGGGCTCTGTTTTATCAACTTTTGAAGAAGACATCGGCAGCAGTTTTGGCCATGGAAAAGCTTCCGAGTCAGTGTGTAGGTTTGGTTCGTGCTATGAGTACTTAAAATCAACTGATTTATGAGCTAAACCATAAGATGGAGGCGATTTGTGAGAATCGCAGGCCACCTGCTGCTTTTAGGACTTGCCAGCATGTTGGGCTCGACCTTGAGGAAGGCTCTTAACATGAATCAGTGGAGTGAAAAACCTATAAATCTGGCCATTTTTGACAGGAAAGTTCTAGCAGGACTCATAAAAACAGTCTGCCCGAAGGAAATTAACAATTGTGGCTTATCTGAATCTGATTCCCCCGTTTGACCTCGGATACGAGCCGACTATCAAATTTCTCCTGGGGACATGGGTAACTAGGGACAAAGCTTTATCTTGCGCGGAGAACTTCTATGCAGTTCTTATCAGAACTGCCGTCTGAAACAACATCATCAGAACTGTGGCCTATCTGAAAGTGCTCATGGACAAATCTCAATGTCTTGACATCAAATGCATAACTAATGTGTTTATAAAGTGCTTAAAACTTGCTCTTCTCAAGGATGGACATCTCCTCCTCTCCCTCTATGCTTTGCTTTTGCTCTGTCCTGTCTGTGAAACTGCTTTATAGACTCTCTTCTACAAATCTTCCAAATCATAACTATGAACTTGGATTTGGTCAGTTGGTCCCTCAACACAATTGATAACGGGGCGGCTGTGGCTGAGTGGTTAGAGCAGTCGTTCTCCAATGCGAGAGTTGGGGGTTCAAATCCACCAGCAGTCACATGTCGAAGTGTCCCTGGGCAAGACACTGAACCCCTCATAGCCTCTGATGTGTGTCCCATCGGTGTATGAATGTGATAAAGCGCTGATTGGTCTCATTAGAATGATTTGTTCGATTAGCTTTGTAGAGATCTAGTAAGAGTACTGTATGAATGGGTAAATGAGGACACAGATTGTAGTGTAAAGCGCTTTGAGTATCTTGAAATGAGATAGAAAGGCGCTATATAAGTACAGTTCATTTACCATTTACCATAACGTTTCTTTGAAGAGAAGACAGGCTTTAGGAGAGCCCAATTGCCCTGTTGGCACGCACACAGCTGGATATCTCATTGATTTTGAAGACTTGATGACGTGTCTATCTCTGCTGTAATCTATGGATTTTAAGGACACATTTATAATTGGATTTATGATAACTGGTTCCTGCTTTTTTGATTTGGCTGGTTCCTGGTCTATCAACAAACAAGGAAGTCGTCGGCAGCAAATCTGGACCTGGTCAGGCTGCCTGCCTTATATGATGGCTTGGTTCGTGCTTCAAGCACCCAGACTTTTGGCAGAATGGATCAGATCTTGGGGATTAGTCTCAAACCCGTTCCATTGGTATGGTCATTTAATTTGTATGTTTCGAATCCGAGTGGATCGACACAAACTCAAGGTAGATGTCATTAAAGTTCTGCCTGTCCCCAAAACAATTGTGTTTATCTGAATTCGGCTCCCTGACTGGCCTTGACAGGCCATCTTATCTCAACCCACCTGGAGGTTTTGTAAACATGATGCTGTAACCCCTCCCTCCCTTACTACTGAGGAATTTTCCATGGACTTTTCAGAGGAGCCCAGCTGAATAAACATTGTCATCATTTCAGGACTCTGGATTTGTCTCTGGTCATCTTCAGCAACTCCCGAGTGTGCACGGCTCTCTTCAGAGAGAACTTTATGAACTGAGTGATTTTATCTGAACTCTGCAGTGCCTCTGTGTGTTGTCTCTGGCTGCTCACCGCCCTTGCGTCCTCCCCCCCCCCCATGTTGGCGTCATTATGTGCCAGTGTGCGAGATTTTTTTTTCATCATCACATTTGACATCAAACAGAGGTCAAAAGCGTGTTAGGAATTTTTTTTGTCTCCAAACCCTATGTATCAGTTTTCACTACTTTTTATTGTCTGTCCAAACAGATCTCACTTGCAAATGAGTCTTCGAGGCTCAATGTGACTTATCTGTTTAAATAAAGGTTGAATGAATGCTGGTAGAGTTTTTTGATGTCTCAAATTGTGTCCTGATAGGACAAGATATGAAGAGATCTTTTTTTGTAGTACCACTATCCTTATGGCCTTTTCCCATTTTCTATCTAAAAAGTATTCTGATAATGAATAAGGGGCCGCGCTATTATAGCAGCAGCAACGTGCACTCCACCCATCTTTCGGATGACTGTACGAACATAATTTCACTGTATCCTGGTACAATGATAATAAAGCTTATTCTAATTCTGATTCTAATACTTCTCTGAGGGTTGTGTATATAGATACAAGCTGTGTGGGTGGTGGGTGCACATGTGCACCTCTATAATGATGTGTGAGCATGTGTTGTAAACTTGCTCCTAATATGCTTCAAAAAAAGCCTTTCTTAATTTTTTCATCCCTCTTAAATCTTCCTGCATCTCTGCTGTGTTCTTCTCCTTGACAAAGCTACTTGCCAGTTCCACTGAATGGTCCTGACTTCTACAATCCACAGTAAATTTCTTGCACATTTAAAATAAGGAATGAAGCCACAAAAGGAGCCCCCATACAATGGAATCAGATGACAAAACAGCAAAGGAGACCACACTTGGTCATTTGATTAAGCCATTGTTAGGGTGCACAGTGTACACCACTCCACAGCACTTTTCTCACATACACCTCATGTCAATCAAACAGGCCTTGCAAGATAACAGGCTAAACATACATATACACTGACTCAATTAATGATCGGACCGAGAACAAATTTAAGGAGTCCACATCTTTCTGAATCAATACATTTGACTGGATGTCAGTGTTCAAATTTAATCATCTTCTCAATTTAGTATTGTATCATTCAGGCAACTTTAACTAAACTTTACCTTTACTTTTTTTTTAATGAAGCCATTTGAATTTAGTTTGTTTAATAATCTTTTCTATCTTATCTATAACTCATGCAAGAGCAGTGTTGCCTTTTCTCACCCCCTCGCTCTCACACATACACCACCCCTTCCAAAGTTGATAAATTCCCACAGTGGCTGTTGACCCATCTGTCTTTGTCCAGTGGCGCTACCAGCAGGTGCTGTTTTCACAGCCACCCTGGCAGTCTTACAGACTGTTTAGTAGCACTGCTGACCCCTGCCTGTTACTAACAGTGTTTGCTGCAGACCCCCAACACCCTCTAAATCTCTGGGGACTCTTGCTCTTTCTCTCTTTCATTCTCTTTCTGTTATCTTCCTTCTTTTGCTTTTTTTTTTTTTTTGCTACACACAGCCTGCAACAACAAAAGCCAATTGGCACGGAGTCTGGAGTTTGGTGCTGATGGGAGCATGGGAATCAACTGTCCTCCATGTTTCATCTGGAAAATTTAAAGCCACTCTAACACAAACACTATCACATTATTTTCACTGTCATCATTCATTTTGTGCATGTTTATTTAACTAAAACTCATAGCCAACTTGTGTGTGTGTATGTACATATATGTATATATATACATATAGCTGTATATATACTGGTGTGTATATATATATATATATATATATATATATATACATATATATATATCTGTATATATACTGGTGTGTGTGTATATATATATATATATATATATATATATATGTGTATATATACAGGTGTGTGTATATATGTATAT
>NC_056513.1:30021097-30032432 GCF_014905685.2 Nematolebias whitei | reverse complement strand
TATATATATATATATATATATATATATATATATATATATATATATATATATATATATATATATAAACATCTCTCTGCACTCAAACATATTCTTATTCAAAGCATCACAACTTTCATTGTGCACTTGTCAGCTGCACAGAGTTGTCATTCATTTCATGAGATTTTGCTTCATTAAAAAAAATACCAAATGCTTCATTAAAAAAAAAACCAAATGGAGTGACACTCTAGAACGAATAAAGTAATAACCTGTTCTGCTGGTGATGTTGGACCTCTCAGCAGCTTTTGATACTGTAGACCATCAGGTCCTAATCACTCGTTTGGCTCAGCAGGTTGGCCTTCAGGGTGTTGTGCTCGAGTGGTTTAAGTCCTATTTAACAGACAGAACTTTCTCTGTTATGATTGGTGATCTGTCCTCTTCTTCAGTCTCTTTGACCTCTGGTGTACCGCAGGGATCCATTCTGGGGCCTGTTCTCTTCTCACTTTACATGCTACCATTAGGACCCATCATTGCACGCCATAATCTGTCTTTTCATCTGTATGCAGATGATCTACAAATCTATCTGCCGGTCACTCCCAGTTCCTCACTCGGTTTCAACTCTATTGCCAGCTGCTTAAATGACATTAAGCACTGGCTGTCTCAGAATTTTCTCCACCTCAATAACGATAAAACTGAATGGATTTTATTTGGTGCTTCCAGTAATTCATGCAACATCTCTCCCAGTCTAGGTTTTCCGCTCCCCCACGCCAACCAGGTGGTAAAAAATCTAGGAGTGGAGCTTGACTGTAACTTAAAGCTAGATAAACAGATCAGTTCTGTTGTGAAAACCAGCTTCTTTCAGCTCCGTCTGCTTTCCAAAGTAAAATCACTCCTTAGCCGTAGTGATCTGGAGAAGGCCATCCATGCCTTTGTGAGCTCTAGGCTTGATTACTGTAACGCCTTATATGTGGGTATTAATCAATCTTCTATCTCCCGTTTACAGCTTGTACAAAACTCTGCTGCTCGCTTGTTGACTAACACACGTAAATATGAACACATCACTCCTGTCCTTTCTTCTTTACACTGGCTCCCGGTTCAGTTTAGGATACAGTTCAAGCTGCTACTGTTTGTTTTTAAAGCTTTGAATGGCCTTGCACCACCTTATATTTCAGAACTTTTGAAAGTCCACCAGCCCAGCAGAGCTTTATGGTCTTCTGGTCAAAATCTGCTGGAGGTGCCACGCTCAAGGTGCAAACAATGGGGGGACCGGTCCTTTTCTGTTGCAGGCCCAACAGCCTGGAATACTCTTCCCTATGAGCTGCGTGCCATCTCTGATCTGGTTCTGTTCAAAGCCAAACTGAAAACATACTTATTTAAAAGGGCTTTTAATGTTTAACTTTTAGTAGTTTAGTATTTACTATTTATTTTTTTTATTTTATCTCTTTTACCTTCTTTTATTCTCGTTGTGTTTTTTAATTTGCACTGATGTATTGTGTCCTGTTTTTAATCTTGTTTTGTCTTGTGAAGCACCTTGGTCAATGCAAGGCGTTGTTGGAAGGTGCTATAGAAATAAAGTTTATTATTATTATTATTAATAACACAATATAGTTCAGATTCTTGTAAGACTGTTGAAGAAATTCTCTCGTTCTGACATTGCTTACTCAAAAGAACCACAGCTTACGGCAGCTGAAGATTTATATCTGGCCATTTCCTTGCAAGGTCAGATTTCAGGACAGGTTACATGCATAAACATATGCAAACATCTATAAATATGTGTGTGTCAAAAATGTATACGCATGAAAAAGTCACAGAAATGAGCCACAAGCCGAGTTATCTGCTTGCTTTTATACTCCTCTCAGCTCAGAGTTCAACATAGTTCAGGGGGTGTCCTTGAAGCCAGCTGCAGTCTTCTTACACACTGCACAAACATATGGTTCATGGGCAGAGATAAGATAATGTTTAGGGAGATGGTTCGGCTTATTTTGGGAGACAACCGAGCTCCTTGTTCTCAGGGCAGCGGGGAAGGACGTTCTCAGCCATAATAATAAAAGCATCAATAAACATTTAACCAAATATTCCCTGACAAAGATGGGTTTTGAGTTCAGAAGAGAGGTGTTATGAGTGAAAGGATGTGGGAATTAAAGAATTACTGTAAAAAAAAAAGACTAAGTTCAACCAACATCAGGTAAAAATTACAAGATAAGATTGTCAAACTCTATCTAGCAAAAAAAAAAAAATGTTGATTGATTAAAACCCAACAAGAACATTGACTGGTGGAAAACAGATAATTTCCAACACTGGTCCTGAATTGCATTTAGTTTTGCTTTCTGCTGCTGAATGACCTTTGGCTCTTTGTTCATGATTGTTGAGCTCTGTTCTCTCATGGCCTAAACAGTACAGACACTCTTGCACACACGCTGACCTCACTGCTTATGCTTCTCAGTGCTCATACCAGAATTAGTCTGCAAGAGTCCAGTTACCGTCTGTGTGTCTGCATGTGTGCATGTTCTCGTTGTCTTAGTGTCCAAAGTTTCATACCTCAGAATAATGAAAATGCAAACACAATGATATTTTTTTGTTTTTTTAAATTGCTCTCACTCTCACCGATGAACAAATCAATGTGTTTGTACGTGTGTGTTTGTGTGTGGGCTTGTGTTAAACAGGCCCTAACAGAGGCTTCACATTTGATCTTGATTACACACTGTATTATTTCCAGATTTGCAGAGTGAGTTATGAAATAATTCAGCTTAAGTCCATTTGCTGATGTGCGTGTCTCAATGTTATCTTCATATGAAACGATCACAATATGTCTCTTTGGCATTCAAACTTTACAAATATGGTGTGGAGATGTTGTTTTTGTCTGTATGAACTTTGCAAATCATTTTCATATTTGAGGGTGGCCTAGTGTTAACCCTATATGTAAGGGAGGAAACAATAAAACCCTACGCTCCAAATGGGTACTTTAGGGAATTTAGTGTTAACTGATCTTTCTTTGTCAGTTGATCATTGATTATTAGTTGATTGTTAGAAATAAATATCCAAAAATCATTTTCAAAAAAGTTAAGAAATCAGAATAACTTTAACAGTGTAATCAACTCCATCATAAACTCAACAATGGCTATCTTGTGCCATTTAAAAATCTAACCGTAAAATTGTGGGTTCATTTACTACAGTTTACCAAAACAAGGCTGTTTTTTTAATGGTGAAGTTTATAGCTTTTTGAGAACCCTTTTCCATCTTGTTTTAAACGTCATCCTTCTGCAGCGCACATGATGTTTATGAGCTGGTAAAATCTGGAGCGTACATGGCAATGGGTTTTAAGGTTCATCAGATTGCCAAACTTGTTGCACTGTTTCTTAAACAAGGTAGAAAAACAAACAAAATCACACATTTATTCTAAAAAAAAGTGCTAAGCTAAAGTATTTACTGGGATGAAGTGTAGAATATCAAATTCACTACTAGTCACTTCTTATTCTTTCAACTTTTCCCTCTTCAGGGATCTCCACAGCGAGTCATCCTTCTCCATCTCACTCTGTACTCTTCATTCCCTGTCCTCGCTCCAGCTACCTCCATGTCCTCTCTAACTGCATCCATATATCTCCTCTTTGGCCCTTCTCTTTGTCTTTTTCCTGGCAGCTGCATTTTTAACACCCTTCTACTGATATACCAACTGCCCCTCCTCTGGATATGTCCAAACCATCTTAGTCTGGCCCCCCCTAACTTTATCTCCCAGTTATTCAACCTGTCCTGTACCTCTGACCAAGTTCAAGTTTCTTGTCATTTGCATCACATGTGGTACATGAGGTGGAATGAAATTGTGTACACAGGGTCCCAGTTACACCCAAAAATAGCAAAAATATAAAGTGTAAAAAGAAACCATATATAAGGATCTAAGCCATACACTAAGATATATGCTAAACAAATGCTGAACGATACACTAAAAGATCTAAGCTATGCGCTAATGTGAAATAGGGGGCCGAGATGGTGTAGAGGCAGGGCAGCCTACTCTGGACCCGAAAGTCCTAGGTTCGATTCCCAGTCATTGCACATCTCGTGGTGCCTCTGAGCAGCACACCTTATCCCCAAAAAAATGCTCCCCAGGCACTTTCAATAGCTGCCCACTGCACCACCTGGTGGTGGATGGGTTAAATGCAGAGATCCAATTGCCATTGTATGGGAACATACAATGATGACAATACATAACACATTGTTATTATTGTTATTATTATTATTATTATTATTATTATTATTATTATGCGGTATTTTAAACAGCAGCTCGAACATTAGTCTATAGTGAGTACATGGGTGTGAAAGAATACAGCAGTATGATATAGTCTGCAGCATGAGATAATCCCATGAACTCATGATCTCATAATCTGATCATCTCATTCCTAATCTTATCCATCCTTGTCACTCCTAGAGAGAAGAGCAACATCTTCATTTCTGCAACTTCTAGTTCTTTCTCCTGTCTTTCTGTCAATGCCACTGTCTCCAGACTATACAACATAGTTGTTCTCACTATTCTGATGTAAACTTTTCCTTTGACCATTACTGACAACCTTTTGTGGCAAATCACTCCTGAAACTTTTCTCCATCCACTCCATTCTACCTGGACTCTCTTTTTCACCTCTTTACCACATTCCCCATTTTCCTGGACAGTTGACCCCAAGTACTTGAAGACCTTTGTGACCTCTGCTCCTTGTAGCCTCACTGTTCCACCGGCCTCCTCTCATTCACACTCATGTACTCTGTCTTACTACGGCGGACTTTCATTCCTCTTCTTTCAAGTGCATACCTCCACCTCTCCAAGTTCTCTTCCACCTCTACTCACCACAGATCACAATGTCATCTGCAAACATCATAGTCCAAGGGGATTCCTGCCTGACCTCATCTGTTAGTCGGTCCATCACCAGAGCAAACAAGAAGGGGCTCAGAGTTGATCCTTGATGCAATCCCACCTCCACCTTGAAGCTATTTGTAACTCCTACAGCACATCTCACCACTGTCCTGCTGTCCTCATACATGTCCTGTACCAGTCTAACATACTTGTATGCCACTCCAGATTTTCTCATGCAATACAACACCTCTTCCCTCAGCACCCTGTCATATGCTTTTTCTAAATCCACAAAGACACAATGGAGTTCTTTCTGACCCTCTCCATACTTCTCCATCAGCATCAGCCAAGACGGCATCTGTGGTGTTCTTTCTCGGCATGAAACCATACTGCTGCTCTCAAATTGTTATTTCTCGAATAAGTCTAGCTTCCACAACTCTCTCCCAGATCTTCATCATGTGACTCATCAACTTAATTCTCCTGTAGTTGCTACAACTCTGTACATCACCCTTGTTCTTACAAATGGGCACCAGCACACTTCTCCTCCATTCCTCAGACATTTTCTCTCCCTCAAATATGCCCTTGAGTATTTGAGTCAGAAACCTCACCGCCATCTCTCCTAGGCATTTCCAAACCTCCACTAGTGTGCCATCACGTCCTGCCGTCTTTCCCTTTATAATTATTTTCAGAGCTTTCTGAACGTCACCCTCACTAATCTTTCCACTTTCTGGTCCACAGCTTCTATGACCTCTACACTTATTTCTCTTTTATTCTCTTTATTCATTAGCTCATCAAAATATTTCTTCCATCTTCTGGTCACAGTCTCTTCACTTGTTAGAACATTACCATTTATACCTTTATTTAATAAGCCTAACTTGCTGCACATCCTTTCCAGTCTGATCCCTCTGTCTCACCAATCGGTAAAAGTCCTTCTTACCCTCTTTAACGTCCAGCCTCCCATACAACTCATCATATGCCTTCTGCTTTTTCTTTGCTACCTCCCTCTTCGCTCTGCATTGCATCTCCTTATATTCTTGTCTACTCTCTTCAGTCCTCTCACTGTCATATTTCTTCTTGATTAACCTCTTCCTGAGGAAGAGCACTGTTCTCTCCAGTGATTACTGGTGGTGTGTTCTGCTTAGACTAATAGCTTCCTGCACTTTACTATTTCACCTCTAGGTTTTCTTATTCTTGTGCATCCTAGAAATGTGACACAATATTTAATCCATTATATATTTACACAAATATGACTCTGTCCGCATATAACATGTTTATCTACTGCATTGTCTACTATTGTCAACTGCATTGAGAAGAACAGCTTCAGCATCTGGTTTGGAATATGTGTCAACAATATTAGCAGCCACTTCTGATTTAAGGCATGTTTACTTGCTAAACACAAAGACAAGAAAATGTTTGAACTGCAAATTGATTTTGAAAAGCTACTAAAGAGGAAAATTTGTACGAGATGAAAATGCCATCTCTTCCAAACCAAGTCTAATCAGTGATTTCAGCTTTGCTTGGTCTCTCAAAATTTACTTTCATGCAACACCCCCCCCCCCCCAAAAAAAAAAAAACATGATTAATTAGAGCTATTCAGAGAATAGGCTTCTCAACAGCCTTTGCAAAATCTTGTTTATTGTGTAAATGGTTTTCATATCAATGTTAACATTTTTTTTTGTACATTTACTGAGGCAAACATTTTAAAAGAAAATCTTGTCTGAATGAGCCTAAACTTTCTACCCTCTATGCAATTCTAATTTCAGTTTTAAGCATAAACCCTTTTTTTTTTCTTCAAATATGGCAGTCATCTGCAGTTGAATTGCTCATCTGAGCAGCACATTTAGTCTTTCTTAGTCAGTGGCACATCTTTATTAAGAAATTATTTCAGGAATTTTCCATATCCATGATTATGAAAGATTTTAGTTTTAACAAAATTTGCAGCAATGGACGGTATTTGGGGGTATTTGTTAATCAAAATAATGTGTTGAAGACATTCAATGATAGCATGAGAATCTGTTTCGACACACTGGGATTTGTTCCGTCATCCTAATTTCTCTCATTCCTCTTAACAACTGCTACAGGCCTCATGCCCCCAAGGAGTGCCAACGTCAGGTGCAGCCACCAGAGCTGCTGATGACAGCTTGTTCCAGATACTGCAAGAATGGACTTTGTACTCCTACTGGGAAATGTTGCTGTAGCCCAGGCTGGGAGGGACCCTTCTGCCGAATAGGTAAGTATCACGAACAGTATGACTTGGAATCAAATATTTGAGTTATATCTCTCCAAACATGTGTAACACACACCTTGAAACTGCCAGAATGCTTCCTATCAAACATCATAAACCAGTTTTTCTGCTATATTTTACCAGTTTGTGTTTGATCACTCTGTTTTCCTGTCACCATAGCCAAATGTGAACCAGCCTGCCGCAACGGAGGAGTGTGTTTGGAGCCAAACAAGTGCTTGTGCAAGAATGGCTACTCCGGGTCTCAGTGTGAGAAGAGTGAACAGGGCATGCCCAACGACCAGGAGAAAGATGGGATACTAGACCACATCATCGATATGACCACTTATCTCTTAGACCTGACCAGCTACATTGTATAGGTGTGCGCTAAGGAGGACTGCTCCCCACCGTCAACCTCACATTGACACAAATCTACCTATCACCACCAGCAGACCCTTACCAAGGTGTTATCCATGTGGCCATTTAATGTCCCTCACATAAACATAAACATACAGACACACATGAACATAGAAATACAAACAAGATCCCCATCGGACTGCTTTGGATCTTTGCACACGCACGCACGCACACACACACACACACACACACACACACACACAAAACACAAGAATCTCCATCCATTCACCTATAAGCTATTTGCTCTTGAGCACCAGGACTGTCGTCCGAGCCATGTTCACATTTCAAAGTGGCCTACAGACAGCAGGGAGTTGACAAACAGCCTTGATCATTTTGGTAGAAATTTCACTGAGACATTTCCTCACACAGATGGCTTCAACAGGAACTTCACAGAAAATGACTCAAGATTTTTGGACTTTCATAAAGCTACTTGTTGCCTTTTGGAAGACCCCCAAAAATTGTGTAAGGCATTTAAATGAAGATTGTTCTGAATTCCTATAGGGATATAAAACTTTAAATGCCTGGCATGGCTCAAGAACTATTTTACGTTCTTTGTCTGATAAAGACATATTGAAATAAATGTATGCTCACAAAGGCAACGAAGGAACACGGGTCATAGGTCACATTGAGCCTGCACTATTTTTTTGTAGTGTTGTCTGCAGGCACGAAAAGAAACATGCTGTCTCTTATATGATGTACTTATTTTGTGGGCATATTGTCATAAGAACTAAATCAGTATGAAGTCTGCATATCTTTTTATTGGTGTTGACATTGGATCGCAGTCAACAGAAGTCTGTTAGGTATACAAAAGTGGGAATGAGAGCATTGTTGAAGCCAGTTTCATGTATTCTTAATGGAGTTTTTGGCTTTCATGCACTGTATTAACTTTATTTTTCAAAAGTTATTTTAACATGTATTAAAAGCAGAATGTGAGTGATTTAACACTCACACATTTAGTACACACCACATTATCACAGGTATGCTTCAACAAACTCCTTTTATTCTGTCACACACACTGAAAGTAAACCTTAAACACAAACAAAGGGAAGACAGAGCGCAGTGATGTACATTTGCAATAGAGCCTAACTAAATACTACTTAGCATAAAAAATATATCTAGCATTATCATAGAGGAGGGTTTATTTTTTTCAAGCTTAATAATATATGGGAGAATATGGTGTTTGTATAGAAGGCAGTTTTACTCTAAGCTTGTCTGGTCATGTCATTTCATGTTACAAAACCAACCTTGTTGGTCGCCCTACTCTTCCACTTGGGCGGTTCCACTTCACTTGAAACTCGGGTCCTCTACCAGAGGCCTGGGAGTTTGAGGGTTCTGTGCAGTGTCTTAGCTGTTCCTAGGACTGTGCTCTTCTGGACCGAGATTTCTGAGGTTGTTCCTGCGGTCTGTTGGAGCCATTCTTCCAGTTTTGGGGTCACAGCACCAAGTGCTCCAATGACCATTGGGACTTCGACTCTATGACATTTTGATTCTGCACAACTTCTGCATTTCCTCTTTTAGCCCTTGGTATTGTTTGAGTTTCTTGTGCTTCTTCTTCCTGTTGTTACAGTCACTTGGGATTACAAATTCTATCGCCAATGTCTTTTTGTCTGGCTTGTTGACCACCACAATGTTTGGTTGGTTAGCCATCACCTGTTTGTTGGTCTGGATCTGGAAGTTGAACAGCATTTTAGCCCTTCCATTCTGGGGCGGCTGTGGCTGCGTGGTTAGAGCAGTCGTCCTCCAATGCAAGAGTTGGGGGTTCGAACCCCACAGCAGTCACATGCTGAAGTGTCCCTGGGCAAGACACTGAACCCCTCATTGCCTCCGATGTGTGTCCCATCAGTGTATGAATGTGATAAATCACCGATTAGTCTCTTTAGAATGATTTGTTCAATTAGCTTTGTAGAGATCTAGTAGAGTGCTGTATGAATGGGTAAATGAGGACACAGATTGTAGTGTAAAGCGCTTTGAGTATCTCAATAAGATAGAAAGGTGCTATATAAGTACAGTCCATTTACCATTTACCATTCTCCACCATCCTTGGTGGCGTCTCCCACTTGGACTTTGGGACCCTTAGTCCATACTCAGCACAGATGTTCCTGTATTATTATTCCAGCCACTTATGGTGTTCCATGTATACTTTGCCTGCCTGGCTATACACTCTGATATTATGTGTTGGACTGTCTCAGGGGCATCTTTGCACAGCCTGCATCTTTGGTCTAGTCTGGTATGGTAAGACGCCATCATCTATTGCTCTTTTGCTGAGGGCCTGTATTTGTGTTGCCATGATTTGTGCATCTGTGTTGTCCTCAGTCCAGCCCTCTCTAGCCACTGGTAGGATCTGTTGATAACAGCCACTTCCTCAATCTGTTGTTGATGCATGCCATGCAGGGGCTTATCTTTTTATAATATCATGTCTTGTTCTGCCTCTTCCTCATTAGGTTACTGCTGCTGCCTGAGACATTCATTCATCAGTTCATCATCGGGGGCTTTCATCCTGATGTACTCCAGGATCTTAGTTGTTTCATCCTATATAGTGACTTGGACGTTCACTAGTCCTATGCCTCCCTCCTTTCTCTTAAGCCATTTTGCCATTGATAAGTGCGACTCCACTCTGCTCGTGTCTTTTCAGTTCTTCTCAGGTGTAGATGATTTGTCACTGTGAATTCTTTCCCTGCTCTGTGGGTGAGATCGGCAATGCAAAGTGAGCGGTATCATAACAGGTCATTGTGTTTGAGCCACTCCTCCTATTGTGGTCCTTAATCGCCCTATAATCAGACTTTCTTTAGCTTATCTGCTGGCTGCTTATAGGTCTGGGTGTACCCATACTGTGCCATAATCTCCTATATCTTTCTGTAAATGTGCTCATTTCTTGTGGCGCCATCCATCAACATGATGAGGAAGTGACGGTTTAGATGTAGTTTGCAGTTTTGTTGGGCGGGTCCAGTGACGTAACTCTGCTGGCCAATCAATGGCTGCTGTCTGCTTACGTCAAAATCGGCACCTCTGAGCTGTCTGCTTGGAACCATGAACAAAGTGATCCCATAGTCCAGGATGAGTGGGTGCCAGTAGTGGACAGGCCCTTATCTTGTGTGTTGTGGTGCGGAACCAGAGTTGAGACAGTGGCAAAGTGCTATTAGTGTGTAGTCAGGCTGGACTTGGGGTAAAACCCTCATTCCATTGTGAGGAGCTTTCAAGTCTTGATGTGAGTGGCTTCTATTTCCTCCTTTGGCCAGGCTATTATACCAGCTGGCTATCTGATGACTGGCACTGCATACATGTTAATGGCTCAGATTTTGTTCTTGCCATTCAACTGGCTCTACGGGACCTGCTTTACTCACTGTAGGTACTTGGTTGTGGCTGACTGTCTTGCAGCCTTATCATTATTGTCATATGCCTGTGAGATTCCAAGGTATTTGCAGCTGTCCTGTACATCTGCAATGTTGCCTTCAGGTAGTTCAGCCTTTTCAGTTGTGATCACCTTGCCTCTCTTGCACACCATTCGACTGAATTTATCCATTCCGAATATCATTCCAATGTCCTCTCTGTATATCCTGGTGAGGTGGATCAGTGAGTCAATGTCTCTGTCAGTTTTGGCATACAGCTTGATGTCATCCATGTAGAGGAGGGGCCATGTTTGTTCCATTTTGTAACCGGTATCCATAGCCATTCTTTGCAATGATCTGGTTGAGGGGATTCAGACCTATGCAGAACAGGAGACAGTGCATCACCTTGGTATATGCCACATTTGATGCTGACATGTGCAAGTGGCTTTGAATTGGCCATCTTCCACACTCCCATTGAGTTCTTGATGAATGCTCTTAGTGTCCTGTTGATGTTGTGTAGTTTCAAGCATACACACACACACACACACACACTATATACAG
>NC_056513.1:30019048-30020997 GCF_014905685.2 Nematolebias whitei | reverse complement strand
TATATATATAATTTGCAAATATGTGTGTGAACTTTTTTCTTTCTACTGTTTATTTTGTTTTTCTAAGCATAAAAGTAATGCATGGCATGCCTGTGCTTGCATAGAATAATTTAGAGCAGTTGGGGAGTCCATCTAACTCTTTCCCCTTACATATGGTTATATTAACGCTGTCAAATATGTGTCCCTGTTGTGAGATGATCAAAAGATCTCATCGGACCTTCAAGTCACTGTTGAGGTAGCTCCCAGTCAGAGGAAGATTTTTCTTTCCATGAAAAGCAGATTTTAGATTGAACTAAAGAGGGGAACAATTAGGATTGAACTTTGCAATGAGCATCTGACTCCTGCACATTGTCAGAAAATAGCTAAACACAGCTGGGACTGTCAGGAGCTACATTAGTATGTGTGTGTGTGTGTGTGTGTGTGTGTGTGTGTGTGTGTGTGTGTGTGCGTGTGCATGCGTGTATGCGTGCATATGTGTTTATTTGCCAGACCAGCAACGAACTAACATGCACAGCCTCTTAAAGCAATAATTTATCACCAGTTTTGATTAGTAGTTTAAACATACCCCCCACCCCACATTTACTTTAAAAAAATTCTAAATGAAGATAACAATCTTTAATATACAGTACATATTTGACCTTCATCTCCTGCTTTGCTCCACTCTACCTGGTTTTAACAAAGTTTGAATTCAAGCTGTAAATTTGAAAATCACACTTTTCTTTAGCACTTAATGTGAACGTTGCATTGTAACTGCTGAGACAGTGTGGTGTGAATAGAATAACCAGATACATTATTTAAGTAGTTACACAAATGATATAATTATTTAAGTTCTTTATTTTATTTTTTACCAATGTACTGTATGTGACATTTTCTTATTTCTGTATTGTAAATAAAACTAGGGATAACTCTTGTTTTTCTTCAAAGATATCAATATGTCTATTAAAATTTATAGCATGTCATATTTACTTGTCTTTATTGTCTTTTTGTGAGTACTAGTGTTTTAGTTTTTTCTTAATGCTACAATTTCATGCTTGTAATTCAAAACATCTCATTTTAAAGCCAATATTGGCATCCTTTTCAGTCTCAACAGCAGAATGACAGATTTACTATGCTGACACCCAGCTGTGGCAGTAGCTGCAGATGTTTGTATGTATGTATGGTGGTGGCCAATGTTCCCTCTAAGCTGCGCGCCTGCGCAGTTGCGCATTGCTCGCACAGTTTCTGCACCAAAGAAAATCGATGCTGCGCATAAAATAAAATGCAACATAAACTGTAAATTAATTAGACCAATAACATTTTTTTCTGTACCATTTTGCAATGTAACAGTGAATGACAGGTGTCCAGCCAATGAGGCTAACCTGTATAAGTAAAGGTTGAATGAAAAAAAAATGATACGATACGGTTCACTTACGCTACGCTACAATCACATCATTGACAGTGCTTACATTACGCAAGTTACATATGCAAGTTGTGTATGTGCCCTGCCCATACGTGCCGTGGTGCCATGCAGGTAAGGTAAGCTAGGTAACAACAGTGCGGCGGAGTTAAAAGACGCAAATTCTAAACCCTTATGGCAAAATGAAGGGGCAGTGACACATACACTGACCAAGCTAAAGTAAAAATAAAATAAAAAAAAGCAGTTATTTTAAGATGGAATGACTGCCGGAGTATCTGCAAACAGAAGAACAAGCGGTGAAACTGGATGAGATATTTTCTTTTTTGAGTGAGAAAGGTCTGCTCTGCAAAACATGCAGCAAAGCCAAAGTAGCAAGAGAGTTTTGGATGTACAGTAGTCCCTCGTTTATCGTGGGGGATCTGTACCCTGAAGCCCTGCGATAAATGAAAAAACACAAAGTAGGAATAATAGTACAAGTGGTGAGTAATAGTTTATTTTAGTAGTTGGATAGATAGATAGATAGATAGATAGATAGATAGATAGATAGATAGAT
>NC_056513.1:30015602-30019038 GCF_014905685.2 Nematolebias whitei | reverse complement strand
ATAGATAGATAGATAGATAGATAGATAGATAGATAGATAGATAGATATAATTGATTGATTGATTGATTGATTGAGGCATTTCAAACCCTTCCCACACTCTTGCAATATTCTAAACAATGTTTCTAAACACTCTGAGAATGCAGAATGTCATGATTTCCCTCTCTGTGCCTCTGCTGCTCTCAGCCACCTGCAAGCACTCTTGGCCATGCCCACTTATCCACTCTGCAGCAGATCAGTTGTTCAGCTGCAGAAGGAAGTTTATCCTTCAGTAAGGGCTGCATGCAGCTCTGCACTGCACAAAGGAGCAGCAGTGCCAAATAATTTAAAATAAGGTATTTTAAATAAAAATTCCATGCCGACAATGTGGTTCATCCATCAATCAGTCAATTGTGTGTCATGTCCAGTCTTATTTTGAAAAACCGCGATAGAGCGAATCCGTGTTAAAAGAACCACAAAGTAGCAAGGGACTACTGTAAAGAGTGACTGTGTCAAAGAGACAACAGGAACTTCATCAGCTGATGGCAGAAATATATGTGAGATTACTTTTTTATTAGTAAGCTTGTAAATGAGTTCCCGAGGCTCAATGGGATTAACCTGTATAAATATTTTGAATGGAAAAAAGCTCTGTGATCACATGGATGCTTGTTTTCCAGAGGATGAATTAAAGGAGTGGTCTGCAGTTTACAATGAAGCACATTAAAAACTGTTGTGAACTCAGGGAGCCCAATATGAAAACAGAAAGAGAGAAGACTCCACACTTGGAAGAATTAACAGTGTTTATTATTTACAGTGAAAGTAACAGTTTCTGCCTGGAGGGTCCTCTGGAACTCTGGGGAGTAAGGAGATGGTTCAGGTATGTCTTTGTTTGCAGAATGATAATCTGAATTAGGTATTTCTCATCTTACATTTCTGGAGGTTTGTCTCATCTTGGGAGAACAGTCCAGATGGTTCCAAGATGAAGACCAGAGTGAGGCAGGCAGGTGTTTGGAGAACAAAGAGCACGAAGAGACACTGGGATCCAGAAAGGGCAGGATGCTGAGACGCTCAAGGGATACAGGTAAGATGTGACACAAGGTTAGTATTTTCCCCCAGGACAACCGCTTGGCCAGAATCATAAATACCATGTGGCATAGGTAATGCTCCGGCAGAGAGTAAAGTTTGACTGCAGCCTTATGTAGGGAGGGATCATCATTAGAGTGATGGCCAGCAGGTGTAGTTGATTGGTGGCCATCTTGGATCGGGAGATGCAGAAGGCTGTACACTCACAATACCCCCCTCTCAAGAATCACCTCTCCGCGACCCGTGTCGTTTCTCCATGTAGTCCCTGAAGAAAGTTGGTAGAGCAGGCAGCCACAAATTCCTTAATGTCCTGATTCATGGATGGCCACCAGAAATGTTTCTTAGTGAGAGACAACATGCGGGAGAAGCCAGTGTGACAGGAGAGTTTATTTGTGTGTAGCCAGGTTAAAACTTGAAATCTCACCGAAAATGGTACATAAAGGGTTCCCTCGTGGTTTGTGCCAGTTCTGATCTCTGAGCCTCATGGATCTCCCTCTCTGTGATCCATGTGAGGGTTCCAATGACACAAGATGGAGGGATAATGTTTTCTTGCAGGTCTGGCGTTATCAAGAGAAGCGAATTGGCGAGACAGAGCATCTGGTTTCACATTTTTAGAACCTGGTCTGAAAGTCAAGACATAGTTAAAGCGAATAAAGAACAAGGACCAACGTGCCTGGGGTTGAGGCATTTGGCATCTCTGAGATATATAAGGCTTTTATGATCAGTCCATATCAAGAAGAGTGTCTCTGTTCCCTGTAACCAGTGTCTCCACTCTTCCAGTACTAGTTTAACTGCTAGCAGCTCCCGATTTCTCACATCATAATTCTTTTCAGCAGGTGAGAGGCGTCTTGAAAAGAATGCACATGGGTGTACCTTGTTATCAGGAGGGGCTATTTGAGATGACTGCCCCCACCCATGTGTCACATCCCTCCACTTCCAGGAAGAACAGCTTTAGCTTACCTGTTTGCTGTTTGCCTCCAAGGTCCATTTAAATGTCAGAAGAGTAGAGGTCAGTTGTGTGTAGAGTTGCACTCGGGTCCAAAAATCCGACCCAACCCAGCCTGCAACCATCATCTCCGAACCCCACCCGATCTGACAAATTAACAGTAATTACAGGTCCAAACACCCCCAAAAAACCTAGACATTTTTAATTAAGTTTTGACTGCTTATACCACCAACTATTATTAATGGTTGGCGGACACGTGCGGCTGAGTAAAGGGGGCAGAAAATTGGAGCTGAGGAGCCGGCAAAGCACATTAAATGCTTCCCCTGCTTCTGCCTGCATTTGACCCTGCTCTGACATGTCGGATATTTTTGTTATGTTAACGGGTGTACCCAGAATGAAAGGACTGAGACAAAACAGAGACCAGGACTAAATACCAATTTACAGTGTTTATTTACAAAGTGGAATATTAAAGTGACATCATGTGAAGGTGTTGGTTCTCCTGTGGGGCAGAGGGAGCAGTGAGTAGATAGTTTGGAGGATTTTAGTAGAACTCTTGTGATGGGTTTTCTTACTGGATATGGTCGAGGTTGGAGCAGAGATAGGGTACCGAACAATGTCCAGAGCGTAGAGCAGAGTAATCCATAACAGGCAGGGAAGTGGTGATGGCACAGAGCAGCTGAAGGAATGCAGGAGGATGAGAATCTCACAAAGGTTTTCAAAGCAGAGTGGTAGGATGGCAGGTGAACTCTGGGAATGCAGACAAAGACATGAGGCATTAATAATCATAGGCTTCCTAGAGACAGACTGGCTAGAACAACTCTACCGTTGGTAGTGGATGCCCCAGCGCCTGCTGCATGGTCTCTGTGGCTTCTTATACTCCTCCTGCATGAAGAGTTGATGTGCTGCAGCTGCTGCCAATTAAGTGTCCTGAGTGGAGGAAGGAAGACGGTAGGACAGAACTCCTACAATTTTGTGATCTCACCTGTTTGGGTCGTCGGCCACGCACGTCCGCTGAGTGCCGCAGCTGAATGAATGTCCATTTGGGCTGATGGATCGTTGGCAATAGTCCATCTGAAACTTAAATGAACTTTTTACCTCTTTCAACTGGCCAGTCAGCGCACAGTCAAATGGCCACATGCGGCTGGTGATAGTATGGCAAGCATGTTGGCATATAATTGGATTGTCGCCGCATGCGCGTCCCTGATGCAATAAAAAGCCCAACACAGCCCACACATCAAGCACATTATTATGGCCCAGCCCAGTCCTAATCCAGGTCGGGCGGGGCCAGGCTCCGGGTTCAAGTTAGAAATGACAGCTCTAGTTGGGTGAGGGGTGAAGCAATAAGCTATAATCCTTACTAAAGCTACTGTAAAGGTTTGCAAAACTGTCATAGCTCTGCTCTCTGTCAGCTCCTCTGTCATGCTGCACACT
>NC_056513.1:30013133-30015592 GCF_014905685.2 Nematolebias whitei | reverse complement strand
TCAGTGGTTGTTGTTGTTGTTTGCGATCCGGCCTCTGGTTCATGACACAAAACCATAGAAAGCATTGTAGCATCTTCTTGATTTCAGGGATGGGTCACTCCACCACTGCCTTAATCTTTTCTGGTCTGTACAGTATTGTTTACCTTCAAAGATAAAGCCCAAGAATGACACAGTGGTGATGTGAAACTCACACTTTTCCAGTTTTACGAACAGCTGGTTCTCATATAGCCTCTGTAGAGCGGTTCTGACCTGTTGAATGTGTTGGCCCATGTTCAGGGAGTAGATGAGAACATCATCCAGGTAGACAAACACAAAGTCATTAATAAAGTCTCTTAATATGTCATTCACTAATGATTGAAATACACCAGGGGTGTTAGTAAGTCTGAATGGCAATACTAAATATTCAACATGACCCAGGGGTGTTCTAAAAATGGTTTTCCATTCATTGCCTTCCTTTATTCGCACCAGATGATAAGCATTGCGAAGATCTAATTTTGTAAAAAAATGGAGGCCAAATGGAGTTGCTTATGAATGGAATCAATAAGGGGTAGAGGATATATATTTTTGCAGTAATGCATTCAATCCTCTGTTGACTATACATGGTTGCAGGATCTTGTCTTTTTTAGTGACAAAGAAGAATCCTGCCCCTTCTGGAGAAGTAGAGGCGCGCATGATTCCTGAGTCTAGTGATTCATCTATGTATTTTCTCATGGCCTCTCTTTCGAGGCCTGAGAGATTGAACAGTTGACTAGTGGGTAGAGCCGACTCTAGTAATAGGTCAATGGCACAGTCGTATGGATGGTGAGGAGGTAGACACAAAGCCCTTTGTTTGCTAAACATGGGGGCTAAACCATCATAGGCTGTGGGAACCACATACTGTATATAATTAATTTCATCATTTGGAATATCTGACTTAATCTGAGTAGATACCACTGCGCATAGACAGTTCTGTAAACTGGTGTCACTCCATCCCTCAGTTCTCCTCTGTTCCCAGTTAATGTTTGTATTGTGTCTCTTTAGCCATAGAAATCCAAAAATCAGCTGAGTGTTGGGGGATTCAAATACAAAGAATTCACTGATGTCATGATGATTGCCTGATGTGAACAGATGCACACCCGCAGTTTTGATTTGGATCTGTGTGAGTCGGTGTCCTGTAATGCCTGCCACAGACAGAGGGGGTTGAAGAACCTGGGTAGGAATCGACAATTCATCAACCAAGTCCTTACTGATTAAATTCTGCTCAGCTCCAGAATCTACCAGAGCAGTAACAGGTAAACGATCTTGATTAATTTGTATAATAGTGGGTAATGTAAGATGTGATGTAGGAAAGAGAGATGAAGTTCCCACCTTATTTTTACTGGTGGGACAGGTAGTTTCCCCGAAACTGACACTAAGCAATATAATTCCCTTGCTTACCACAATAAAAGCAAGTTTTGGTGTTGAAACGTCTTTGTCTCTCTTCTGGAGTAAGATGAGTTCAGCCCACCTGAATAGGTTCTAGTTCTGGTTCGGGCAAAGGTGGGTTATTTGTAATTTCCACAGGTGTGGGCTAAAACCCAGAATAAAAGTGTGTTTGGGGACTGTAGTTTTCATATTATGTTTTGAAGGCGGGGTGACCACCGCATGTAGCATTGAACCCGGAAGAGGGACTGCTCTGAAAGTTGTAGTTCCTCTCTATGCCTCTCTTGGACGAGTTAATTTATATATGAACAGTGAGAAGAACTAGTTTATCAAGATATTTAGGTTTGTCATGAATAGATAGCTGATCTTTAATTTCTTTGGATAAAGAGTTTAAGAACACACCAAATAATGCAGTTTCTCCCCAGTCGGTACATGCGGCGATGATCCGGAACTCAAGGGCGTGCCTTGATACTGTCCATCGGCCTTGACATAATCCAAGCCAAGAAGACGTTTTGCTGCATTTGCTTGTTATAGTGGGTGATCGAATATTCTGGTGAATTTGTCTAGGAATACATTAAAACATAAAGTGTCAATATCATGGGAAAATATGTATGACTGTGCCCAATGAAGTGCGTCATCGTTTAATCGACTAATAAGGTAAGTGATCTTAGCTGCATCTGAGGCGTATAACTGAAGAGCCCTTCGAAAAACTAATTTACACGGCAGTATAAATCTTCCAGTAAGTAAATAAATCTTCCAGTTTAAGTAGACAGTAGTATATCTACTTAAACTGATGTCTGTTCTACATTTAATGTCTACAGACGTCTGTCTTATCCTGATGGTTTCAAACTGTTAACATTTATTAATCGTGATAGTAGTTTCTTTTTTTCTTTTGATAAATGCAAATACTTATTGTCAATTACCCTGTGACGTGTGCTGATGACCACTTGACCAGGTCACCCTTGTGAAAGAGATCTCGATCTCAATGGGCTCTACCTGGTAAAATAAAGGTGATTGATTGATTGATTGATTGATTGATTGATTGATTGATTGATTGA
>NC_056513.1:29985330-30008133 GCF_014905685.2 Nematolebias whitei | reverse complement strand
TGCTTTGTTTTGTTTTTTGTTTTTTTGAATGTCCAGAGGACCAGATTGAACTTTCTTGGATTTTTCTACCTGGATTATTGAGTATGCATCAGGATATTTCTATAGCAGTGTAAATCAGCACTTTGAATAAACATAAAAAGTCTGTTTACCAAATATTTGTAAAACTGAGAAGGCTGGAAGTGCATGCAATAATACTGTATACATGTTTGAGAGTCGGCACAAGCAATACTTTTAGGGTAACAGAAGAAAATCTGCGAGAGGAGGAAAACAATGGCCCAGTGATGAAACAAGACACAAAAGCTTGAGTTTTCATCCAGAACAAAATTAACAATCATTCATTATCCTGTATTCACTTGTGTTTCTTTTGTGTAGTAATTTATTCACTCAGACCTCTGGGAAAAACAAATAGCTGTTAACATAATCAATTCAAAAATCTGTGTTTCAGTTCAAATAACAAAGAAGATGGATGATGTTGATAAGCATTGCTCAGAATGTCGGCGTGTGTGGGTGTGTATGTGTTTGTGTCATGAGGAGCTGCACTGAAGTGTTTTGCAGCAACTGGACCCAATCCTTCTTTTTCTCTTCATTCATCAAACAGATTAGTGAATTACGAGTCTGCTGACATTTCCCTGCATCTTCCATCAGGTTCTTAGTGAGGATCCACAGCGCCACTCAAAAAATTACTGTAGCTTTTGCAAGGTTGAGTAAATAACTCAATGTTAATGTTTATTTTTCACAAATGTTGAATAAAGCTTCATGAGTTATCTGATTTTACGAAAGCTCAACTCTTAATAAAGTAAGTTTCTTTCTTGCATTTGTCTTTATCAAAACCATAAAAGAATCCATTAATCTAAAAAAAGTGACCAGTGACCTCTGTGACCTGAAACGGAAGAAGCAGGTAAAAGATAATGGATGGATGTGTTAGGTCATTAAAATTATTTGATGACATTATATTCTGTTAACAGTAACAATAGAATTCAAGGATTCAAGGATTTTTTAATTGTCATACCAGCTCAAATTTGCATGTTTATGGTACGAATTTTGTACTCAGGTCCGAGATAAAGAAGCCCAACAATTAATAAATAAATAAGTACAAAAGAGTATATATTCACATACATAAAAGCCAATTAGTAAAGTTCTCTAAGGAATCCAGCAGACAAGTTGAATCTTGGCTTCGTTGCAGTCTCCCATCCTGAGCAAGCACAGTGGCAACAGTGGAAAGGAAAAACTCCCTTTTAAAAGGAAGAAACCTCCAGCAGAACCAGGCTCAGGACAAGCGGCCATCTGCTTTGACAGGCTGTTATGTTCAGTTCTGAGCCTGGAGGTTTTGCTCTGAATGCTCCTCAGCTGCCTGCTTGAGGGGAGGGGCTGGAACAGACTGTGTGCAGGATGAGTGGAGTCCTTCATGATGCGGAGCGCCCTCTCCCTGCATCAAGAAGTGTAGAGGTCCGAGGTGGTAGGAAGGCTGATCCCTACAGTCTTCTGTGCAGCCTTAGCCACCCTCTGCAGAGTCATCCTCTCAGCAGCAGTGCAGCTGCCATGCCACACCGTGATGCAGGTGCAGAGAACGCTCTCCACCACACAGCGATAGAAGCTCCTCAGGACAGAGCTCCCAAGTCCAGCTCTCTTCAGCTTCCTGATGAAATAGAGACCCTGGTGGGCCTTCTTGACCAGACAGGAAGTGTTAGCTCTCCAGATGAGGTCAGTGGATATATGCACCCCCAGGTACCTGTAACAGGAAACCACCTCCACAGCTGCTCCTTTGATGTGTAGGGGATGAAGTGGATCCTTGTCCCTTCTGAAATCCACCACTATCTCCTTGGTTTTGTTCACATTAATGTAGAGATTATGGTCTCTGTACCACTGAACCAGGTGTTCCACCTCCTCTGTATTTGCACTCATCATTGTTCGTGATGCGTCCCACTACTGCTGTGTCATCTGCAAACATCACCATATGGCAGCTGGGGTGTATAGACGAGCAGTCATATGTCAGTAGAGTGAACAGGAGGGGGGGCTCAGCATGCAGCCCTGGGGTGAGCCAGTGCCGAGGGTGATGGAGGAGGAGATAATGTTGTGGATCCTGACTGTCTGAGGTCTGTTCGTCACGAAATCCAGTTCCCCAGTGTGGGACTCAGTCCAAGAAAGGAGAGATTCTGCACCAGGGTCTGTGGGATGATGGTGTTGAAGGCCGAGGAGAAATCCAGAAGAGCAGACGGATGTAATAATTTCTGTTTTCCAGGAGAGCTGTGTGGACCACTGATGAGATGGTGTCAGCAGTGGAGAGGTTCCTTCTGTAGGCGTACTGATATGGGTCCACAGTGATGTCAGTGGAGTCCTTGATGTGGGTCATGACCACTTCAGGACTACCGATGTTAAGGCTATAGGTCAGTAGGCATTCAGGCCTGTCACTGTGGAGCACTTGGGTACAGGGACAATAGTGGTGGACTTAAAGCAGGTGGGGACAACTGCCATTGACAGTGAGGTGTTGAAAATGTCCACCATCACCTCAGACAGCTGGTGTGTGCAGACCTTCAGATGTGCAGTATTTCAATAAAGTATTCAAGTAGAGTATTTGTGTTCTTTACGCAGTCCATCCCAGATGTGTAAGACAGAGGGAGATTTCCTTTTGCTCAACGATAGACTAAAGCTGCCTCACTGACCTACATTTGGTAACCACAGCTGATTCAAGGTGGTAGTCACAAGACAAGTTGATAAATAGGGAAACTCACATGTGCACGCTGTTTAAAAAAGCTTCCTCTGACCATATAAGGTCTGACAGAAATATGTGGGAATGGGTGTCTTCCTTCTACAGGATGCTGTCATTGGATCGGAGGGTGTCCCTAGGAGTGTCCAGCCTGAAAAACAAATAATGGAGGCCTAAAAAGGACCTCTCCAAATGTTTAGACCCAGGGCTTAATTTGAGCCGGATTCTGCCAGAACAGGATCCGGGAACTCTCTTATTTTGGCAGGGTGTGTTCTGGTAACTGTTTACTTGGATCCAGTGACTCTCAGGCTTACTAATAATAAAGTTATGAACAAATATGACTGCCTTGAATGAATAAAACTTATACTGAATATGCAAATGGAAAATAATTACATAAACACTCATTTTAAACACAACAGACACTTACGAGCTTCTTAATATCACATGCAGGGGCGGCTGTGGCTGAATGATTAGAGCAGTCGTCCTCCATTGCAAGAGTTGGGGGTTCGATTCCACATGCTGAAGTGTCCCTGGGCAAGACACTGAACCCCTCATTGCCTCTGACATGTGTCCCATCGGTGTATGAATGTGATAAAGCTCTGATTAATCTTTGTAGAGATCTAGTAGAGTGCTGTATGAATGGGTAAATGAGGGCACAGATTGTAGTATAAAGTGATTAGAGTATCTTGATAAGACAAAAAAGCGCTATGTAAGTGCAATCCATTTACCATTTACATATTAGCTGCCTCTTCAAGTAAACATTTCTGCTTCTAACCTTAAAAAAATCTCCACCACTAAAAGAGTGGTGGGGGTGAGTGCTGAGATAACCAGGCAGTCGTACACGGGCAGGAGCCCACGGGCAGCTGCCAGGAACAGACAGAGGTGGTGCCTGGAGGTTTCACATACGTAGTCGGACAACGAGCAGGACACTGAATTCAGCAAAGAAGAGTCGGGCTCAGAACCGTCAAGTTAGAGTGAGGGGGGAGGATGCTTGACAGAAGCGGAATGTAGGTGAACGTAGATGTTTAACAACCCGTTAAAATACACCAAAATGCAGGAAATCATACCTACTTTATTAAAAACTTTCTGGAGGAGGACCCCACACACACACACCTGACCACATTTCCTCACTTTGCTGTCTATGCTCCACAATGCTACATGTAAATATTGCCGCCATCACCTGTTTTCTTCTCATAAAAACTAGACCTGGACCACTTGCTGTTTGTCTGTGTCACTTTCCTGTCCTCTGAAACCCCAGTCAGTTGAGGCAGATGGTCGCCCATCCTGAGCTTGATTTTGTTGGAGGTTTCTTCCTGTTAAAAGGGTGTTGGTCCTTTCCACAGTCACCCCCATAATAAAGAATCAATTGGCAAAAAAATCAGTACATTTCTCTCCAGTCTTTTTTCCCATTCTTCTCTTTCCCTTTCAATCTCTTTTCTTGTTTTATTTTTTTATTTTTTGTCCTAGATTCAGAGCTCTTTTACTCCTGGAACACAGCACTGACTCGCATCCATGAAATGATGCAATTAAGGTTCCTACTGGGGGCTCAATCTGTCATGTTAACACATGCTAAACCCCCACTGAGGGCTGAGTAGTGCTGAATGGAAGTGGGTCGACAGGTAAACTGAAGAAGCTGCAAAAAAAATAAAATAAATAAATTGTCTACAAAACTAAATTAAAAAAAATGAAAACAGAAAGAACTGGAGAAGGGGACACATTTTCACTGTTTATTTTGTCCTTTTTCTGCTCCTCCTTTTGTCCATTTACTGCTTCAACCATAACTGTACTATGCACATCTAGTTTTTAAACCAGCATTTAGCATTTATTAAAAAGGAGAAGTACAGTTTGAGAGTTTTTGTGAGAGTAGCACTTGCTGCAGCTTCCAAGATGGCCACCAATCACACCCAGCTGACGGTCATCTCCCTGATGAGCTCCTGCTCCTATTTAAGCCTGCAGTCAAGTCTACTCGACGCTGGAGCATTGAGTTCCCCTGGTACTTAATGTTTCTAGCTGTTTAGTGTTTCATGGAATACAAGTCTTACCTTGTGATCTTGTTCCTACAGTTCCTCGTCGCTTCCCGGGTCCTGTCCTGATTCCACGGGTTCCAGTCCTCAGATCTCTCGTGCCTTGCCAAGCTCTGATCTCTCGTGCCTTTCCACTCAGTCTCTGGGAGTTATCATCTTGTTCTGGAACTGCTGCACAGTGCCTCCATCTCACCATCTCCTCTGGAAACTCTGGGCTTCTCTTGGATCCACTTTTACAAGAACCGCCAACTGTAAGATAAGAAAACTAATTACAAGTTTGAACATAACAACTTACCTGCCCCACTGAACTTGTCCTCCATTTCCAGGAGTTTCAGTCCTGATGCCTGTGCAGTCAAGTTTTCACTGTAAATAAATGAACACTGTTTCTTTTTACTCTGAGTCTCGTGTCGTTCCGGGTCTCGTTCGATTGGGTCACTCCCGAGTCATCACAGTTTTCATCAACTAGACTACAGCAGTTGCCCATAATTATCAGTGTTTTATCACTACTTCAAATTATTAGGTAGTTATTTAATCCCTCAATATTCATATTTTTTGTTGCCTCTCTACAATCATGAAGATTTTTTTAGCCTTGACAAAATCCAAAATGTTTTAGATTTTGACTGATCACCAAATAATGGGAAAAATCACTTGTTGCAGAGTGAATGTTGAATGTTCCTCACCAAATGTGCTGCAGAACTCCACCTCAGACACCATACTGAGCAGTACAGGGGCTCCTCAAGGGACGGTCCTCTTGCCTTTTCTGTTCACCCTCTACACCTTGGACTTCAGGTACAACTCACAATCCTGCCATCTGCAGAAGTTCTCAAATGACACTGCTATTGTGGGCTGCATCACTGTTGACCAGGAAGTTGATTACAGAGGTGTGGTGGACAGCTTTGTGGAGTGGTGTGGACAGAACCACCTGCAACTCAACTTTGGAAAAACTAAAGAGCTGCAGGTGGACTACAGCAAGAAGACCAGCCCCCACAACTCTATCAACATCAAGGGTACTAAGGTGGACACTGGACTTCTACAAGTACCTGGGGGTCCACCTAGACAATAAACTGGACTGACAGCTAACGTCAACGCCCTCTACAAGAAAGGGCAGAGTCACCTTTTTCTTTTCAGGAGATTCAGGTCCTTTAATACAGTGTTCCTGTTAGTATTTTTATTTAGAGTGACCCTGGGTTTTTGATCTGCTCAGAGAAGGGATTATAATGAAATTATGACCCGATTCTGACTGGTTTAAATGGGGCCAGCAACTCTAAAAAAAGTATCCTAGGGATTCAATATCCGTCAATGAATAGAGTTTTATTTATTTATTTATTATTTGTTTTATATTATTTTCTCATTCAACACTTGCTTCTCTCAAGGGCGGACATCTCCTCCTCTCCCTCTCCGCTTTGCTTTTGCTCTGTCCTGTCTGTGAAACTGCATTAGAGCCTCTCTTCTACAAATCTTCCAAATCATAACTATGGACTTGGTTTTGGTCAGTTGGTCCCTCAACACAATTGATAACATTTCTTTGAAGAGAAGACAGGCTTTAGGCGAGCTGGTTTGCCCTGTTGGCACGCACGCAGTTTGATATTGCATTGACTTGGAAGACTTGATGACGCATCTATCTCTGCTGTCATCAGTGGATTTTAAGGACGCATTTATAATTGGATTAATGATAACTGATTCCTGCTTTTTGTATTCGGCTGGTTCCTGGTCTATCAACAAACAAAGAAGTTGTCGGCAGCAAATCTGGACCTGGTCAGGCTGCCTGCCTTATATGATGGCTTGGTTTGTGCCTCGAGCACCCAGACTCTTGGCAGAATGGATCAGATCTTGGGGATTATTCTCAGGCATGTTCTGGTGGTATGGTCATTTAATTTGGACATTTTGGAAGCGAGTGGACTGACACAAATTCAAGGTAGGTGTCATTAAAGTTCTGCCTGTCCCCAAAACAATTATGTTTATCTGAATTCGGCTCCCTGTCTGGACTTGACAGGCCATCTTATCTCAACCTGCCTGGAAAGTTTTGTAAACCTGATGCTCTAACCCCTCCCTCCTCTCCTACTTAGGAATTTCCATGGACTTTTCAGAGGAACCCAGCTGAATAAACATTCTGTCATCATTTCAGGACTCTGGTTTCGTCTCTGGTCATCTTCAGAAACTCCCGAGTGTACACTGCTCTCTCCAGAGAGAACTATTTGCACTGTGATTTTATTTGAACTCTGCAGTGCCTCTGTGTGTTGTCTCTGACTGCTCACTGCCCTTGCATCCCCCCCCCCCCAAAAAAAATAAAAAAAAATAAAAAAGGTCGGTGTCATTATGTGCTCGTGTGTGAGGTTTTTTTTTCATTGTCACACTTTTGATCTTCAAACAAAGATTAAAAGCGTGTTAGGAATTTCTTTTTGTCTCCAAACCCTGTGTCAGTTTTCACCACTTTTATTGTCTGTCCAAACAGGTCTCACTTGTAAATGAGTCTTTGAGGCTCAATGTGACTTATCTGTTTAAATAAATGTTGAATGAATAAATTAATTTGCTTACTCATCACATAGAAAGGCTTTTTTCTGCACCAGTATCATTTTTCCTTTCACGTTAACTCACATAAGGTCCAAAGTGACCACACTTAAGTCCCTCCCCGTCATCCAAGTGATAGGTTGTGCTCCCCTTCTGCGAAAGGAGGTCTTGGAGTCTTGGGCCTACAATCTGCAATGCGATGGGACATCACCCCTTACAGTTCCTGATCTCGAGTTGTGTACTGGACCGGCCAGTGCTGCAAACTGTAACCTTCTCCTGCCTTGATTTTATTACAATTGGTAAAACTGAATTCACGTTTCCTTGATTTGTTGATAGTGTGAGTTGCCGATTCTGAGGGAGGTCCGAGCTGGGGGACAGCGTGGGGGTGGACCTGGGGTCCGATGAGGCCTGAGGCCAACAGCTAGCAACAGCTAGCAACAGCTGGCTGCGGCTCTCGGGGCCCGCATTCAGCTCATGTTGTAACATTCCCAACTGTGGTCCTTGAGGAACACCATCCTGCATGTTTTACTTGTTTTCCTGTTTTGATGCACCTGATTTGAATGAATGGGTGATTAACAGACTTCTGCAGAACTTGAGGAAGTACTGGTAATTAAATCACTGAATTAGGCGTGTTGGAGCAGGAAACAACTAAAACATGCAAGATGGTGCTCCTCAGGGACCAGGGTTGGGAACCACTGCTTTAACGTCTGCAGGACCATGCTGCAGATGTTGTAACACTTGGTGGTCTCCAGCATCTTCTTCTATGCTGTGGTGTGCTGGGGCAGCAGGGTGAAGAAAGCTGATGGCAACAGACTCGATAAACTCATCAAGAGAGCTGGTTCTGTTTTGGGAGTGGAACTGCAGTCTCTGACAGAGGTGTCTGAGCAGAGGATGCTGAGGAAACTGCTCCAGATTCTGAACAATGCGTCACACCCCCTGCATGACACACTGGACTCTTACTGCAGCACCTTCAGTCGTAGACTGAGACCACCGAGGTGCTCCACAGAACAACACAGTCCTTCCTCCCTGTGGCTATCAAACTTTTACACTCCTCCCCCTTTCTGCACATAGGACAATAAAATTCATTCTGTACTAGAATAAACACTTTAATGTCTCTGTCTGCACCTGTTTAGAACTTAATTGTTGGTATTTTTATATTCTCTGTTATTTTTATATTTTGTGTGATTCCTTGTGTATTTTCCGTTGTATTGGCACAACAATTTCCTGCGGGATCAATGAAGTTCTATCTTATCTTATCATATCTTATCGTATCTTAAAATATTAGTAAAGAGCTGGATGTTGTTTTTGTTCTGAAACCTGAAGAGCTTTAAATCCTTCGGGACGTGAGGCAGTCATCTGGCTAGGCCTGTGAATATGGAATAAAGGTGTGCCTGGTGTGGCTTGAGGCAGCTGGGGCTGCTGGTTTCTCAGTTGCGATAATTTGATGAGGCTTTGTAGTTGGTTGTTTTTAATAATAAAATGTTAAATTCACAACCTTGTATTCAGTCTTTGTTTTGTGTTGCAACCCTTTGAGCCAGGTCGTTTCATAAACTGGGGTCTCATCCAAGGTCTAAACTTTGGACCTCTCAGCAATCAGTTACAAGTGAGATATTTGAGATATTTTATTAAGAGACACATGGCCTCATCAGATGCCGACGAGACCTCCTGTTGTACACTCTAGGGGATGCTCCATGAGTATATTATTGGGGGTCATTCTGTCCCTACAGAAGTGATGTGAACGTTTTCTTTGCATTACCAGCAGTACGTTGGACCCCTTCAGGCTGGTACTTGGGCTCTGTCAGGGCTGCCTGTTAGCACAGATTATGTCCATAACTTTTATGGACAGAATTTCTTGGTGCACTTAGAAAGGCAGCGGAAGGAGTCTGGTTCAGTGACCTAAGGATTCCATCGCTGCTATTTGCAGATGATTTGGTCCTGTTAGTGCTATCATATGATTTCCAGCTCTGGAGCAGTTCACAGTCGAGTGTGAAGTCGCTGAGATGAGGATCATCACCCTCAAATCAGAGGCCGTGGTTGTCAGTCGTAAAATGGCTGATTGCCCTCTCCAGGTTGGGAGTAAGATGCTGCCTCAAGTGGAGGGGTTCAAGTAGCTATACTGTACCATGCAAATTTACAATACCACTTTATTCATAAAGCACTTAAAAACAGCAATAAGGTCAACCAAAGCAATGTACAACTAAACAAACAAGCAAAGGGCACAGATAAATCCACAGAGAAAGATAAGAAACTAAATTACTAAAATAATTCAAACACACTGAAGTTAAAATCAACTCACACTGGGTCGAAAGTCAGGGAACAAAAGTGTGTTTATAAATTAGATTTAAAACGGTGAAAAAGGGAGCCTGCTTGACATGATGTGTTAATTCATTCCACAGTTTTGTACCTGCAATAGAGAAGGTCCTGTCACCTCTGAGCTTGAAAAGTGTGTGTGGAATCTGCTGACCTTAGAGAACACTGTGGGACATATGGCTGCAACAATAGCCATATGATCAGCGAGATAAGAGAGGGCAGAACTATTAAGAGGTTTAGAAACATACAGAAGGATTTTAAAATGAATTTGGAAGTGAATCAGGAGCCATTGAAGGGAAGCCAAAATTGAAATAATGTCCTCTCTTGTGCCTGTACCAGTTAAAAATTGGGCTGCAGCATTTTGAACCAGTTGTCATCATAAAGAATAATTCAGGTTGATTCCAAAAAGAAGCACATTGCATTAATCAAGCCTGGATATTAAGAAATCATGTTTTACTGTCTCAAGGTAACTTTGGACAGTAAGGGCTTCAATTTAGACATTCGCCTCAACTGAAAAAAAAAAATACAGGATTTATCAATCGTGTTTACATGACTGTTTACCTTCATGGAAGGGTTAATTATCACTCCCAGATTAGTGACAACTTGTTTCACTAACGAACTCCGCCAAGGACGGTCCCAAGCCCGGCTGAAAAAGGAGGAGGGTTGGGCGTGGGGCTAGCAACTCCACCCTGGAAAACAAACTAGTGCTACAGAAACTGCAGCGACAACTTCAACTCAACAACTGCCTGGACGGGAAGACTCCTCTTCAGGGGGGGCCATGACGTGCGCCGGTGAAAGCCTTCGGGAAGCCAGCTCGCCGACAAGTCTTCTTACGACAAAGGCCAAGACCAGGATAGGGACCTGGAACATCAGAACCCTATACGAAAGTGGAAAGTCAGCGCAGGTGGCCAGCGAAATGAGAAAATACAACATCAAAGTTCTCGGACTATGTGAGACCCGATGGAATGGAAGCGGCCTGACCAGATTGTCTTCTGGAGGAACTATCATCTACTCCGGACATGAAGACGCGGACCACGACCACACCCAAGGAGTCGCGCTACTGTTGGCGCCGGAGGCTACAAGGGCTTTGATGGCGTGGGAACCTGTCTCACCAAGACTGATGTCAGCAAGATTCAACTCCAAGGGCAGAAAAACAACCATCATCCAGTGCTACGCACCTACAAACGCAGCGGAAGAAGAAGATAAAGCAGACTTTTACAGTGCTTTGCAGTCTCTTCTAGACAAGACACCAAGAAGAGACATGAAAATCGTAATGGGCGACTTGAACGCCAAAGTGGGAAGTGACAACACAAACAGAGAACTCATCATGGGCAGACATGGCGTAGGAACCTGCAACGAGAACGGAGAGCTGTTTACAGATTTCTGTTCATTCAACGACCTCGTCATAGGGGGCACCATCTACCCACACAAGAAGATCCACAAGACAACGTGGACTTCACCAGATGGAAAGACTGATAACCAGATAGACCACTTCACCATAGACCGCAAGTGGAGACGGAGTGTGATGGATGTCAGAGCAAGGCGCGGCGCCGACGCAGCCTCAGACCATCAGTTGCTTGTGGCAACAGTGAAGACCAAGCTGCGATCCTTCTGTGACTCATCCGGCAGACCACATCACAAGTTCAATATACAGTTTTTGAAAGACAGTAAGAAGAAAGAAGAGTTCAACTGTGATGTCAAGAACAAGTTCGAAGCGCTAGCAGATCTGGTTAAAGAGACAGTAGAGAACCACTGGGCTGAACTACAGAAGACCTGGAAGACCGCTTGCACCAATGTTCTGGGGAAGAAGGAGAGGGAGCAGAAAGAATGGCTGTCACAAGAAACGTGGAAGAAGATTGAAAAGAGGAGAGAACTAAAGCAGCAGATAAACAGATGTCAGGACCAACAAGAGAAGTCAGAACTTAGAGCAGCGTACTGGGAATCGAACCGAGAAGTGAAGAGGAGTGTCAGACAAGACAAGAGAGAGTTTGTACACAGCTTGACAGAGGAGGCAGAGACAGCAGCAAGTCAAAACAACATGAAGAGACTATACGAAATAACACGTGCCTTGTCAGGAAAGAACTTCAACCCAAGCAAGCCAGTCAAGGACAAGAACGGAAGAACCGCCACAAGCGATGCAGACCAGAGGACACGATGGGTGGAGCACTTCGAAGAAGTTTTGAATCGACCACCACCAGCAGTGACTCCTGACATACCTCCAGCGGAGGACCCCCTTCGTGTCAACACCAGCCCACCAACCAAGGCAGAGATCACCAAGGCTATCAAGTCCTTGAAGAACGGCAAGGCAGCAGGTCCTGACGGCATCCCTCCAGAAGCTCTCAAGGCAGATGCGGCAGCAGCAGCAGAGATGTTACATCCTCTCCTACTGAAGATCTGGGAGGAGGAGCAGGTACCTGCCGACTGGAAGTTAGGCTACCTCGTGAAGCTGCCCAAGGAAGGTGACCTTTCCCAGTGCGGCAACTGGCGAGGAATCATGCTGCTGTCCATCCCCAGCAAGGTGCTGACCAGAATCATCCTGGAGAGACTGAAAGAGGCGCTAGACATTAGACTTAGAACAGAACAGGCAGGATTTAGGCAAGACAGTTCATGTACGGACCACATCGCCACCCTGCGCATTATCATCGAGCAGTCCATCGAATGGCAGTCTCCGCTGTACACGACCTTCGTCGACTTCGAGAAAGCCTTCGACAGCGTGGACAGGGAGACCATTTGGAGGTTGATGCAGCACTACGGAGTCCCACAGAAGCTCATCAGCATCATCCAACAGTTATATGAAGATTCATCCTGCCAGATCATCCATAACGGGAAGCTGACAAACCCCTTCACAGTGAAGACCGGAGTGAGGCAAGGCTGTATGCTGTCACCGACAATCTTCCTGATCGTCATGGACTGGATCATGAGGAGAGCAACAGAGGGCACCAACACCGGCATCCAGTGGACCTTCACCAAAAAATTGGAGGACCTGGACTTTGCGGACGACACCACCCTTCTGTCCCACACGCTACAGTATGCACAGTCCAAGCTCATTCGTCTCGCCGAGGAAGCAAACAAGACCGGCCTGAAGATTAACACCAGGAAAACAGAGGTGATGCGACTGAACAACAAGAAGAAAGAACCATTGCAGCTGCAGGGAGAAGACATCAAGGAAGCTGACCGCTTCGTTTACCTTGGAAGTGTGGTCAGCACAGACGGCGGCGCAGATGAAGATGTTAGGAGCCGGATCAACAAAGCAAGGCTCGCCTTCAACACTCTGCGACCCATCTGGAACTCCAAAGCCTTATCCCAGCGCAGCAAGATCCGCATCTTCAACACCAACGTGAAAGCAGTCCTACTGTATGGGTCCGAGACATGGCGAGTAACCAACACCATCACCAACAAGATCCAGACTTTCATAAACAAGTGTCTGAGACACATTCTCAACATCAGGTGGCCTGAGAAGATCTCCAACACAGAACTATGGGAAAAAACCAGCCAAAGCCCGGTCAGTGAAGCCATCAAAAAGAGAAAGTGGGGCTGGATAGGCCATACCTTGAGAAAGCCAGCAGAAAACATCACAAGGCAAGCCTTGGACTGGAACCCACAAGGAAAAAGGAAAGTGGGGAGACCAAAGCAGACGTGGAGAAGATCTGTTGAGAGTGAAGCGAAGGCCGCCGGAGTGACGTGGATCCAGCTGAAGAGAGCCGCCCAAAACAGAGTTCGTTGGCGGGGTGTTGTTGCAGCCCTATGCTCCACCAGGAGTCTACAGGAATAGTAGTAGTAGTAGTAGTGTTTCACTAACGAGGCTAAAGAGGAAAGGTCAATACAGTGATTCTTGATTGTGCCATTAGGTGGAAACAACATCCTCATATAAAATCAATAATGATGATGATATCAGAATTGGATCGTATCAGCCAATATCCAGATGTAGGTATTGGGACCGGATCGGAAGTAAAAACAAAAAAAGTGGATCGGTGCATCCCTAGCTGTGGGAGGAAACTGGAGTACCCAGAGAAAACCCACGGATGCACAGAGAGAACATGTAAACTCCACCCAGACAGGCTCCGGCTGAGATTTGAACTGGGGCAACCTGCTGAGAGGCGGCAGCTCTCTCAACTGCGTCACCGTGCTGCCTTATGTATTTATTTATTTATGTTAACTGTTCTTGTAATCATGAGCCTCATTTTCATAACACTTCTTATAAAACTTAGTTTATTTGTCTTTCTTGACTGAGTAAAATATATTTATACAATAAATAGCTTTTGTGCAGTTTTGCCTATTTATGACCATGTGTATGTATCTTATCTCTATGTATGTATGCATGGTTGTCAAAGACATCATGTCACTGCTGGTCTGTTTCCGTTCTCTAAGCTTCAGTCAGGCAAAGTAAACAACTGATGTTGGCTGGAATGGACCACCAAAATATTAGTGTCCATGTGGGGGTATATCCTCTAAACAAAGAAGTTAAATTTTCCTAAACACATTAAAAGAAGTTATGAAAATGGTTTACGGCAGTGCTCACGTGGCCCTATTGTCAAATTAATCTGTATACACTATGGCTCATCTTGGCAGAGGCCTTTATTTGTCTTCACTCTTAATCTACAGGACTTATCTAGAGCTTTTGTCACACAGATTCAAACAGAGGGACATAAGCTTCAGACACTGCTAAAAGAAAAAGACATTAGGTTCAAATGTTCAGTGTGTATGTGAGTGCTTTAGAGCGAGTTTCAAAGCACCACAAAGACTAAGCAGAGCCTTAAAAGGTCATCAAGTTGGTTAAATGAGTCTACTGGTGTTCACAGGTACCTGACTGCTGCAAATATCTTCAGTGGGACACTGTCTGTATTTTTTGTTTACCAAAAGTAGCCTGAAACAGTTTCTTAGCTCAGCTTAACTAATAGTTTATTACTTTGTCCTCACATGTATTGTTTTTTTAAACATGGATTATACTAAAATGACAGTGTGAAAGTAAAAGAATAAGGCATATTTTGTCTTGGCTTTGTCTTATCTTCTTGTTAATACTCCTCTGTGTCCATACCTCTGCCAGGTACCTGTTGTCTTGGTATCTTTGCAGTCATTGTTCATTATGATGTGCAACATCGCTAGAAAAGTCTAACAAGGTTGAGTCAGGTCCTCTGTACACATTCTTCTTTGTGGAAACATTTCATATTTTATCCCAAATATATCTTCAGTCTAAGGAGTTTAGGAAGATTCAAATTCAAAAATATTTTATTAATCCCAAAGGGAAAATAATTGTTGTTGTAGCTCATCCTGGTTTCATTAGAGTTGTTAAAGATGATGATGACTTTGGGCAGGAAGGATCTGCAGCAGTCTGTCCCACAGCAGATGTGAAGAAACTGGCTGCAGATGCCGATCCATCTACCCAGACCCAGCAGACCTCTCGGTCCTCTTGGGCAGAAGAACTGCTTGAATGCCAGGCAGAACTCCTCCCCGAGCGATAGCCATTTCTCCCAGCAGTGTGCTGAGCCCCTCATCGCCACAGATTTAACTGCAGGTGCCAGGGTACGATCTCGGCCCTCCCGCTGTCACGAGCCGTGTTTCCCGCTACCTCCAAGATCTTGGCAGTCAGGCACCACCTCCAGGTAGACGGGAATGCATCCACGGTGCCTCCTTTTCAACTCATTTGGGATTTGGGGCTAGAGTTGAGGTATTATTTGAGCTATTGAGATGTTAATCCGCTGTTCCCAGTTGTAAAAAAAACACCTTGTTGTCATGGTTACGCATCATAGCAAATATCCAAAAGTAAAAAGGTTTCAGTACAAATCCTTCCAGCTGCACAGCATCTGATACCAGAGGAAGTAATCATCTGAAAAAAGCAATTTATATCCAGAAGTAAGAGGAAATAAAGTTTTCAAAAGCAAAATCTCAGAATGAATATACAAAGTAAGAGAGCTACTCCAACATGCAGCCACCTTGAGCAACACAATTCTAGAATAAATTGAAACAAACAAATACACGCACGGGCAGCACGGTGGCGCAACTGGTAGAGCTGCTGCCTCTCAGCGAGCAGGTCCCTGGTTCAAACCCCGGTCCAGGGGCCTTTCTGGGTGGAGTTTGCATGTTCTCTCCGTGCATGCGTGGGTTTTCTCCGGGTGCTCCGGTTTCCTCCCACAGACCAAAAACATGCATGTTAGGCTGATTGGTAACTCTAAAATTGTCCCTAGGCGTGAGTGAGAGAGTGAATGGTTGTTTGTGTTGTTTGTCTCTATGTGGCCCTGTGATGGACTTGCGACCCGTCCAGGGTGTACCCCGCCCCTCGCACAGTGATTGCTGGACATGGGCACCAGCGACCCCCGTGACCCAAAATGGAACAAACGGGTAAAGAAAATGGATGGATGGATGGATGAAATACACGCACAAATTTACTCAAAGTTTAACTATTTGATAAATAGTTTGGAATTTGGTTGAGCGACAATATTTACTGTGACCAGATCAAGTAATTTATTATCACTGCAAGCCAGGAAATGATTTATAAAGTTGCATCAGCTAAAATGGCATGAGCAGACCCAAAGTTGACTCATGTCAGCAGGTCTCAGCTCCTTACCAGGTCAGTTTGAAGGCTGGGTTCACTCATCTTTTCAGGGTTTTGTTGGTGGCTCAGACCAGGACACACCACGAAGAGAGGACTAGGCAGGCACTGACCAAGGTAGCTGAAAGTCACTGTGACTGCTTCAGGTGTCGGTGAGGACAACAGCAGATGAGAAGGTATTCAGACCATCGGTAACCTTCAGCTGGTTTACACTTTAAGCCAAAAATGTGTCTTGCAGTGAGAAAAACAATGCCTCATCTTCAGTAGTTACTTGAAACTTCTACTTTGCTTCTAACAAAAATTGTAACTGAGAAAACATGTTTATTTACTCAGGAATAAACGAAGACGGACATCAGACGAACGCATCGGGATGGGGAAAACAAACCGTATCAATGCCATACATTAATTTATACTGACCATAATTGGACTGAATATACAGTCAGTAATCCATAATAGAATATTTCTTGTGGATTTGAGAAACAAGCACATAAATGTATCCTTTACAAATGTCAACTCTGGCATCAGAAAACTACAAAATGAAATAAATAAAGTGAGTGTTGTTCCAAAAATACAAGATTAAATAATGATGTTGGAAATGATGCATCAAAAAAGAAATATGGCTCATTCTTTTTCAGGAAATACTAGCAGTTCATTCTTGTTGTTGCACTCAAAATTAAAATATAAATGTTCATATTTCTTTTGGCAAATCTTTGGTGTATTTTGCATGGCTACGTTTTTTTTTGTGCTGCCTACATTGTCTAAGCGGTTTATCCTCTTTTTTGGTGAACGAATGAAGTGTGTGTATATATTTATAACTAAAGTCTCAAAGGCATGACAGTGTGGTGACACGTGGAAGTTACACAAGAAGACTGAAACGAAAGGAAATAATATGTTAAACACTTAAACTTGAAAATATTTACAATATTTATTTAACCTAAACAAATTATAGCAGCTAAAGCACATGAGGTTTAATGTATTTTCACACCACTTCACTTTTCCTTCAGGTAGTTCCACTGGCTACGTGTGTTCAACTTGTAATTGTTATACAATGCTGTACAATACAATACAATACAATACAACTGTACTTGTAAAGCACCTTAAAAACAATACTGTTGGCCAAAGTGCTGTACACTAACACATGCAAGCATAAAAACCATACAATCAACAGATACCATAAAAGTAACGAACAACCACATCATAAAACAGCAAACAGTAAAAACAATTAAAAAAAATAACTTACACACAGTAAAACCAACATTTCAAGCTGAGTTTAAAGCCAAAGAGAAAAACTGTGTCTTTAGAGAAGATTTAAAAACAGGAAGTGAGTCAGCTTGACTGACGTGCAGCTCGTTCCACAGTTTAGGGGCAGCGACTGAGAACGCTCGGTCACCTCTCAGCCTTCTGTTGGACTTTGGAATGACTAACAGCAACAGAGCTGATGACCTGAGAGAGCGTGAGGGAACGTACAGCTGGAGCAGGTCAGACAGATACTGTGGGATGAGACCATTAAGACATTTGTAAACAAATAAAAGAACCTTAAAATTAATCTGAAAACGAACTGGGAGCCAATGTAGTGATTCTACAACTGAGGTGATGTGCTCTCATTTTCTGATACCAGTTAAAAGACAAGCAGCAGCATTCTGAAGCAGCTGAAGTCGAGTCAGTACCGACTGGCTCAGTCCCACATGAAGTGAGTTACAGTAGTCCAGACAAGTTGTAATAAAAGCATGGAAAGAAATCTCAAAATGATGTTGTGACAGGAATGGTTTCACCTGGGTCAGTCGTCAACTGATAAAAACTGGACTTGATCACTGATTTAATTTGTGCACCTAGTTTAAAATCATTGTCCAGCCTCACACCCAGGTTAATTGCTGTCTCAGTCAGATGTTTTGTTAAAGGACCCAGCTCAGCAAGAACTTTGGAACCATCACTGGGCTTAAACGACAAGACGTCGGTCTTTTGTTCATTAAAATGTAAAAAGTTCTGTGACATCCATGCTCTGACTTCTGCCATGTGTAGATGAACATATTCTGTGATATATTCATAAATTAAACGGATTCTTTCATTTTTCTGGACTGAATAATGTCGTGCATTGAATTATTAAAAACGTAACGTGAGACGTTAATTTTCTTTGACCCATCAAAATGAACGTGGTCATTTATTTACAGAATCAAGTTTAACATCACACGTTTACATTAATTGGCAAATTGAAAAATAACAACATGGCTAATTTAGCAAGTTTTACAAGGAAGACCATACGGCGATGGTTGAAAACCTTGCTTCCAGCTGTACAACAGACATTTCTAAAAATATCTGGAATGATTTCTAGCAGGATAGAAGAATTTTAAAGATGGAAAGATGAAGTTTAGAGGGAGAAAGATGGTGTGTGTGAGTGAAAAGTGTTGAACAGAACGGCACCCTCCATTCGAACCCAGCTTTCCTCGGTACGCTCGGTAGTAAACTCGACTCATTACCTCTCTGACGATGAATCAGTGGAAACGGAGCTCCAGTTAAGCTACCGGTCCAGCGTCTCCGTAGGATGGCAGAGAACCGTCCGGAGTGGTGGCGGTATTCCGTCCGACACAGGTTCACCTCACGAGTGGACTTCACATGAGTGGAGTCCTTCAGAAGTTCCACTCAGAGGTGGAAGATGTCATAATCCCACAAGACTCGGAAGAGCTCTGGATCATGTCGGGATTTTCCTGTTCTCCCAGCACTGGAGCTGCAAACGACTGAAGCCGAAGCCTGAAGCGACTCTCCACCCGACACGACTCGACTGAAAACTGGTTTGAACTAGGAAGTACCGACATTTAAAGAGCTCTATTTCCGGTTCACTTGGGAGGTTCCTGATTGGTCGTTATCGACCAGACAGGGTGTGTTTTTGTGACGTAAGAGGTCCCTAGGAGTCAGAAAAACAGCAAGAATGTTATGGAACAGATTGAAAATGTTTTTCAGACAGACGAGAGGAATATTTAGGCGAGTTGGAGGAAAACAGGTGCCAGCCTCTATATTTACGTCTGAGAGGATTTAAAACATGACAGTTCGTTCCAACAACTTGTTTTGCGTTTGAATCCAACCTTGGACCAACTTACACTTGCTCATTCAAAGACAGAAAATCAAAAAATGCATAATTACTCTGTAACAGACCTTAACATGATTTCTACTTTGCATGAGGATTAAAAATCACTAATACTGTTTCACAGTTGATTAGAAATTATTAGTTCACTTCAACATTTGGAAATGGTTTGAACTAAACACAATTTGATTATCAAAACATTTGTAAAATAGTAATGATAATAGAAAAGAGAGTGTTCTTTCAATTGATCAGTGCAGGACACTTAAAAAGTCTTCTGGATGGACTTGATTTTGTGTTTCTGGACTCAAATCAATGAAATGACAGTTTCTGTCCCATAAGGTCCTTAAGGTCAGGATTTGACCTCAGGCCTAGTTCACTACACATGCATTCCAAGAGTTGGTTCACGGAGTACTGTTTATCTTGTTTTAACGGCACATGAACTTGGCTGTCATCAGCATAAAAATGAAAAGTAATGCCATGTTTCTGGAGATTATATCCCAGAGGGAGCAAATAAAGGGCAAACAGAAGGGGTCAAGTATAGATCCATGGGGTACTCAAAATGTGAGACGTGCTACAGAGGACTCCACAGAACCAATAAGCACACAAAAGCTTCTCTCTGATAAATAGGATCAAAACCACCATAAAGCAGCAGTTTTCTCCGGATACTCCAGTTTCCTCCCACAAACCAAAAACAAAATTTTCTCTAGGTGTGAGTGAGAGCGCTGTCCAGGGTGTACCCCGACTCTCGTACAGTGACTGTTGGACATGGGCGTCAGTGACCCCCACAACCTGAAAAGGAAAACATGGGTAAAGATAATGGATGGATGATGGATGTTGAGTGGTTTTTTTCCTCATTCACCCTCGAGCAAGACAGATGTTTTTCTTCCCTCTCCTGCCTTCCTCCTGCTTTTGCTCTTTGTCCTGTGTATCAGAGCTTCTATTTACACATCTTCCGAATCGTAAACTACTGTCATGGATTTGGTCAGCTGGATTTTCAAAGCAATTGATCAAATTTTTTCAACCAAGCGACAGGGTGCTGGAGAACCCTCATGCCCCGCTGAGACACACGTGGCTGGGTACATCATGGATCTGTGGGGAGAGTGGAAAATGCTGTGCCGTTCTGTGTTGTTTCTGGAGGATGTCAAAGATTACATCATTACATATCATCATAGCAGGGTTTCTGCTTTTTGGCACCGGTGCATACCTATGTTATCGACCATTAAAGAAGACGGCAGCAGCAGTTTCGGCCATGGTAAAGCTGCTGACCTTATGTGAAGGATTAGTTTGTGCTTCGAGCGCTCAGACTCAGCTGATTTACGAGCTCAACCATAAGATGGAAGCGATTTGTGAGAATCGTTGGCAACTTGCAACTTCTGGAACTCGCCAGCATGTTGAAGTTGACCTTGAAGGAAGCTAATAAATATGGACCAGTGGAAAGCCCATAAATCTGGCCATTTTGGATCATGGAGAATACCAGCAGAACTTAAGGCTGATGAGAAAAACAGTCTGCCTGCACAAAAACAACTGTGGCTTTTCTGAACCTGGCCTCCCCATTCGGCCTTGAACAGGTCAACTTATCAAATTGCTCCTGGGGATGTGTAAACTAAGAAGGCTCTGCTCTATCCATCCCCCACTTCTGTGAATGCTTATCAGAGCTGTACCAGCTGACACAAACATCTTATCAGGCCTATGGCACTATCTGGAAGTGCTTCATGGACAAATCTCACCTTCTTGTCATCAAATGCATATGTAATGTGCCTATAAATGTGCTTGCTGGTATTTTTTCTTTTTTCTTTGATGCCTTAAACCATGTCCTGACAAGGACAAGGTGTGAAGAGATCTATTTATTTTTAATACCACTATCCTCATGGTCTTTCCCCATTTCTATCAAAAGAATAAGGGGCTGCGCTCCTAGGAGCTGCAGCCACGTACACTCCGCCCATCTTTCGGACGACTGTACGAACATAATCTCACTGTATTTCAGTGCAGTGATAATAAAGCTTATTCTGATTCTGATTCTTTATCTACAGGTTAGACTTTTTCTTTGTAATACCATCAAAGGTCTTTGTTGCTTTAACAAGTTAGCTTCTAATGTGTTCATCCCATTACCTCCTAATGCCTAAACTGAACCCCAGTTAACCTGTTAAAGCTTCTTCACTGTCACATTCAAATGGGAAAGAGTTTATGGATGTCAGAGGCTTCTGCCACCCTTTGTGTGTTCTCTTCTGCATTGCTTTTCTTTCATACAGATCTATAGTATTACAGATGGTACCGTACAATTATGGCATCTACAATTAAACTGTATGTGATCGTCCTCCACTCCTCAGACAAGCACTGACACAAATAATTGGGTATGTTTGCAAAATACACTTCCTGTTTGACGGAGAGAAGATGTTGGCTAAAAGCAGCTAGTTAGTACTATATGTTAGTTAAGGTTTACAACAAAAACTTAAGAACAAGGGAATGGTTTTAAACAAGACAAAAGAGATTTATTGTAATGGTGCAATTTATTCTGATCTCATTGGCTTGTCATCAGTGAAGGCAAGAGTTTGATTTTTTATTGTTAGGTTTGCTGTTAAGTGCCTATATTAAATAGTTGTTTTCAACAAATCTAACTTTTAAACATGTTATTACAATTTTTTATTTCATCCATCACAGATCTTTGGAGGATAGACTCACACAGCTCACACAAAGCCTAGACACTACAAGTACGACAGTATACTATTCCTGTCCTTTTAGATCACGGGTGTCCAAATTACAGCCTGTGAGCATTTACAGCCCTTGGAGTGATTTTGTGCGGCCCACAGCTGCAGTTTAAGAATGGTATCATTTTGGCAGCTGGCTTAAGAGGTCGATGCAGATTTTCTGCAAATTTGTTGGTAATCCTTATTTTATATAAAGTTTAAGTTTAACATCAAAACTGATGAAAAACAATATTCTCAAAATTAGAAATATTAAGCTAAATACAAGCATTGGATCTTTTTATTTTCACTTCATGGTACAAAGCATCAAAATTCTTTACTGATTTCTACCAGAAAGGAAACTTTTGGATAATGAGTCATAAAACTTGTCTAAATATTGCAGTTGATAAAATAATCAAGAGGGAAACTGGACATTTTTAAATTAAACCAGTTTGATGGTACTAAGATGGTTTCTAGAGTCCTCCCTCACCCCCGACAACCCCAATATAATATGGTGCTATTTATAAGTCTTAGTTTGTTGTGGCTCTCGGACTGATTAAGTCTTTTGGATGAATGATGAAATGTTTCAACAACAACAAAACATCCAGAGGAGTTGACTTAACTTTGTTGGGTTTTTGTCAGCACTTTAGCTTCACCTTAGGAAGTGCATCCTTATAAAAGTAAACTTACAAAAAGACATCCTGATGCATGCTCAATAATCCAGGTAGAAAAATCCAAAAAAGTTCAATCTGGTCCTCTGGACATTCAAAAAACCAAAAAACCAAACAAAGCAAAAAAATATAGAAACGTTTCGTCTCTCATCCGAGAGACTTCCTCAGTCTGAGGTGCTGTATTCAGCTCAGTCTCTTAAATAGCACCTTCTCAGAGTGGATCAACCATCAACCAAAACATGGGTGTGCTATGGGGTCTCCAGTTTCTCCTATTGTTGCCAA
>NC_056513.1:29979766-29984930 GCF_014905685.2 Nematolebias whitei | reverse complement strand
TCCCCACTAGCTCAGGAGCCAGGCAGAAGGAGAAATCCCACACAAGACAGGCTCTAGAGCAATGTGGATATCCTAACTGGGCCTTCCTGAAAGCAGATAAGAAACCCAAACAGGACTCCAGTCAGCCAACAGGTGAAAAGGAGGAACCCAGACCCAGACCAGTGGTCATTCCATATGTTGAGGGAGTATCAGAGAAACTGAGACGTTTATTTTCTAAACATAACGTCCCAGTGGCTTTTAAACCCCAAAATACATTACGGCAAAGACTGGTTCATCCCAAAGATCCAGTCCCCCGGCACAAACAGAGTAATGTTGTTTATGCTGTTCAGTGTCAGGAGGGCTGTGATCAGTCTTACATCGGGGAAACTAAACAGCCACTGGCCAAAAGGATGGCCCAGCACAGAAGATCAACATCATCAGGCCAGGACTCTGCGGTCTACACTCATCTCCAGGCCAGCGGTCACTCTTTCAGGGATGAAGATGTTCACATCCTGGACAGAGAGGAACGATGGTTTGAGAGAGGAGTAAAGGAGGCCATCTTTGTGAAAAGAAATTGTCCATCGTTAAACAGGGGTGGAGGCCTCCGGGTTCAACTGTCCCCCTCTTACAATGTTGTGATTGCTAGTATCACTCAGCCCTCTGTGAACAGTAAACAGCCATCAGTGTGCTAATGAGCCATTGTTAGGCTGATGGTCCTTCTTGAGCATGTGATCAGCTGGTTTTGGTTGTCAGCAGCAAAACTGGTTGATCCACTCTGAGAAGGTGCTATTTAAGAGAGTGAGCTGAATACAGCACCTCAGACTGAGGAAGTCTCTCGGATGAGAGACGAAACGTTTCTATATTTTTTTGCTTTGTTTTGTTTTTTGTTTTTTTGAATGTCCAAAGGACCAGATTGAACTTTTTTGGATTACAAAAAGACAATGTTTAGTTTCCAGTTTTATTTAATTTGCTTTCCTTTCTGAGGTAGATTAGCCTTGACAAAACTCATTGTACACAAATTGCCCAGTACCAGGTGGCTCATAATAAACTAGCACGTATTTTGTTTAAAAAAAAGTGGACTATTTTACTGCTGACCATGGAAAATGCATGGTCCAGAACAAATGCTCATAGTAGTTTGTGCTTGTTAGATGCAAAAAGAAGTAATCATTATTTAAGTTACACAGTTATGCTGCAGAATTTATTTATCTAATTTTTTTGGTTTACATAAGTAACTCACCTCCATATGTTTTGGTTCATACTTTGTTTGTTGCACTCCACAGCAGCGTGCAGGAAGTCCTGTAGAAAAGGAAGATGTTTGAGACCAGATAAGTGTTCATGCTTTCCAGGATATAAAGGATCACAGTGCAATGAAGGTGGAGTGTAATTCCTGATACCAATGCCAGGCCCATGTTTTCAATTTCTCAACCATTATATGTGTCCTTCTGGATCATTTACTGCAAGGATTTTTATCTACTGCTTAAATAATGTTCCATATTAACTCCAGATGTGAACAAGTGCATTTTTTGTGGGACATGACGTGTTCCCAATGATGCATGCACTCACCCAGTAGCTATCAGTGTTACTGTGAACCAGGATACACACTCTGTGCATCAGTGAGTAATTTCCTCTTTTGTATTGCCTCTTTGAATCTACAGACACATAGATACAAAGGACATCACAGAACATTTAAGCAGTCATGTAATTGCTTGTGTCTGTGAGTGTGCATGTGTTTGTAAGCAAAAATGTCATGAACCATTGTTCACATTTGAATGAAGCTTGGGCAGCACGGTGGCGCAACTGGTAGAGCTGCTGCCTCTCAGTGAGCAGGTCCCTGGTTCAAACCCCGGTCCAGGGGCCTTTCTGGGTGGAGTTTGCATGTTCTCTCCGTGCATGCGTGGGTTTTCTCCGGGTACTCCGGTTTCCTCCCACAGACCAAAAACATGCATGTTAGGCTGATTGGTAACTCTAAATTGTCCCTAGGTGTGAGTGAGAGAGTGAATGGTTGTTTGTCTCGTTTGTCTCTATGTGGCCCTGTGATGGACTTGCGACCCATCCAGGGTGTACCCCGCCCCTCGCACAGTGATTGCTGGACATGGGCACCAGCGACCCCCGTGACCCAAAATGGAATAAGCGGGTAAAGAAAATGGATGGATGGATGAATGAAGCTTTCAGAAAATAATCAATGGATGTACATCAACATATCATCAAGTTTTACCGTCAACCTGTTTCAAGATGGTTGCCACAACTAATCCACCTTTGCAAACAAAATAAATGTCTTTAACAAAGTCAACATTAACGATATTGAGCTCAATTTTTGGAGTAGTAGCTGATTTATCTCTAAAATGTATTTTGAGCACTACTGGTATACACTGAGTGACTTCTTTCCTAATGATCCCTTTGCTCTCAGACTGCAGGTTTACTTGTGGTTCCTAAAGTTTCCAAAAGTAGAATGGGAGGCAGATCTTGCTGTTATCAGGCTCCTCTCTAGTGGAACCAACTTTCGGTTTCTGTCCGTGAGGCTGACACATTACTTTTACAAATAGGCTTAAGTCTTTCCTTTTTGATAAATCCTATAGTTTGGGTTGATTTGGGTTTCCTGAGCTATCCCTTAGTTATGCTGCTATTGACTTGTACTGCAGGGGGACAAATTGACCACATTTCCTCACTCTGCTGCTGTCTTTACTTGATCTACTCTACCTGTTTGTATTTATAATTATTTATAACCTTAACATGTTTCTTTTGTTGTCCTTGTTCCTATAGAAAGTTCACCTGGATCTGCCATTCTACATTTATCTGTTCCTCCTTCCTGTTCCTCTCAAACTCCAGTCAGTCGAAGCAGATGGCCGCTCATCCTGAGCTTGTTTCTGCTGGAGGTTTCTTCCTGTTTAAACTGAGTTTTTCCTTTCCACTGTCTCCTTTGTACTTGCTCAGGATGAGAGACTGCAACGAAGTGAAGATTCAACACAATCTGGTGGCTTCCTATAAATAAATTTTACTAATTGGCTGTTTTATTTTATGTGAATGCTTTTGTACAGTGCCCTGAGACAACTTCTGTTGTGACTTGAAGCTATAGAAATAAAATGAATTGAATAGAATCTTCACTTAAACTTTGTAATTATCATTGTAGTCAGCTCTGTTGGTCTGTTAGCAAAATATCTCGTAAACAACTCACTATATGTTAATGAAACTCTCAGAAAATATTCATGGTGTACATTTGCTTATCTGCTCACACAGACTCATGTTCATGTTGCTGTTCGACGTAATGTTTTTATGCTATTAGTGCTTAGTGTATTTTTAGCTGATGTTTTTCTTACTTCATATCTTAGATCTTATTACTGTTTTTCTTTTAAATTTAATTGTTGGATGTAACTGGGACCCTGCGTACATAATTTTGTTCCACCTCATGTACCACATGAGATGCGAATGACAATTAATACCTCTGTATCTGACTCTGATTTGTAATTGTTTAACTTATGATGTTTCAGTTCAATAAGACCATGACAAATAATAAATCTTAGAAAAGAAAAACGACTACAAAACAATCCGTTTTACAGATACTAAGCTTACGTTTGGTTTTGTAGTAACTGGGAGTCACGTACACATATCAAGTGCTACGAAATTGCATGGCATTTGCAATATTGGACATAGCATTCTGTAAGACTTGACCCAAAACTGCACAAGTCCATCAATTTCGAGATAAAATTATCTTTTTAAAATTCAAAAATGAAAGGCAATGGATGACATACAGGTACATTCCTTCAACAAATGCTAGGCATTTCCGTATTGATTAAAATTTCTCAAAACTATATAAATCTAACAACAAAGTCCATGCTCAATAATACAGGTATACGATCCAACATTTTTCAGTCAGGTCATCTGGACAGTTTCTTTTTTTGTGTGTGTGTGTGTGCTGAAACGTTTTGCCTTCGGTCCGGAAGGCTTCATCAGTCAAGGAAACACACAACAAAACTGATTTTTCCCCCAACAGCTTACTCCAAAGTGGAACAAACCAGTTCTGCTTGTGACAAGATGGTCTCTTTGGTACACCCCCTCCTCCATGGCCAGCCCTCTTCCTTGTTGACAGTCTTGTCAAACTGGTTGAAAACAACAAAGTCCATGCTCAATAATATAAATATGTATATTATATATAAATGTATATACATATATATATATATATATATATATATATATATATATATATATATATAATTTGAAATAATGCGCAATGAAGCAACAGGGATTTATGAAAGATACTCAATTTTTGTTAGTTTAACTTCAATATTAATCCAAAAATTGCAGAATGCGCTGTGTAGTGTGTTGTGTATATATATATTTATATATACATACGCGCACATTCAGTGTTCCCTCTAAGTTGCGCGCCTGCACAATCACGCGCTGCTCACACATTCTCTGGACAAGAAGAATGCAGCGGTCTCTACAACCTTTCTGAAATGCATTCAGAGTGGAGAGACATGCTAATATTATTAGCATTAACCAGGCGGAAATGACATAGGTCGCACATGCGCAGTCAGGTCAGTTTTTTACGATCAAAAAAAACAAACAATTCAAGCGTTTACATGGACACCTTTCAGGTTATGAATCGGTGTAAACCACCCGTTTTGTTCTGGTCACATATTCTTTCAGATCATGCTGAATAAACAAAAAATAACCCGAACAGGGCGTTTATATGATGCATGTTTATTCCTAACGGTCATTTAATACGATTACTTATGTCCATGTAAACATAGCTACTGTGGCGACTCCTGAAGAGGGAAAAGCCGAAAGAAGAAATACAAAAATATATAAAATTTATTGTGGGTTACGTTTCTTTACAAAATGCTTCTTGTTTTTTAAACTAAGATCAGTTTATGATCAGAAATGACAGGGTTGTAGCCTTTGTGGGTGGATTTTGAAAATAATGTTGGCTCAAAATATTACTGCATAAGTCACAAACTTACGTAATATTTTGAGTTTGTCATGTCGGGTTTTAACTGGCGGGCCCACATGCAGAAAAACACTCGGCAGAATCGAAAACGGTTAAAGAATTTATTATTTACAGGTAGGATATATAGTAAAAAAAAACCAATTCAGGTAATAGTGTCCAGGGAGGTCTGCTTCGGAGGTGCGTGGACTGCAAACACGGAAGAGAGTCAATGGTGAGTTCAAGACAATGGGAAATTAGCAA
>NC_056513.1:29972892-29979756 GCF_014905685.2 Nematolebias whitei | reverse complement strand
GGAAGCGAGGAGGTCCGAGGAGAACGAACGCCGCCTGAGCCTTCAGAGATGGAGGGAGGTTCGGAGTAGCTTTGATGCTAGTTTCGGGCATCCAGTGGAGATTCTCCACGGCGTCACAAAGGAGAAGGCACGAGGGGTGCAGGAACTCGGGCAACCAGTGGGTATATACCACGTCTTCACAAGGAAACTGCACAGGAAAGACTGGAGCTCAGGTAATTAGTGCGGGGAGCACACTGCGTCACTGAGAGGCACCTGAGGGAACAGAGACGAAAAAAAATTACTTGGAAAGTCTTTTCTAGAGATCGTAAGGAGCACTGGAGGACCTGAAGTACCGAGACTTGGTAACACTCTGGCGTCGAAGTGACGGCTCCGATCTCCTCTTATCCTCCTCTAATTGTGATGATCCTCAGGTGTGTGGTGAGATCAGCTGCAACCCGTCACGCCCCCCTGACAATCCAATGGCGCCTCCTGGAGGAAAAAAGGGAAAACAACCCCATCCAGATCCAACCCCAGAACCTAACAGAGTTCTTGTGTTTAGAAAACAATCTAATCAGATTTTGATGAAACTCAGAATGTTTTCATTGGATGTACAGCTACTACTAATTAATCTTTGGAGTCAACCTAATTCAAGATGGCCCCCACAGCTAATTTATCTGAGCAAACACAAAAACGACTATTACTCAGTCAAATTTATCGATTTGGCTGTCGTAGTAGCTGAGAGTCAGACACAACCCATACTGTAATTTGACCATTAAATATTGCTCAACAACTTTGCATAAAACTGAACTGTTAGAGATAAGTGTGTATGTCTGTTAGAAAAATATCTCATAAACCTCTGGATATATTCTAATGAAACCCTCAAAAGATAAATGCTATATACATATACAACTCTTGAACCTTGGGAGTTAATATATTATTATAGTATGAGACAGCTCATAATGTTATTTGTGAGGTTTGACCAAAATTGCAAGATAAGAGTAATTTTAAGATCATAATTTAAAACTCAAAGGCAACAGGCATTATATATTCTTTCAAAGACCAGCTTTGTATATATTTGGGAACAACTATACAATAAGGCTCCCCTTACATATGGCTAATAAATAGTTTATAGATACATTGTTAATTCCTCTATATCCATCCATCCATCCATTTTCTTTACCCGTTTATTCCATTTTGGGTCACGGGGGTCGCTGGTGCCCATGTCCAGCAATCACTGTGCGAAGGGCGGGGTACACCCTGGACGGGTCGCAAGTCCATCACAGGGCCACATAGAGACAAACGAGACAAGCAACCATTCACTCTCTCACTCACATGTAGGGACAATTTAGAGTTACCAATCAGCCTAACATGCATGTTTTTGGTCTGTGGGAGGAAACCGGAGTACCCGGAGAAAACCCACGCATGCACGGAGAGAACATGCAAACTCCACCCAGAAAGGACCCTGGACCGGGGTTTGAGCCAAGGACCTTCTCACTGAGAGGCAGCAGCTCTACCAGTTGCGCCACCGTGCTGCCCTAATTCCTCTATAAACACTTTGTAAATCAATAATAACTGCTTATTATGCATTAATTAAGGGTGACAGAGACAAAACTGACCAGTTTCTTGCCAAATAGTGAGCCAAATCTGTTCAACTATATATTTAATCTAGAGTTGTTATATTTAACTTTTCAGACTAAGTTAGAACCTTGTAAGCGCAATAAGCATTTGTAAAACTATTTCTTTAACATATAATATTGTACTTTATCACTGCATTATATATTTCTACAACTAATATTATATTCTAAAGAAATAGGTTTACAATTATTGTGCTTAACTTAGTCTGAACCGTTTAATAGAACAACTCTAAATGAAATATGTACTGTATTTTTCAGACTATAAAGTGCACTTAAAATCCTTAAATTTTCTCAAAAATCGACAGTGAGCCTTATAATCAGGTGCACCTTATGTGTTAATTCTGGTTCTGCTTACTGATCTCGAACCAATTTTATGTGGTTATTGTGAATGAGTTGAATAAAGTTTGACTTATCTGACTGTTTTGTTTCGCTTAATGTGCCTTATAATCCGATGCGCCTTATAGTCCAAAAAATACGGTAGGTGGCAGATTTGGCTCACTATTTGGTCAGAAACTGGTCAGTTTTGTCTCTGTCATCTTTAATTATTACATAATAAACAATTATTAATGATTTATAAAGTGTTTATTGAAGAATTAATGACATATCTATAAACTATTTATTAGCCATCTATAAGGGGAGCCTTATTGCAAAGCAGTACCAATATTTGTACTGTAAATTGTTAAAATGACCACATTTAAACTGGACATTAGGCTGATTTTTTTTCCTGCTAAATAGTCAAAAAATTTTATTTTGGAGTTTATAATAATCCAACATAAAACATTCCAGTTGTTAAGCAAATGTCTATATGTTTTTTCATATAGTTATAGTATCCTTATGAGAAAAACGTTGTTATGTGAAAAGGTTTTCCTTTTAGTTTTTTGGATTAAACATTTGCAGCTGGTAAAGTGCAGCTCAAGCTTCTTGCTCGATTCAAACCAGAAATGTTAGGTAAACCACCAAGCCACAGGATTTTTCTCAACACATTCAGATCTGTTCCCTGTCGGGGCTGCAAACGACTGAAACGATCCCAGTACATCCCCACATGTTCTCCTCATCTGTGCTAATTGGCCTCAGAAGAAGGGCTGTTGTGGCGATGTTGGCAGCAGAGCAACCGTGTTTATGTGATGAGCACTGGTGGCTCACCCACTCAGCTGTGGAATCACCCATGAGCTGGTTTCATACGATGAGCCCAGTAGAATTCTCTTTCAAACAGGTTTAAAGTCATAAAAAAGCTTTTCTCGCTCGAAATTGTGAGCCTTTATTTATAATAAAACAGTTATATGTTATTTTTATACAACATAACTTGTCTTTTATTTATTTCAGAATATGGAAGATTAATTACTATACAGTTTATTTTCCAAACTAGTACAACAGTGAGGACATAGTTGTTGTTTTTTTTTTTTTATTGTTTGTTTGTTTGTTTCCTTCTGCTCTACCCTAAAGCAAGTATAAGGTTTGACAACATTTCAGTTTTTTATTTCAAGTATTTATGTCAAGAACCGGTAAAAAAATCAAAAGTAGTAGTGTAGTTAGAAACTTAAAATTGTAAGACAGTATACAAATTTTCACTTCAATTTGGTGACAATGTCCTTTTTTTTTTTAGATCTCCAATCAGTGACAGTTTGGATCCACGGGACATAAAAACGTTTTTCTCACATTTCTCGCACGTTTTCAACCACAAAGATTGAATTGAGAAGAGTCATAGATAAGTTCCAGATACTGCGACAGCTCTGACCATTTTTAAAGAGTGAATTTGTTTTGAGACATGCTCAAAATTCAAGCATCACATGGCTCTCTCTGCAATTCATACAAAGAAATTGAAAACCCTTGTAATATTTTTGCAGCTTTTTGGAAACCACAAGCCAGCTTTTTGATCTTGACCCTGCCCAGTTTTCTCTTCAGAACCCATATTGAACATATTACAGATCTTATTGTTCCAGATTTTTCTAACAGAGTGCTTCACTCTCAGACTGCAGGTTTACTTGTGGTTCCTGAAGTTTCCAAAAGCAGAATGGGAAGCAGAGCTTTCAATCCGGCTCCTCTCTTGTGAAACCAACTTCCAGTTTCTGTCCGTAAGGCTGGCACATTGTCTACCTTTAAGATTAGGCTTAAATCTTTCCTTTTGATAAATCCTATAGTTAGGGTTGGCTTGGGTTTCCTGACCTTGTCATGGAAAAAAAGGAGATTCCCAAAACAGACCAATGTGTTTTTCATTAGTATTAGTATTATAGTATTCACAGAACATTCAATTACAAGATTACACTCTCTCAGGGCTCTCATCCATGTGAAACCCTGATCTACTCTAACTTCCTGAACTGGACAAGAGAGTTTTATAGAATAATCTTCTTGTCCATGCCCTCAGACTCTACCCCTCCATGTCAGAGCTGTCATCCAAGGGTTAGCTGCAGGCACGACGGAGTGAATCTGAGTCAAGAACTCTGCTTGAGACACGTCACCATATCATATAAACTCTATCATATCAATATCAATCAGCTCTTGAGGATATCAAAAACAATCAGTTCTTTCTGCTCCTCACTGACTGGTCACAGTAAGAATGATTACATGAAACCATTTATCATTCACAATCAGTCAGTAAATAGAACAGAATATAATGTCTAAATCTCCTTCTTTAAGTATAACACAGATGACGCATGATGAATGCATGAAAATACACGTTTGTCTCAACAACCTATGCCTTAGTTATGCTGCTATAGGTTTACACTACTAGAGAACAAACTGGCCACATTTCTTCACTCTCACTACTTTACATGTTATGTATTTCTACCTGTTTGCATTTGTAATTATTTCTTCCTTTACATGTGTTTTTTGTCTTTCTTCCAAAAGGGGGTACACCTGGACCTGTCATTATGTGTTGGTTTATCCTTCTTATTTCTAAATAAACTGAAATGAATTGAACTGAAATCCTCTCTTGGGTGAAGAAAACAAGTATCACACACCAGTGAGGTACAACTTTTAGGAAGAAGTTATAGAAATATCCCCACTGCAGGTTAATCAACTGCAAGCCTGATTAAGCCTTTAGAAGGAGAACACAATAGTTTTTATGTCACTGAAGCACAAGTATGTTTCAGTTTTTGTAAGCCAAGGAGTAATGACTAAATACAGATGACAATTCCATTTGTCATGTCTGTTTCTATGGAGTTTGCATGTTCTCTCCGTGCATGCATGGGTTTTCTCCGGGTACGCCGGTTTCCTCCCACAGACCAAAAACATGCATGTTAGGCTGATTGGTAACTCTAAATTGTCCCTAGGTGTGAGAGAGTGAATGGTTGTTTGTCTCGTTTGTCTCTATGTGGCCCTGTGATGGACTTGCAACCCGTCCAGGGTGTACCCTGCCCCTCGCACAGTGATTGCTGGACATGGGCACCAGCGACCCCCATGACCCAAAATGGAATAAGCGGATAAAGATAATGGATGGATGGATGTCTGTTTCTATACTTCTGCTCACCTACATTCATTCAAACTTTATTTATACATGTTAATCCCACTGAGCCTTGGAGACTCTTACAAGAAAGACCTGATTCTAACAAAGAGTGATGACAACAGTAGACAACAAAGACAACAGTAAATAATCATAGACAATCATAAAAGGAAGCATACAAGTTAAGAAGAACAAGTGAAAGAAAATGGCATTAAAAAATGAAAAGAAAAAAAACCCATCTTGGTTGTAAGGCGATGTAGGTTACTAAAAACAGGAACATGTCTGGTTGCTTTTTGCCAGAAACTTAGCAGACATTTGAAGCCACTTAGAGAGGTCAGGGTTGAGAGCTTCAGATCTTTATGTAAGATATTCCAGGAAACAGGAGTGGAGTAGGAGAAGGCCCTTTTGCCCAGTTCAGCCCTCACTGAGGGAACACTGCAGGTAATAATGTCCTGAGAGCGCACGCTGTAGCTGCACTCACGCAGTGACAAGTAGGAGGAGATGTATGAAAGCAGCAGACCAAAAAGTGATTTAAAAGATGAAAATGTACCAGTGAGAGAGTCTTTGTGAAGTTAATGATGTCCAGTTAACCAGTGAATACAGGGTGCAGTGATGGTACGGTAGTTACAGCCAGTTATGAATCTTAGTGCACCATGATCATCCAATATCTGCAGGATTCTTGTAGGAGCGTTCATGTAAATAATGTCACCGTAATCAGTGGAGGCAAGGAAAGTCGCAGTCACAAGGTGTTTCCTAGCATTCAGAGTTAGACAGGATATATTTATGAAAAAGAAACCCAGTTTAACTTTCAGTTTCCTTATTAAGTTTTCCATGTGCAGCGTAAAAGAGAGAAGCGAGTCGACTAAGATACCCAAATATTTGTAGGAATCGACAAACTCAATAGGGGCACCATTTGAGGATAAAATCAGAGGAAGAACTGCTGGGTCCGACTTCCTGTTTGAAAAAAGCATCCCTTTGGTTTTGTCGGCATTTAAAACAAGTTTGAGCCAGAACAAATCTGACTGGATTATGTCAAAAGCAGATTGCAAAAGCTGGAAAACCTTAGCAATTGTTTTAACTCGACAATAAACAACTGTATCATCAGCCTAGAAATGTAAGGATGCATCATGGATGCTCTGACCCACATTACTTTTGTAGATTGTAAAGAGGGCAAGTCCTAAGACTGAGCCCTGTGGTACATCATCGTTGACCGTTAAATAACTGGAGGAAGCACCATTATGTTGAACACATTGCCTCTGGTCTGTGAGCTACTTAGTGAACCAACCAATGGTGTGAACTGAAAAAACAATTTCTGAGATATTTTGACATAAAATGTTATGATCCATGTGTTTTGTTATGTTACGTGTTATGATCCGTGTCAAAAGCTTTAGACAGGTCTAAATAAAGTGCAGCACAATAATCCTTAGCATCCAGTGCTTCAACAATGTCATTAAGAACCTTCAGTTGGCAGCTCAGAACACCACATACAGAACACCATGGACTTTGTGGATAAGGTGAGGGATGTCATCATGGAGACTGATGAAACAATGGTCTCTTTTGATGTCACATCACTCTTTACGTGCATTCCTGTTGATGATGCAGTAGAGGTGGTCAGTTTAAAATTAAAATCAGACACCACTCTGAGCAGCAGGACCACGCTTTCCACAGAACAACTGTGTCAACTCTTGAAACTGTGCCTGCAGTCAACCTACTTCACATATGGGGAGCAATATTATAGGCAGAAACATGGGTGTGCTATGGGGTCTCCAGTTTCTCCTATTGTTGCCAACCTGTACATGGAGGAGGTAGAAA
>NC_056513.1:29966085-29972492 GCF_014905685.2 Nematolebias whitei | reverse complement strand
AAAGGAATGTAAGTGATTCCCTGTGAATCACTAGTGCAGCCGTTAAAAGGTTTTGACTCACCGCTGACAGAGTCCCAGACTTGCTTTCTTTTGTATCCTTAAGTTTATATATCTCCATTTATCATATTTATTTCTAGCATTATTCAGCATGTGCATAAGTGCTTGCAGTCAAAAAAACTATATGCCTTGTGGTCTACACATCGACCCTAAACACAACCCATTCATGAACCGTCCACAAACAGGTGCATTCAGTCACAACAATGGAATGGTCTTTACAGCAAACAAGCGCCCTTGATCAGGATACATTTATAATCTCTCAACTTTCTTCTTCACCGATGAAAATGTGTTCTTAATCGAGTCACCAGTGGAGCTGCCATACTCGGCGCATCAACATGGTTGTTTCTACAATTTTTTCATTCAACCTTTATTTATACACGTTAATCCCATTGAGCCTCGGGGACTCATTTACAAGAGAGACCTGAAACTTGCCATTGTTTAGACGAATTTTTTGCCAAAAGACACACCTGTAAACCAAGCAGGGCCTCACAGTCCAGGGTTGTCATGTACTTTAACTGCAAACGCTCCAAAAGGGTTAAGCCCATAGGCCTTTCGCTTTAGAGCAACTTTTCAGAACCTTCATTGCTCTAATAAAGGAGAACTGGAAACATTAAATATCCGTTTAGGAGATTCCCAGAGAACAACTGTTAACAGTCCAGTTAAGCTGTAATATTGTGTATTTCATATGATTTTTTTTTCTTTGCAGACAGGTTGATACTTAGAACTTTCCCCACACCGTTGGTGTGGTAATAACACTTGATACTGATTAAAATAAAGGCTGTACCACATATTTCTCCTGGATTTTGAGCTGAAATGAAAAACCGGATGTTTTACAGTGTCACGGAAGCAGAACACTATACTCCATTTCTAATGTCTGGAAAGGAATAACATTTTTCTGTTCAATGTTTATGTGTTGAAATAAAATTTGCAGTTATGTGCAAGCCCAGACGTGAGAATTGGTCAATAAAAGGCTGACCTCTGGTGGTTCAATCATGAAAGATACTGCGGGGTTCTGATAAAGGTTTGTTGTTTTCCAATAGAAATCTACGATACACGATGAAACACGTGATGCACTGGGAAGTGGGAGGCTAAAAAAGAAAATGATGTTGTTGTACCTCCATGTTTATCCTCGTCTCTCTCCTTCTGTTGTGCTACTACAGGGAAAGTTTTCAGACCTAAGTCATGTGCAGGGCAGACTACCACACAGCGAGAGAGCACAGACAGGTCAGACCAATGGAATACCAAGAATCCTGCCTGTCAACAGCTGTCTGGATTTCCTGCACTTTGTGAGCACAAGAGTGCAAACTGAAGTTATTTTTTATGTTTTTCTTAGGTCATTTTTAAGTTTCCTTCCCAATTATAATGCTGTAACCTCAGGAGAAGGAGGGTTGCCTTGCTAGATGATAACTGTTATGATAGGAGATGATGGTAGAGGCCAACATGTGTTGAGTCTTCACTTGTAGTCCTTTGATGAGCCGAGGGAGTCGGGTTTGTAGTGGGAACAAGCAGCTGCTGCCTGTTGAAGGGCCCTGCCACTGACCCTATTAATCCCAACAGCAGGTGTCACATTGAGCCCCCGCCTCAACCTCATGCTCATACATTCACACATGTAGCCCTCTGGCACTACATACACATGTGAGAAAGCATCCACGCAACACACCCATGACTATGTGTGTTGCGTACGTGTGTGCATATGTGTGTGTGTGTCTGAAAAAAAAAGGCAGTCGTCGGGTGGGGTGTGGGGAGAAACCTGGACCTGGAACTACTTACAAAGAACAAAGAGCAAAATCAGGGAAAAATGCAGCCTCTTAGGATAAATCTCACCACAATACTGAGAAAAATTCCCAACCTCACCCCCAGAAACACATGGAAAAAAAACAACAACAATAAAAAAAATAAAAATAAAAAAAAACGGTGTCTTCTTTTTTCAAAGCGGTCAAAAGTGTCTTACAAAAGCAGAAATAGAAAACATTTGAGATAAAAGAATCCAGGCCCCAATCTGGGGGGGGAAAGGACCTCACACCAAGCTGTGTGTAATTCCAACCAGAAACTGGTTTATTTAGCACACAAAAAAGATTTAATGCCAAAGCACTTAGGCTACAAATAACGGACGACAAGGGGTGTGAGTACTGACATGGACCAGGGTGTGAAAGGGGAACTTTTTTCCTTTAGACTGCTTATTTTCTGTTTACAAGAAACTCAAGATTTCATATGAGGAAGTTAGGAAATCAGAGCCAAGAAAGTGGCCTCTGAAAGCTGAGAAAACAAGTCAGAAAAGCTTGAGCATCTAGTGACAGAAGCAGTTACAGTTTAATGAATCAATGTGCTGCTGCCTCACCTTACCTTAGATAAAACCAAATTATCCTTAGAATGAGCAAAGACGCTGACAAGTGCAGAGCCAGTGACAAGACATTAGGCGCAACCGTGCCACCCACGTTGCTGAAAGACTGCGCTTTGAAACACCACCACTGAATTGTAAAACAATTAAAATCCCCCATGCCGTCTTTTTCACTTTAACTCAAAAACTGGCCAGTGCAGTGAAGCGATGACTGAGGACACCCAAACTTTAAAAACCTCTGCTCAACTTATGCTACAACTATGAATTAACATAAAATAGCTTGTGAAATAATCATTTAGGTAAGTAAATATTAAAAAAATATATAATGTGGGTTTTTTTTATTGGTAAAATCATTATTTCAAGAATATTATCGAAAAGTCAAATTATTATATATATTTGAATTTTTTATTACTTTTAGTTTAAAAATGGCACAATTAAAGACATATACGGAATAACGTATTAGTATTAATAAAAATAAAAGCAATCTTGAATTACAACACTATACCCCCCCCCCCACACACACACACACACACACACACACACACACAGAGAGACTTCATGCTGTGGAAATATGCCATTACAGGATGTAAAGTGTGGGTTTGGACTCACTTTCATTTATATAGGACTTAAACTTCTACAAAGTATCTTATATAATGCATGTATAAATAAGTTATTTACTATATTTATAATGCAAATATATTATCTATGTTAAAATGTACATCGTTAATGTAATCACTGGATCACTGTGACCTAATTAATCTGTTATTAAAGCTTGCTGCTCTTTAAGCTGTGTTAGTATGGGGCAGTGTTTTACCATAGCAAAGCTGCTGACACATCCCCATTACAGCTCTGTGCAGTTTTAAGCTTGATTAAAGCTTAAAAAGATACATAGCACAAGCACCAAAAATCACCCAGCAACACCTTAAATGAACTTTACAATTGGAAATTATTATGGCTTTAGTAAAAAGTATGCAGAACTGGTTTATTTAAAATAATAATAATAATAATAATAATAATAATAATAATAATAATGACGATAAATGGTTTCAGAACTGGTTTCATTCCAAAAAAATCAATGGAATAAAAATAAATAAATAAAAATAATAATAATACTTTCATCCATTCATTACATTTTATCCGCTTCTTCCTTTTTGGGTCGTGGGGGTCACTGGTGCCCTTAACCAGCTATCCCTGTACGAGAGGCGGGGGGCACTCTGGACAGGTCTCCAGTCCATCACAGGGACACATAGAGACAAACGAGACAACAATTCACTCTCTCACTCACACCTAGGGACAATTTAGAGTTACCAATCAGCCTAACATGCATGTTTATGGTCTGTGGGAGGAAACTGGAGTACCTGGAGAAAACCTACACATTAACGGAGAGAACATGAACACTCCACCCAGAAAGTCCCCCAGCCAGGATTCAATCCAGCAACCTTCTCGCTGAGAGGCAACAGTTCTACCAACTGAGCCACTGTGCTGCCCAATAGCAATAATAATAATAATAATAATAAAGAAAAATATAATCACAATATTGCACTCTATTCACACTGTTGCAAATCAGTTTCTCGTTATTATTTTATTAGTATTATTATTTTTGTTGTTGTCATTATTATTATTATTATTATTATTATTATTATAGGTGTTATTATTTTTTGTTGTTGCTGTTATTATTATTTTATTATTGTTGTTGTTGTTATATGTGTTGTTATTATTGTTTTTGTTGTCATTATTGTTTTTGTTATTGTTGTTGTGAATTTTCACTGCACATGAATGAAAAGAATAAGAATAAGAACGTGAAACAGAATCACTATAATGCATTTTGTGCACACTTTTGTGGTTCTGTTATTATTATCACCAGTGTGCATGATACTTTAACCATTTTCAATGGTTCTCCTTCATTGAAAATGCACACTGGTGATAAAGAGAAACAGAATTTTGTTATAAGCTGTTGTTATCTTAGGAGCAGCAATGGCCCTAAAATAATGGCCTCTCATGTACTTTTCAATCACATTACGCAGGATAAATATGAGTCACAATCTTTCAGTATGACCTCAGGAATAGCTAAGTTCATATGCACCCACACTTTTGTTGTAATCCGACTAACAAAATCTTGTAGTAAAAAAGTTGTAGGAAAACATTTTTAACCCCAGACGCCCTTCGATCTACAAACACTTCTTTCTATCAAGTGTACTGAGCTGCATGGTTTCTGTGAACTGAATTTATGTTTCAAATCCACCTGATGACTTTAAGCTCGATTTAAATAATTAGGAGGGGTTAAAAAAATTAAATTTTCTTCTCCTCTAAGTAGACGAACTCCATATTACGAGATAAAAGCAGAGGCTTAACCTAACCGGAATTCACTGTACTTAAATCATTCTTAATATGAGAGCAGGGCACCCTTGTTTGAAGGATTATCCTCCAAAGAGCAGGAAATATTTCCAGCTAATCTGTTTTGGAATGTCCACTTGACAGAAGGTGAGGGGAAGTGGTTGAGACCAAAGGTTTTCTTGGAAGTTGGTACACTCGCAGCAATCAGGGTCAAACTGGGATAAACATTAATTTCACAAGGTTTGCCCTCCATCAAACTCTTTTTTTTTTTTACCACTTTACAATAAGGTACACAAAATTGAATGAACTACTAGGAAACGCCTCGGGAACGAATCAAGAACAAATCGGGAACTAATGGGTGGTTAACCAGTACTTACTGGGGAACACACAGTCAAGCCTTATTAGGGTACTACTGGTTAGTTACCTTGTAAATGAAGGGGAACTAATCAAGAACTAATGGGTAGTTATCAAGGAAACCAAAGAGGAACGAATCAGGAGCTAATGGGTAGTTAACCAGTACTTAATGGGGAACACACAGCCAAGCCTTATTAGGGTACTACTGGTTTGTTACCACAGAAAAAGGGGAGAAATTATCCATGTGAGTTCTGAATAAACCCTGCACCAGTGAAGTCACAGCTCATAATTGTCAAAAACCTGTTTCCTAGTGATTACTGGTTTTATTTGATTCTTACCACTGATTAGTAATTTCATAATCTTGTACTGCTGTCAACTTAACTATGTCTGACTATCACATGCTGAGTATCATTGCCTGGCTATTATTTTGCTGGTAATGGTAACACTTTACAATAAGGTACATAAAATTTCCCAGTAAGTACTGGTTAACTACTCATTAGCTCCTGATTCGTGCCTCTTTGTTTGATTGGTTCCCGATTTGTTCTTGATTGATTCCCTAGTAGTTAATCAAATTTTGTGTACCTTATTATAAAATATAAAACAGCTTTTCAAAAAACATAAACAAAAACAACTTCATACAACTTTCTGGTTACTTGATACCTCCTTCATGCATAATAAAATCAGTTATTTTTTTGTTCTTCAACTCACGTTACATATCCATACATGGAATTTACTGGGTCAAGCTGACTCTGATGATGTACAGTCTCCTGTTCCGAACCTTGGCTCACACACGTACCGGTACATTTCCTTCAACAACATTCTCTAACATACAAGCAAGAGCTTATCAGCTACTGTCCAAAAGACCCTTCCATATTTGGTAATGAGCAGCTCTGCATGTCAACATTTCCCTTGACATTCTACTTCAAGTACTTACCTGGTTAGTAGACCTACCGTCCATCCACCCATCCATTTCTAACTCACTAGGTTTTTACACATTTTGAGCTAAAACATGGCATGGTGGTTGCTGAGATGCTCCGACTGTGATTACTAACTGATTGCCTGAGAACTTTCTTTAAAACACTAGCATGCAAAGCGGCAGATGATATGAAATATTTTAAGAAATGTTGGTTTTATTGATGGAAATGGTTGACAAATAATAACTGATTTTAAAATGTGATGGATTTTCAAACTGTTGAAGGTGTGTCCCATCTTTTGCCCAATAATCACGGTAAATGGACACCATCTCCTCAATACCCTGCACAGTAAAGTTGGTAAAGGAATGAATGAATGAATGAATGAATGAATGAATGAATGAATGAATGAA
>NC_056513.1:29952942-29966075 GCF_014905685.2 Nematolebias whitei | reverse complement strand
TGAATGAATGAATGAATGAATGAATGAATGAATGAATGAATGAATGATGTGTATCCCTTAGGGAAGTTAATATAAAATTATCTACCAACATTTATTAAACATGGTAAATGGTAAATGGTAAATGGTAAATGGACTGTACTTATATAGCGCCTTTCTATCTTATTTCAAGATACTCAAAGCGCTTTACACTACAATCTGTGTCCTCATTTACCCATTCATACAGCACTCTACTAGATCTCTACAAAGCTAATTGAACAAATCATTCTATAGAAACTAATCAATGCTTTAGATCACATTCATACACTGATGGGACACACATCAGAGGCTGTGAGGGGTTCAGTGTCTTGCCCAGGGACACTTCAGCATGTGACTGCTGGTGGATTCGAACCCCCAACTCTCGCATTGGAGGACGACTGCTCTAACCACGCAGCCACAGCCGCCCGTATTATATCATATCACAGCCATATCACTCACAGCCATTTTAGCTTTTGCCCAGGTTGATTAGCTGTTTCAGCCATCTTGAAAGGCTTTGCTCCACACACACACACACACACACACACACACACACACACACACACACACACACACACACACACAGGTTTGTTTTGCTATCTTTATGGGGCCTTTGCATTGATTTCCATTCATATTTCATTTGTTTCTATAGCCTAACCCTGACTTTTACCCTAAACCTAACATGTCCTCAATTCCCACCTTAGTCCTAAACCTAACCCCTAACCCACCAACGAAACTTCTTCTTATGGCTTTGGGCCCCATAAGGAGCAGTTGGTCCTCACAATGTAGTATAAGTTGGAAAAATGGACCTTACAAAGTAACATAAACAAGGACATACACACACAAATCAGTAGAAAAGCTACATTCAATAGTTGATTTGTTTTGAGAGATTGAATAAAACCCTTTAGGCAATAAAAAAATCAGATCTTATTTTGTTAATAGGTGTGGCTTAAAAGCTGTTGTTTCACTTTTACATATGACAATTTGCTTTATAGTGTAACGTAAGTGGAGCCAATTGTTTATTTATTTTTTTACAACAATAATTACTTCTATCCATCCATTATTTTCAGCTTGTTCTTGAGTTGGGTCGTGAGGCAGCAGCAGGAAGGTCCAGAAATTTATTTTTCCACCCACCTCGTCCAGTTATTCTGGGAGTACTCCAAGGCGTTCCCAGACCAAGAGACATATTCTCTCCAGTGTGTCTTAAATCATGCTCAGACAAACACGCTGGTGTAAGTTGCATAAGCTAGGTGTATTGAATAAATCACCAGCTGGCTGACAAACGACAGCCAGGCAATCATTTTGTGCTTGTACAAAATTTTCAGCATGCGCCGACCTGTTGCAGATAAGTTAGGTACCAGTATAAGTTACAGATATGTTGCAGGTATGTTTTGCTTAAGTTCGTGCAGAATAAAACTTCACCTTACAGAAGCTGTACTGATCTATCTGATGATCTCGCACTCCATTCTTCCCTCACTTGTGAACAAAATCCCAAGATACTTGAACTCCTCCACTTTAGGCAGAACATTACCTCGAACTTAAAGAGGGCGATCTGTTCTTTTCCAACTGAGGACCATGGCCTTAGATTTGGAGGTGCTGATCCCCAATCCAGTTGCAGATCGTAGCACCATGGCACCAACAGAACCACATCATCTGCAAATAGCAGAGGAATCCAGAGACCACTGAACTAAACTCCCTCTGCCCCCTGGCTGCACCCAGATTTTTATTTATTTATTTTTTTGCATTAAATTTATGAACAGAACGGGCAGCCCTGGTGGAGTCCAACTCTCACACTGAAGGGGTCCGACTTGCTGCCAGCAATGTGAACCAAACTCTCACACTAAATGGTAAATGGTAAATGGTAAATGGAGCTTACTTCTATAGCGCCTTCCAGCCCCCTATGAGGGGCCCCAAGGCGCTTTACAGTACCAGCCATCCACCCATTCACACGCACATTCATACACCGGTGGCGGTAGGCTGCCATGCAAGGCGCCATCCAGTCCCACCGGGAGCAACTCGGGGTTAAGTGTCTTGCCCAGGGACACAACGGCACATGGTGTGGGAAGTCGGGATTCGAACCTCCAACCTTCCGATCAGAGGTCGGCTGCCACTACCACTGCACCACGGCCGCCCACGAAATATTATAAATATTGCACTGCTTCTATAGGGACTGAACAGCCCATAGCTACAGACCCAAGTCCCATACTCACAAAGCACCCCCACAGTATACCTCAAGAAACATGGCTGAAAGCATTCTCCAAGTCCATAAAACATATGTTGACTGGTTGGGCAAACTCCCATGGCCCATCAGAGACTCTAGTGAGGGTAAAGAGCTGCTCCAGTGTTCTACAATTAGGATGGAATCTGCACTGTTCCTCCTGATTCTGAGGTCTGACCATCAATCAGAGTTGCTTCTCCAGTACTCTTGACTAGACCTTACCAGGGAGGTTAAGGACAGTGATGCCCCTGTAAATGGAACACACTCTCTGGTCCCCCATTTTGAAGAGGCATACCACAATAATTCTGCTGCACAGCTGCAGAAAGAAAAGCTTTTCAGAGAGTGGTGAAGGCTGCACAGAAATCTGTTGGAATCAGCCTCCCCACCATCACAGACATCTACACCTCCAGATGCAGGAAGAGGGCCACCTGCATCATGAAGGACCCCACTCACCCAGCACACACACTTTTTGCCCCACTCCCCTCAGGAAGGAGGTTAAGGAGCATTAAGTGTAGAACCGAACCACTAGACTGAGGAACAGCTTCTACCCTGAGGCTGTTAGACTCATGAATCTCTAACTAGAATAATTACTGTGAAAAACCATATGTTGCTGCTGATCTGTTTCATGTTGCTGCTGATCTGTTTCATGTTGCTGCTGATCTGTTTCATGTTGCTGCTGATCTGTTTCAATGTTGATGTGTTCATGCGTGCACATCTGCTCACAGACTCATGTTCATGTTTGTGCTGATGTTCAATGTTTTATGTTATGAGTGCTTAGTGTATATTTAGTTGATGTTTTTCTTAGTTCATATCTTAGATGTTATTACTGTTTTTCTTATACATTTTATTGTTGGATGTAACTGGGACCCTGTGTACATAATTTCACTCCACCACATGAGGTGCGAATGACAATAAAGAAACTCTGACTCTCTGACTCTGACAATACCTCAGTGTGCCATTCCAGTGACACTGCCCCCGATTTCCAAGCAAAGGTGAAAGCGTGTCAACCGAGACAGCCCCGCAACATTCAGAGCTTTGAGAAACTCAGGGCAGATCTCAACCACCCCCCAGAGCCCTGCCGCTGTGAAGCTTTTTAACAACCATGGCAACCTTAGCCCTGGTTATGGACGGTCCAAACCCCAAGTCTACCAACTCAGCTTCCTCCATGGAAGACATGCTGTGGGATTGATAAGGTGTTAAAATATAGAAATCTTACTCAGGCATCCAGGATTGGAGTTTTGACAAAATAAATTGAAAGAAATTTGCAAGGAAAGAGATTTTGCACTTACATCCAAATGTACATCATCCTCCAAACCTAGCACAGTGTAGCATTCATACAGTATGTCCAACACCTCCCTAACATCATCCCAATAAAATAATTATTTATACATTTCAAGCTGAGCAAGGTAAAGAAATATTTTCAATGGGCAAACCCTCTTTTCATGTTTTGATGTGTCGAGCCAAAGAGATGCTGTTAAAGGCTCTGGGTGGCAAGAAAGAGCGTCCTGATGACTGGGCTACTAAAGAAAAAGTGATTATATAAAGTTGGTGTATCATCTGGACAGAGAAAGGAAGATAAGGAAAACTGGTGGTGAAATAGTGATGTGCAGGAAGTTATTTAGCAGGAGAGGGTAGCCAAGAATAAATGATACAGTGAGAGGACTGAAAACAGTAAACAGGTTTATAAGAACATGCAAAATAAGGAAAAGACAGAGGTAACAAAGGAAGAACAGAGTGTATATGAGTTGTACAAAAGGTTGCACAGGAAAGGGAGAATGATTTGTACTGACTGTCAAGACAGATGGATCAGGCTGAAAAGGATGTGCAGCAGGTTAGGCTTGTAAAATATAAAAATGGTGATGTTCTAGCAAACCACTGGAGTGTGATGAGAAGATTGAAGGAATACCTTGAGGATCTAATTAATTTAGAGAAGGAAAGGGAAATAATTGTAGGGAGCATATAAACTGTGGACCAGGGAAACAATTTTGAGGAAGAAGTTTGGAAAGCTTTGAAGATTAGGAAGAAAGTAAAGACAGCTGAACCTGATGACATACCAGGGAAGGTATGGAAATGTTTATTAGAGGACTGTGAGACCTTTGATCCAGTTCTTTAATGGCATATTTGAGAATGAGAAAATGCTGAAAGAAAGAACGGAGAAGTGATCTGATGCCCATTTTTTAGGAACAAAGGTAATGTACAGTGTCATGGCAACTCCAGGGGAATATAGTTGATGAACCTATTAAGACAGATCTAGGAAAGAGTTGTGGAAGCTAGATTTAGACAAAGGTTTACTTTTTTTGAACAGCAGTATGGTTTCATGTCAAGAAAGAGGTGTTCTCTCTGCTTTGAGGATGCTACTAGAGAAGTATAGAGAGGGTCAGAAAGAACTTCACTGTGTCTTTGTGGATCTAGAAAAAAGCATATGACAGGGTGCTGAGGGAGGAGCTGTGGTGTTGTATGAGGAAATCTGAAATGGTGCATCAGTATGTTAGACTGGTACAGGACATGTATGAGGACAGCAGGACAGTGGTGGGATGTGCTGTAGGGGTGACAGCTTCAAGGTGGAGGGGAACTGCATCAAGTCTTGGCTCTGGGTCACTTCTTGTTTGATCTGGTTATGGAAAAACTAACAGATGAGGTCAAGCAGGAATCCCTGTGGACTATGATGTTTGCAGATGACGTAATCTATGGTGAGAACAGGGAACAGGTGGAAGAGAACTTGGAGAGGTGGAGGTATGCACTTGAAAGAAGAGGAATGAAAGCCAGCCATAGTAAGACAGAGTACATGTGTGTGAATGAGAGGGAGTCTGGTGGAAAAATGAAGCAAGGTGCAGAAGTCACAAAGGTGCAGGACTTCAAGTACTTGGGCAGCTGTGGCTAAGTGGTTAAAGCAGTCATCGTCCAGTGCGAGAGTTCGATTCCACCAGCAGTCACATGTTGAAGTGTCCCGCAAGACAATGAACCCCTCATTGCCTCTGATGTGTGTCCCATCGGTGTATGAATGTGATCAAAAAGCACTGATAAGTCTCTTTAGAATGAATAGTTCAGATTATCTTTGTAGAGATCTAGTAGAGTGCTGTGTTAATGTGGAGGTAAATGAGGGCACAAATTGTGTTGTAAAGAGCTTTGAGTATCTTGATTAGATAGAAAGATGCTATATGAGTACAGTCCATTTTACCATTTAATAACATTCTTTTGGTCCGCCTGGCTCCCTGTTCTCTATTTGAGTCCTTCATCATTGTCTCTCCTGTGAATTCTGACAAAATAATTTTCATTAATAACCTCAACATTGGGATTCAACAAATTTTTAAGGTCAGTTTGCTGTGGTGACCATCTTCGATTGTGCTGACTCCAAAATTGATTCATATTTGAATATGCATACAGTATACAATAAACAATTTCTAAAGCATTTCATAGATATCTGTTTGGTGGTTTATAAAATACTTTTGTAACAGACAAACAGCACTGACACGAACAGTTAATGCCAACGTTTGGAGCAAAAATGTTGCACAATGTTGTCCTCCAAGTTATGTGTTAGGAACAATGCTCAGCCACAACCACATGGAATTTAAGCTGTAAAAAATGCAGAGGTATTGTTTTGTTTTTCATATGTATGTTCTAAGCTCAGATGGCTGTGGTGGCCATTTTGAATTCAACTGAATCTAAAATTTGATAAGTAGCAGAGATACATCTATGGATTATTTTCATGGAGTTTCAGTAAAATTTGTCCAGAAGTCCCTGAGGCATTTTGATAAAAGACAAAGATGACTCCTACAGTCAATTCCAAAGATTTTAAAACAGAACTTCTGCATTCAGTTAGCACTCAGAAGATATTTTGGGGATTACTATCATCTATAATCCCATGATGTCTTAACTGAATATCTGTAAAAATGACTGAGTCAGCCCATTTTGTCTTGGCTAATGTTGATTAGCTTCAGAGTAAATTAACAAGATGCTTAGAAAATGTCTCTTTCTATTGCTCCATCGCTCAGCTCACATGAACAAAGTCAAACCAAACATCACTTGAGAAGGAACCTTGACAAAACCTCAAAACCTCACCTCAACCTGGCCAAACTGAAACCATTACTGACAGGGTTTCCCATTGCAGAGATCTTATAAACAACTGGTGGAACTATTGTTTTACTTTAGACTTTACTATGTATATGTTGGCATCATAAAAGTCTACACAAGCCTCCATGTTTGCACAATAAATCATTGGCCGGCCATTTATGTTAAAAGGGAGGTTTCACAAAAAATATAGCCCAGTTTGATTTTTCTTTGAGTTACACTTTGATTTTTTTCCATCCTTATGAATTGGTTTGCATTTGGCTGGTAGGTCAGGTTCTTATTGAGCAACACTGACCTCTCGTGGACAACCAGAAAATGTGCATTCCAACAAGTAAATCGATCTGTAGAAAGCACAACTAAACTTTAAATTACTAGCATTCATGAAGATTGCATGAAACACAAAATTGGCTATGCCATCAATTGGCTGTGGAGGACATCTTGATCTGGGTTGCCTCCTAAATTTAATCTGTTTTAGAAGTGATTTCAGGGATTATTTCCAGGAAACTCATTGTTTAGAATTGTTGCCTCTGGTCACTGGTTCAAATCCCAGCCTGGGACCTTTCTGGGTGGAGTTTGCATGTTCTCTCTGTGCATGCAAGGGTTTTCTCCGGGTACTCCATTTTCCTCCCGCAGACCATAAACATGCATGTTAGACTGATCGGTAACTCTAAATTGTCTCTGGGTGTGACTGAGAGAGTGAATGGTTGTTTGTCTCGTTTGTCTCTATGTGTCCCTGTGACGGACTGGAGACCTGTCCAGGGTGTCTCCTGCCTCTTACACAATGTCTGCTGGACATGGGCGCCAGTGACCAGCATATAGCATTGTGCTTTACCACTGCAAGTATCGATTCGGCAACAAATATTAACTTAGGTTTACAAATGCTTATTGTGCTTACAAGGTAACTTAGTCTGAAATGTTTAATATAGCAACTCTAGATGAAATATATAGGTGATTTGGCTCACTATTTGGCAAGAAACTGGTCAGTTTCGTCTCTGTCACCCTTAATTGATGCATAATAAACAGTTATTAATTATTTATAAAGTGTTTATATAGGAATTAATAATCTATCTATAAACTGTTTATTAGCCATCTATAAGGGGAGCCCTATTGTAAAGTTGTGTTTCCAGCTGCATCTGCTTGACCTTAGCATGAGGTGATAACCTAAACAAAACCAGTAAATTGCTTTAAAATTGATCCATTATTTTATTCTTTATGCTAACTTATTTACATAAATGCAGAATCTGTATGTTCATAAACTCATTTTGATTGATGCTGCCAACAGCTTTGTTTTTAAAATGAAATTAAGAGAAATGTTTTTTTTCCCATTATTATTATTTTAGTTATGTTTGAAATTATGTGAAAAAAACAAAGCCACATGTTTGATTTTCCACCATGCCCATACCTAAAACACTTATTCTCTGATGGCTCACCAGCACTTAAACATGCGTGATGGGTAATAAAGGTAATAAATTAATAATATGTACAGTAGGTAATACATTTCATCATTGTATGGACGCATACAATTTAGCAAAGTTTTTTTCCTTTTTTTTTTCACAAACTGGATTTTGTGGTTATTTATAATAAAATAAATTATTCATACCACTAGGCGACGCTGCAGGTCTACTTTGAAACATTAGGAGCTGTTCAAATAAATTAAACAATCTTTAAATCTCTGTAGCTGAACCACATCTTTAAACTGATTGTAGAGGAGCTGAAAATGGAGCATGATGAGGTTAAATCTCAGCTTCTATACATCACCAAAATTTAACTTAACATCTGTAAAGATGACTGATTAATAATAATAAAAATAATTTATTAAATTTCTACTGCACCTTACATTTTACCATCTCAAAGTGCTACAATATAAAACATCTAGAGAGACTAAAACATGGTCTAAAAAATTTAAAAACTAAAAACAGCAGGGTTAAAAGTACTTAAATGCTATAAAATCTTTAAAATAAAAATACCCATTTTGTGTTTCCTCAGGTTTGCTTAGCAGTCAACATGAATCAAGTTTTTTGTACCATATTAATCCTTAATGGGGATGATACCAAAATGATGTCAGTTTCAGATGCACGTTCATTAATTACCTTTTGAGAATTTCATTAAATTCATCTGGTTCATGAGATTTATTTATTTATTTATTTATTTTAAAACATGCACAGGTGATTGCATCATCGCCTACCTTTCATGGTGAGAAAAAGTGTGCCAAGTGAAGCATGTGTAAAAACGAACTAACCATAATATCAAAAGATAAACTTCATAATTAGGGTAAGATACACAGAAAGTCCTATTGTGCCATGAGGTTTTATGTGTGGAAGATTTGAAGAACAACTTGACTGTTTAACATGTTTTCTGTCAAATATTTGATCCCTTCTTCTTCTTAGACTTAGTTTTTTACTTTTTTGTTCTGTTAGGGCACTTCCTGTTTTATATTTTTCTATATTTGATTTTCCTGTTTCTGTCTTCTGCAGTGTTGTATAAAGTACCTCAAAGTGATACTTCAGTGAAAGTACAAGTATCTTACCATAAAATTACTTGGTAAAAGTTAAAGTCTCCTTTTAAATTATTACTTGAGTAAAAGTCTTAAAGTATTTGACATTTAATGTACCAAAAGTAAATTTCTCATATAAAATTTACTTAAAGTAAGAGTATTAAGTAAAAGTAAATGATTAGAATTTCCAAAACAACATTATTGGGTGCAATATCCAGTGACAAAAACTTGGAACGTTTGAACGGAACAATGAAAGATTGCTCTTTATAAAGTCTAATTCTAATGAACAACAAAGTCCATGCTCAATAATCCAGGTATAAAATCCAACATTTTTCAGTCAGGTCATCTGGATACTAGTTTCTTTTTTTGTGCTGAAACGTTTCGCCTTCGATCCAGAAGGCTTCATCAGTCAAGGAAACACACAACAATACTGATTCTTCCTCAAACAGCTTACTCCAAAGTGGAACAAACCAGCTCTGCTTGTGATTAGATGGTCTCTTTGGTACTCCCCTCCTCCATTGCCGGCCCTCTTCCTTGTTGAAAGTCTTGTCAAACTGGTTGAAAACAACAAAGTCCATGCTCAATAATCCAGGTATAAAAGCCAACATTTTTCAGTGAGGTCAGGTCAGCTGTTTGAGGAAGAATCAGTTTTGTTGTGTGTTTCCTTGACTGATGAAGCCTTCTGGATCGAAGGTGAAACGTTTCAGCACAAAAAAAAAGAAACTGTCCAGATGACCTGACTGAAAAATGTTGTATTTTATCACTGTCATCTAGAAAAGGCAGACAGCTCTGTGAGAGTCATGTTCTTTGATTTCTCCAGTGCATTTAACACAATCCAGCCTGATTTGCTTTGTCAGAAACTCCAGAAGACTCAGGTGGAGGCCTCAACAATCACCTGGATCAAAGACTACCTGACAAACAGACCACAGTTTGTGAGACTGAAGGGTTGTGTGTCTAACCAGGTGGTCAGTAGCTCAGGAGCACCACAGGGGACTGTACTCTCACCATTCCTTTTCACTCTGTACACCTCAGATTTCCAGTACAAAACAGACTCCTGTCATCTGCAGAAATATTCTGATGACTCTGCAGTAGTCGGGTGTATCAGAGATGGACAAGAAGCTGAGTACACGGAACTGGTGGACTGCTTTGTGGCATGGTGTGGAAACAATCATTTCATCTTGAACGTGAACAAAACAAAGGAGATGATTGTAGATTTCAGGAGAAATAGGAACAGGTCCAACCCTATTTCCATCATGGGAGAAGAAGTAGAGGTGGTGGAGAAGTCTAAATATCTTGGGGTTCACCTGGACAACAGACTGGATTGGAAATGCAACAGTGAAGCCGTCTACAAGAAGAGACAGCGCAGACTGTTGTAGTGAGTCACGTGGGTACGTGTCACTTGTTGTATGACAAATATATGTGGTATATATTTATGCATACTTTTCACGAGTTCTTCATTTTTCTGACTGTAATGTCGTGCATTGAATTTTAACAGAAATGCGAACGAGAGACGTTATTACCTTTGACCCATCAAATGAATGGAGTCATTTATTTTCAGAATCAAAGTTTAACATCAAACATTTACATTAATTTGGCAAAATATGAAAATAATAACAGACAGTTTCACAAATAATGAACTTCAAATCACTCTGCGGTGATTTGAGGACTTTGCTTCAGATATTTCTAAAAATATCTGTACTGATTTATGAGAGAGAGGTGAGTTAAGAGGAAATTGAGATTTATCTTACAGAGGAATATGTGAGGGAATTTAATCTGTTTGACCAGAAATTGCACGCTCCCATCAGGTATCTCAGCTTATCCCAGGTACACTTTAGTCGAAGAAGAAACCGTTACCTTGTTGACGATAGATCACCTCAGTAAGAACCTTCAGACTGATATCAGCGTCTCCGTTGAGAACAGCTAAAATCCTTGGAGAGTCGTGCGTGGTTAGCTCAAAACAGAATTATAATCCCAAAACGTCTCTGGATTCTCGGCAACTCTGACTCTTCATTGTCAGCAGCTCTCAGACTCTAACTCCAAAACTCTCCATAACTCTAGTTCTCTGAATTCCCATGAATTCTCTTCAGAACTCCTTGAGAACTAACTGCACTCCATGGAATCTACTGCACTCCTTTTCACCATTCCAACTCTCTCTCAGAACCGGGAAGTTGTCACATTTTAAATGAGTTTACTTCCGAGTTTACTTCAGAGCTTTCTGATTCGTGGATGGACCAGAAAGAGGAGTGGTTTTGTGACGTAAGATGTTATCTAAGCCAAGGTCAGAGAATGAGATTGTTTTAACAACTGACAGAGAGATTATTGCAGGAGAGCAGACTTCGTGGAGTCAACTCTTGGTAATCTTCTGAAAAAGTTTAAACATGACATCTTTCTCGGTAAACATTTTAGTTGACCGAAAACCAACCTTTCACATACTTACGACTTGACTCATTTCAGACAGAAAATCAAGAAATGCATATTCAGGTGATTTCTTCTTTGAATGAGAAATAAAAATCATTACTTACTGTTTATGTAAAATAAAAATGAGTAGTTCTTTTCAACCTGTAAGCATTGAGTGAAACTAACACAATTTGATTATCAAAACATTTGTAAGACAGTAATGATTATAAAGAATTGTCTTTTCTGCTTGATTAATTCAAGAAAGAAAGTCATCAGATGGCTCAGACTTATTCAGATCAATGAAAATAACAGTCTCTGTCCATCTGGTAGATTTGAGGTCATCAGGGTCAGATGAGGGTCAGATCATCAGGTCATCTGGTTCACTACAGTCCCCCCTTTGGAAATCATCACCTGTCCATGGGGATGAATTCCAACCGTGAACTTAGACCTTCAAATGTCCTTGAGCTTGATGTAATCCAGCAAGGAAGACCAAAGTCAGAAGTAATCCAGCAAGGAAGACCAAAGTCAGAAGTAATCCAGCAAGGAAACAAAGTCAAGGTAATTCCACAATGTTCTTGGTATTCCATTGTGTTGATTATAATCCCATATCGTCTCGATAATTCCATTGTAGCAATGCTTTAACCCCTTGGAAACAGAGTCTGTAATCCATTGGAAAAGTCATATAATCCACAATGGTAAATCCACAGCGATTGGAAGTGTTGATTAATCAGCATACAGAGGGGTACCCTTGGATTGAACTGAAGAAGCGGCCACTGGATGAAGAGTTGAGACCAATGTCAGGATTGCAGGTCGCCTCCAGCGAAGGTTGTCTCCAGCGACGTCCAGCCTGTGCCGTTCTGGTTCAATGTGTCATGCAATTATGTGGTTTAAGGTGGGCTTATGAAGGGGATTTTACATAAGGCCTTAAACTATATGCATCTGGTGTGTAAGCTATTATGGTTGGGAACAGCTACAACTACCAGTTAAGGGGTGGAGAATGCTGAAAAGGGGTACTACAGGGGTTTATGCCTATAGAAAAAGTGTTCCAAACTATTTTTCCATTTCTAACTTGGTTTAAGTTAGCTTTACATGGTAAAATATAGTTTGGTGTAATTGTCTGTTGTCCTTTAGACGAACGACTTGAGATTGGGTGTTTGGTTTTCCCATAAATGTTTTGGAAGTCTATGGCGAGACTTATCAAAAAGAATTAGCTATCCCCCCGAATAGAATTGTTCGAGTAGGTTCGGCTTAAGCGTTGTGAGATCCATGTAGATTATGGTACTCAAGGTAGCAATAATATACATTGACTCCGCAAAGATTGCAATTTAGTGAATGAACTGCATGTTGGCATGGTTAAAGGCCTCTTAGTCTCTAACTTAACTACACACAAGATTCATTCTTACCTCAGAAACAACCAAAATCAACTAAACAACGTTTCAACACCGACAAGAGTAGTGACTAAGCATCTAGAAACATCGTTTCACTGCTTATCCTCACCCTGGTTGCCAGATTTCAGTCACGCTGTCCCGTTTTATCAAGGGTAGGTTCTGTGAGTTTAAACTATGGTTAAGTTTATTATCCATTAGTTATCTTCTACAGGGATGACCCTTGTTCCCACGAGGTCTGATTTTGTGATGTCTTTGTCTCCTGAGGAGTTATTGCACGCCTTGTGTGGTTTAACCTGGTTACGGTGTACCCATTTAACAGTTGGCTCTTTTTGGCCTTTACTGATTTTTATCTGGTAGATAATTGGAGACACTTTGTCGACTATCAGATGGGGTCCAGTCCATCTGGGCATCAGCTTACGGGCGAGAGTTCCGGTCCCGGACTCTACTCTCCCAGTTTTGGGTGCAAACGTGTAGTACCAGACCCTGTCTCCCACTTGGAGTTCCTCGTAAGAGGCCTTTTGGTCGTAGTACGCTTTGCGTCCTTCAGCTGATTTTT
>NC_056513.1:29950173-29952842 GCF_014905685.2 Nematolebias whitei | reverse complement strand
TTGATTGATTGATTGATTGATTGATTGATTGATTGATTGATTGATTGCACAATGATCTGGATTACCAGAGAAAATTATGAAGGTTTAAAGTTTACCTTGGGAATGGCAAGAAGTGTGGGTTCTGTTGTGGATGCAGCGACACTAGGACTTGGTTGGGTAGTAAGGCTGTGAAGAAAAGCAGTAGAAAACTTTTGGTTTAAATAGAACATCATACCTCTGAGTTCTTGCATATTGGTGTGGTTGGTCTCTTGTTGGGAGATAATCTTTTGGAGTTTAGACTCGAGGTCGTCAATCCGTTTTATCTGTGAGGGAAGTCAAGCTTGCTCATCCGCAGTTTTGTTCTGGGTATTTTGTTTTGGCCGGAACATTTCTGTTGTGAACTCAGGGAACCCAGATAGTACGAAACCAGAATGAGACAAGACACCTCACTTGAAAGAATTAACTGTGTTTATTATTTACAGTGAAAGTAACAGTTTCTGCCTGGAGGGTCCCTGGAACTCTGAAGAATAAGAAGATGGGTCAGTTATGTCTTTGTTTGCAAAATGATAATCTGAATTAGGCATTTCTCATCTTACATTTCTGGAGGTTTGTCTCATCTTGGGAGAACAGTCCAGATGGTTCCAAGATGAAGACCAGAATCAGGCAGGCAGGTGGTTGGAGAGCAAAGAACATGAGGAGACACTGGGATCCAGAAAGGGCAGGACATTGAGATGCTCAAGGGATACAAGGTACGCTGTGGCACGAAGAGAAGACAAGGTTAGTATTTTTCACCCAGGACAACAACTTGTCCAGAAGCATAAATACCATGTAGCTTAGGTAATGCACTAGCGGAGCGTAAAGCTCAACTGCAGGCTTATGTTGGAAGGAATCCTCATCAGCAGGTGTTGTTGATTAATGGCCGTCTTGGATCAGGAGCTACAAAAGTCTGTGCACTCTCACAAAAATGTTACTAGAACCGACTTCTTCCACCTGTGTAATATCGCTAAAATTATAAGCATCTTATCTGAAATGATGCAGAAAAACTGGTTCATTCATCTGTCACATCTAGACTGGGCTATTGCAATGGTTTGCTATCTGGGTGTCCAAATACTTCTTTAAAATATCTTCAGTTCATCCAAAATGCTGCTGCCAGTCTTAACTGGAGTTAGTAGAAGAGATCATATCTCTCCACTTTTAGCTTTTCACCATTGGCTCCCTGTCAAATTCAGAATTGAATTCAAAACATTACTTCTAACCTACAAAGCTCTCAATAACCTAGCTCCATCTTACATTACAGATCGTATTGTTCCATATTTTCCCAACAGAGCACTTCACTCTCAGACTGCAGGCTTACTTGTGGTTCCTAGGGTTTCCAAAAGCAGAATGGGAGGAAGATCTTTCAGTTATCAGGGTCCTCTCTTGTGAAAACAACTTTCAGTTTCTGTCCGTAAGGCTGATTGTCCAGTTTTAAGACTGGGCTTAAGACTTTTCCTTTTGATAAATCATATAGTTAGGGTTGGTTTGCTATGCTGCTATAGGCTTAGACTACTAGAAAACAAATTGACCTCATTTCCTTAAATTAATTGTTAAAATTGAATATATCCTGATGCATGCTCAATAATCCAGGTAGAAAAATCTAAAAAAGTTAAATCTGGTCCTCTGGACATTCAAAAAGCAAAACAACAACAAAAATGTAGAAACGTTTCATCTTTCATCTGAAAGACTTCCTCAGTCTGAGGTGCTGTATTCAGCTCAGTCTTATAAATAGCACCTTCTCAGAGTGGATCAACCAGTTTTGCTGCTGATAACCAAACCCAGCTGCTTACATGATCAAAAAGGACCATCAGCCTAACAATGGATCATTAGCACACTGATGGCTGTTTACTATTCACAGAGGGCTGAGTGATACTAGCAATCACAGCATTTTAAGAGGGGGACAGTTGAACCCGGAGGCCTCCACCCCTGTTTAATGATGGACGGTTTCTTTTCACAAAGATGTGTTATATACATACAGTAGGCACACTTAATGATATTGTAGACCATTGTATTAGGTAAAACATTCAGCAAGTACTTTTACTTTTAATAAATTAAGTATTTTTAAAAGCAAGTACTTACTTCTACTCAAGTAAAAACATTAATGTGGTACTTCTACTTTTACTAGAGTACATTTTTGTCTGTTTATTTGTACTTTTACTTAAATACAGTGTTTGAGTACTTAGCCACTCAGCTGTAATGTCTGTGTGGGGGGTGGGGGGGTGGGTTTCTGGTCCCAGATGACTAGTTGTCAAGTCCCTCTGTTAGTCTAGTACACTTGTGTTTTTTAGAGTGAGTTTGTAGCGTATGTAGCATTTTTGTTTGTTTGTTTGTTTGTGTGCGTGTGTGTTTCAACTTCTACTGTATTTTCTATGATTACATTTTTTTCTTTGCAGTGTTTTTCTGTTGCATTTGTTTTTTGTTTTGTAGTTCGCATCATTCATGTGTTTGCTGCACGTTTTAACTGTTTGCTGTGCATTTAGCTGTTTGTAGCTCATTTGCATCTGTCAGCGACCGTAGTTTTCATTTGGAACCGTCTTCCTTCTCCCTCCTAAAGGGGTTCTTGTCTGGCTATCTTTCTATAGCAGTCCAAGAAAGTTCAATCTGGTCCTCTGGACATTCAAAAATACAAAAAACAAAACAAAGCAAAAAAAAAA
>NC_056513.1:29948516-29950073 GCF_014905685.2 Nematolebias whitei | reverse complement strand
TTTGCAAGTTCTCTCACTTAGAAATCATGGAGGGGTCTGAAATTTTCATCTTAGGTGCATGTCCACTGTGAGAGACATAATCTAAAAAATAAAATAAAATCTGGAATAATTTATTTGTGTGTTACTGCTGCAAATAAGTATTTGAACACCTGCCAATCAGCAACAATTCTGGCCCTCAAAGACCTGTTAGTCCGCCTCTAAAAAGTTCACCTCCACTGCACTTATTATTCTAATTTAGAAGCACCTGTTTGAGGTCGTTAGCTGCATAAAGACACATGTCCACCCCACACAATCAGTAAGACTCCAACTACTAACATGGCTAAGACCAAAGAGCTGTCCAAAGACACCAGAGACAAAATTGTAGACCTCCACAAGGCTGGAAAGGGCTACAGGGCAATTGCCAAGCAGCTTGGTGAAAAAAGATCAACTGTTGGAGCAATTATTAGAAAATGGAAGAAGCTAAATATGACTGTCAATCTCCCTCAGACTGGGCCTCCCAGATCCAAGATCTCACCTCGTGGAGTATCAATGATCCTAAAAAAGGAATCAGCCCAGAACTACAGGGAGGAGCTGGTCAATCACCTGAAGAGAGCTGGCACCACTGTTTCCAAGGTTACTGTGGGTAAAACACTAAGACGTCATAGTTTAAAATCATGCATGGCACGGAAGGTTCCCCTGCTTAAATCAACAAACGTCCAGGCCCGTCTTAAGTTTGCCCATGACCATTTGGATGACCCAGAGGAGTCATGGGAGAAAGTTATGTGGTCAGATGAGACCAAAATAGAACTTTTTGGTCTTAATTCCACTCGACGTGTTTGGAGGATGAAGAATGATGAGTACCATCCCAAAAACACCATCCCTACTGTGAAGCATGAGAGTGGAAGCATCATGATTTGGGGTTGTTTTTCTGCACATGGGACAGGACGACTGCACTGTATTATGAAGAGGATGACAGGGGCCATGTATTGCGAGATTTTGGGGAACAACCTCCTTCTCTCAGTTAGAACATTGAAGATGGTCGTGGCTGGGTATTCCAACATGACAATGACCCAAAGCACACAGCCAGGAGAACCAAGGAGTGGCTCCGTAAGAAGCATATCAAGGTTCTGGAGTGGCCTAGCCAGTCTCCAGACCTAAACCATATAGGAAATCTTTGGAGGGAGCTCGAACTACGAGTTTCTCAGCGACAGCCCAGAAACCTGGCTGATCTAGAGAAGATCTGTGTGGAGGAATGGTTCAAAATCCTGCTGCAGTGTGTGCACACCTGGAGAAAAACTAAAGGAATCCTTTGACCTCTATAATTGCAAACAAAGACTACTGTACCAAATATTAACATTGATTTTCACAGGTGTTCAAATACTTATTTGCAGCAGTAACACACAAATAAATTATTAAAAAATCATACATTGTGATTTCCAGATTTTTGTTTTAGATTATGTCTCTCACAGTAGACATGCACTTAAGATGAACATTTCAGACCCCTCCATGATTTCTAAGTGGGTGAACTTGCAAAGTTGCAGGGTGTTCAAATACTTATTTTCCTCACTGTACATATAT
>NC_056513.1:29946329-29948416 GCF_014905685.2 Nematolebias whitei | reverse complement strand
TATATATATATATGCAATGTCTAAACCCTCTAAACGCACTAAAAGAGCACAGCGAAAGAGAGCAGATAGACTGATGCGGTATCAGCGCTTGGGGGCTGACTGGCCATCGGGAGCAAAGGGACATTTCCTGGTTCAGCTCGGCTCGGATTAAGGCTCGGTTCAGGTCACGCTTGATTATTTTAAATAAACAATCCATGATATACATGACAGGCAGCCCCAGAAAGAGAAAGGAGGGGGGCCCTTGGCGATCAATGAGTGGGCCAGGTCACCGGGAAACAATGTCTACCATCTTAAGTTGAAAACCTGCCAAAAAGTGAGTTTGCAAAAGTCGAACTGCAAAGTATCAAGGGACTACCGTACCCATAATCCACTCTGTGGCTATGTGACCAGAAGTCACTCTAATGACCAATGAGGTACCATACTTTCACTGAGTCATGAGAACATACCCCCAAGATAGACGTGCATTGATCAGATTTCCTGTTTAAAAATCTGCAGGTTCCTTAGATAAATAATGTTATTAACAGAGTTTTTATGTATGTGAATGTTTTCTGTGCAGTGCCCTGAGATGACATATGTTGTGACTTTGCACTATGTAATAAACTCAATAGAGTTAGGACTACGGCTGCAGCAGATAGGCTTTCCACCATGCAGATTCCAGTGGAAATAGCCAAAAATTAAAAAAATCACCACGAAAACAACCATCCATCCTTTTTGGCACATTGTCTGTCACCTCAGACTACAAGGAAACAGTTTCTCTTTCACGCAAACAGAAAATATCATCTGACTTTTGTTTTTACCAGCCGTGTTAAAAGCATTGTTCAGGGAAAAAAAATGCACACACGTAGCCTCTTTTGTGTATGTTAGTGGTACATATTTAAACAAAAGTTTAAAAAATCTTTCTGTGTAAGGTAAATATCGCTCACAGCGAGAGAGAATGGGATGGGTGTTCCCCCTCTCCCCGTGACTTCTCTATGTCCTGACACTCGTGTGCTGCGGAGCAGAAGTCGTCAAATTTATTTTTGAAGCACATTTTAAAAACAGCAGCTGTTAACAAAACGTGCTTAACATTAAAAATCAATGGCAGTAAATTGATGAATATTTACCGTACTTTAGTATTTTATCGGGTACTATGTGACTACCAGTCACATGACAGGGATGGGAATTGTGGGTCAAATTTACCGATAAATAAATTTTAAAATAATTTCAATTACGTAGGTGTTTAGCACTGTTCTCTCCATTGATTACTGGTGGTGTGTTCTGCTTAGACTAGTTTTTGTGTTCATTCTGCAGGTTGAATAGTTATTTACCATGATAAATTAGCAGTAACCATGAATCAGAGCGCAAGCGTCTCATTATGAAGTCCTGTGGGATCATCAGGCTGTGTTTGTGTTGAATGCAAACCAAAGACTTTAAAACGCCATCTGAGAGTTGATTCTTGTACTACAACAAGAACTATATATATATATATATTCAATTCAATTCAAAAATACTTTATTAATCCCAGAGGGAAATTATATGTTGTTGTAACTCATCATCCTGGATTCATTAAAGGGTTGTTCTAGATGCTGATGGCTGTGGGCAGGAAGGATCTCTTGTAGCGTTCTGTCTTGCAGTGGATCTGAAGAAGCCTCTGACTGAAGACACTTTGTTGTTGTATGACAGTCTGATGAAGAGAATGCTGAGGGTTGTCTATAATGTTCTTCATTTTATGAAGAATCCTTCTTTGTACAATCATCTCCAAAAGTTCTAGAGGAGTCCCCAGAACTGAGCCAGCCTTCTTTATGAGCTTGTTGATCTTTTTTAAGTCACCTGCTCTGGTGCTGCTACCCCAGCAGATGATGGCAGAAAAGATATTGCTCTCTACCACAGACTTATAGAAGATATGCAGCATCTTGCTGCAAACGTTGAAGGACTTCAGCTTCCTCAAGAAGAACAGTCTGCGCTGTCTCTTCTTGTAGACGCTTCACTGTTGTATTTCCAGTCCAGTCTGTTGTCCAGGTGAACCCCAAGATATTTATACTTCTCCACCACCTCTACTTCTTCTCCCATGATGGAAATAGGGTTGGACCTGTTCCTATTTCTCCTGA
>NC_056513.1:29938563-29946229 GCF_014905685.2 Nematolebias whitei | reverse complement strand
ATAGATAGATAGATAGATAGATAGATAGATAGATAGATAGATAGATAGATAGATATGTATATATAATGTATGTATGTATATATATTTTTTTTTTTTCATTCAATTCAATTCAGTTTATTTATATAGCGCCAAATTACAACAAAGTTGTCTCAGGGTACTTTACAGGAACATTCATATACATAAAAGCCAATTAGTAAAGTTCTCTATCTAAGAAATCCAGCAGACAAGTTGAATATAGGCTTTGTTGCAGTCTCCCATCCTGAGCAAGCACAGTGGCAACAGTGGAAAGGAAAAACTCCCTTTTAAAGGAAGAAACCTCCAGCAGAAACAGGTTCAGGACAAGCGGCCATCTGCATTGACCAGCTGGTTGAGAGGACAGGAAGGAGAGACAGACGAACACAGAATGACAGAATTTTTATATGTCTATATACCTATTTAAATAAATATTATATATATATATATATATACAGTGCCTTGCGAAAGTATGTGGCCCCCTTGAACTTTTCAACCTTTTGCCACATTTCAGGCTTCAAACATAAAGATATAAAATTTCATTTTTTTTGTGAAGAATCGACAACAAGAGGGACACAATCGTGAAGTGGAATGAAATTTATTGGATGTGTCAAACTTTTTTAACAAATAAAAAACTGAAAAGTGGGGCGTGCAATATTATTGGGCCCCTTTACTTTCAGTGCAGCAAACTCACTCCAGAAGTTCAGTGAGGATCTATGAATGATCCAATGTTGTCCCAAATGACTGATGATGATAAATATAATCCACCTGTGTGTAATCAAGTCTCTGTATGAATACACCTGCTCTGTGATAGTCTCAGGGTTCTGTTCAAAGCGCAGAGAGCATCATGAAGACCAAGGAACACACCATGCAGGTCCGAGATACTGTTGTGAAGAAGTTTAAAGCCGGATTTGGATTCAAAAAAATTCCCAAGCTTTAAACATCCCAAGGAGAACTGTGCAAGCAATCATATTGAAATGGAAGGAGTATCAGACCACTGCAGATCTACCAAGACCTGGCCGTCCCGCTAAACTTTCATCTCGAACAAGGAGAAGACTGATGAGAGATGCAGTCAAGAGGCCCATGATCACTCTGGATGAACTGCAGAGATCTACAGCTGAGGTGGGAGAGTCTGTCCATAGGACAACAATCAGTCGTACACTGCACAAATCTGGCCTTTATGGAAGAGTGGCAAGAAGAAAGCCATTTCTCAAAGATATCCATAAAAAGTGTTGTTTAAAGTTTGCCACAAGCACCTGGGAGACACACCAAACATGTGGAAGAAGGTGCTCTGGTCAGATGAAACCAAAATCCAAGCTGCAATGCAAAATAATATGTTTGGAATAAAAGCAACACAGCTCATCACCCTGAACACACCATCCCCACTGTCAAACATGGTGGTGGCAGCATCATGGTTTGGGCCTGCTTTTCGTCAGCAGGGACAGGGAAGATGGTCAGAATTAATGGGAAGATGGATGAGGCCAAATACAGGATCATTCTGGAAGAAAACCTGTTTGAGTCTGCAAGAGACCTGAGACTGGGACGGAGATTTATCTTCCAACAAGACAATGATCCAAAACATAAAGACAAATCTACAATGGAATGGTTCATAAATAAACATATCCAGGTGTTGGAATGGCCAAGTCAAAGTCCAGACCTGAATCCAATCGAGAATCTGTGGAAAGAGCTGAAGACTGCTGTTCACAAACGCTCTCCATCCAACCTCACTGAGCTCGAGCTGTTTTGCAACAAAGAATGGGCAACAATTTCAGTGTCTCCATGTGCAAAACTGATAGAGACATACCCCAAGAGACTTGCAGCTGGAACTGCAGCAAAAGGAGGCGCTACAAAGTTTTAACGCAAAGGGGCCCAATAATATTGCACGCCCCACTTTTCAGTTTTTTATTTGTTAAAAAAGTTTGACACATCCACTAAATTTCATTCCACTTCACGATTGTGTCCCACTTGTTGTTGATTCTTCACAAAAAAATAAAAATGTTATATCTTTATGTTTGAAGCCTGAAATGTGGCAAAAGATTTAAAAGTTCAAGGGGGCCATATACTTTCGCAAGGCACTGTTTTTTATTTATATATATATATATATATATATATCAGAGTTTGGGGTCAAATAACAGCATTCAAAGTTTTAGCCACCACACATTCAAAGATACCCTCTTTTATTTTAATTAATCCCCTTTTCTTTGTCTAAAATGAATAAAGGTTTTCCAATGCTTTTTTTTTTAATAGTTTTTCTGAGCTTTTAGACTTTTATAGTAAATGTTGCATTTATAACATACTTGTCTATTAAATAATGCTATTATCTCAAGTTATTTAATTAAATTATATAAAATGTTAAGAGCAGGTGTGATGACGAGTAAAGAGCAGTTTGTTCATTTTGTTGGTTTTCACATCCAACTCGTTATTAAATTTAGGTAAACAGCTATGCAAACGTAAATGACAAATGTTGTGCAAATAAGCACAAAAATTAAACTTTAAATCACCTACTTTAGAACACATTAAAAAATTGAAATTGTATTTATTGCATTGAACAACCTTAGCAAATAGATGGGCATTATAGGTTGAAGAAATTGTTGGACACAATAAAAGGAAAGAGGTGGACCACTTATATGAAGTGTTAAAGGCTGGGAGGATGTGGCCTTTTCATGCAGAGACACGCAGCTGTAGAGCATGCTAATGGTCAGGCTATCTGTTGATAAATCTAAGCAAGTGACCTGTTTGTGTTGAGGGTAAACTCTGGGTCAGTAACGATTTGCACCAAAGATAATCCACACAGTTTGGACTTGTGTAACTTTTTTCTATAATGTCAGTTAATTCAAAGTCCTAAAAATGAGAGTTCAGTCATTCAAGTTACATGAATTGTTTATCACCTCTTGGACCTTTGTGTTCTGACCTTGGATATATGGCAGAAAATACTGTAGATGGAAGGTTAGATGATGAAGCAATGGATGGAATTTTGCAAAGCAGCAAGAACTCATCTTTATCTATACTTGTCTATCTACAGTAGTCATAGTAGTGACCTCAAACACAAACTGTTTGTTTGCTCCATGCGTCTTTATGGAATTTTTGTTGGAAAAACAGCCTGCAAGGGATCAGGTTGGAAACTCCCTTAAGCCTTTCAAACAGTGGGAAGGTAAAGTAATAAATACTTTTTTTTTGTTTTGTTTTACAAATGGATACAAAGCTACATCCCCTACCTGGCAGGAATCATTTCAGCAGACTATTAGGAAAAAATAACAGAAAGTAACCCTCAGGCCTGTTAAGATCTTAATACATTTTTGGATTCATTTTTACAATATTAACACAATTTTCACTGTATAAGTCACAGTTTTTTTGCATAAATTAGCCTGCCTGCAACTTATACAGCGAAGCAATATATTTATGTTTTTTTTCTCCATATTTATAACCCAATTTTTGGCTGAGGCCTGACGATTTCATTCATTCTGACATGGAAAATATTGAACACTACAATTTTCAACCACTAGAGGGCCCTCGATTGATGTGGCAAGCCAAGTGTCTCATTAATATCCAAAAAAGTTAAATCTGGTCCTCTGGACATTCAAAAAAAAACAAAAGCAAAACAAAGCAAAAGAAATCTAGAAACGTTTCGTCTCTCATCCAAGAGACTTCCTCAGTCTGAGGTGCTGTTTTCAGCTCAGTCTCTTAAATAGCACCTTCTTAGAGTGGATCAACCAGTTTGGCCTGCCTCCGGGTTCAACTGTCCCCCTCTTACAATGCTGTGATTGCTAGTATCACTCAGCCCTCTGTGAACAGTAAACAGCCATCAGTGTGCTAATGACCCATTGTTAGGCTGATGGTCCTTCTTGAGCATGTGATCAGCTGGTTTTGGTTGTCAGCAGCAAACTGGTTGATCCACTCTAAGAAGGTGCTATTTAAGAGACTGAGCTGAAAACAGCACCTCAGACTGAGGAAGTCTCTTGGATGAGAGACGAAACGTTTCTAGATTTCTTTTGCTTTGTTTTGCTTTTGTTTTTTTTTTGAATGTCCAGAGGACCAGATTGAACTTTTTTGGATTTTTCTACCTGGATTATTGAGCATGCATCAGGATATGTCTCATTAATAGGTAAAAGTGGCTATTAATGAGACACTTGGCTTGCCATACAGGCAACCTTTGTCTCACTCCATAACTCTTGCAGCAAATATCAAATCAGCTGCATTTCACCACACCGCCCGGGCGAAATGCAGCTGATTAGACTGTTAAAATTCATTAATTAAAGAAAAGTTTAACTGAGACACACCTTTACTATAATGTCCAGCAAATAAATAGTTGTTTTTAGGTGGTTATCTTGTTGAATTGTGAAGAAATGCACAGCGAGTCATCCCTCTTTGCACTTCCGCAGCCTCAAATCAATTTTTGAAATGCAGCTGATTTGACCATCAAAGTGAATTTATTAAGGACAAGTTCAACTGAGACACACTTTTACTATAATTTCGAGCAAACAAATAATTATTTTTAAGTGTTAATCTTGTTAAAGTCTAGTTAAAGTCCTCCCGTGCACACTCCCACGGCCGCCATTTGGCAGCCAATCGATTTTTGGCGCAACACCAGCCCATGTGTCCGAGTTATCAGTGGTGACGCATAATAGATGTGACTTAAACAGCGAAGCGACATATTTATGTTTTTCCCACGTTATTAGACATTTTTGGACTGATGTGACTTATACAGTGGTGTGACGTGTACGGCGGCAAGTACGGTAACACTGTACTGATTGACTTCTTTTTTTTTTTTTTTTGATTAGGTTATTAATTCTAATCAAACTTGCTTTTTGAACAAATGATAAAATTGATAAAAGCAGTTTAAACTCAGATAAGCAGAACTAATCTCTGAGTTTAGAGTAATCGTAAACATTCTTGGGATTGAGAGTTATATGCTCCATCTTGAAGTGAATTGGTATCTCGGCTAGAAAGGTGTATACTTGAGAAGAGAGGCCCCGAGGGTGTCTCCTTTCCTTTGTAGAACCCCAAACCAATCTCAGATAGCCTGATAACTCAGAGGCTTGTACAGTGAAAGTGTGTGTCTTGGAGACACAGTTCCTTCAGCTTCAACGAGGGAGGGTTTAACATGATGAATAAACTTTTAAGGGAATGTTTTGTTACTTTCACAACTCATGAAATAGGACTCAACAATGACTGACACAACCATTAACTGTGTGTTCGAGGATCTTCCATGTTAGTCATGTCAGCAGTGACTGAAGATTTAGTGGCTAATGGTGCCACGGCCATGGTCATGATTGACAAGCTGTCCTGCTTTAACAAACTGGGTTGGGGTGGGGGGTGGGGTTCCATTCTATTGCCGTCTTTGCCTTCTCTATTTTATTTTATTTTTTCAGGAATTTACCTTTTCTTTTTAAAAAAAAAAATCACTATCGTTTCATTATTGTAGTGTCAGTCTTTTTTTGTCCTTTTTATTTCCCAGTCTTGATTTATGGTGCCTGAAGGGCTGCTGGGGCGTGGTGTTATGATATATGGCTTCAGCGGTTATTCTTGTCTGCTCTCATATGGCAAAGCTGTTGCAAAGCCCAGCCAAGCTGTCACTGATTTGTGCTTTCCTTTTGAGCCAACACCGGTGACATGGAAACTCCAGTTTGTCGGCCTGTCAGTGCATTCATCATATCAAAGCAGACAGAAGTGACTTTTGTAGTTGTTAAAATGCCTCTATAGTTATTGGAAATGTTAACAGGTAACTTACTAGGATCATCAGGCTATAGTCTTTAGATACATTTGTACATGTTAGCTATCAAAACTACAATAAAAAACAGTAGATGTGCATTTTGAGTTACATCACTCTTTGAACCAGCAGACTCAGGCCTGTTCTAGAGAGAGCCTTTGCTTCTCACAATGTGCTATTAATTTGTCCTTTACTCATGTAGGGATAATAGCAGAAGTGTCAGACATGCAAATGTTTTAAATTAAAAATTATCAAGTCCACACGGTTAGGATAAAGACTTCTGGAAAATAGAAGTTTACCCGCTTCAAGTTCTGCAGCTAAAAACTCCTCACCTGAAAAAGAGGTTTTTGGGTACATACTGTAGATGTGTGCCACTTCTCATTCAATTCAATTCATTTCACTTCAGGCTATGTATATAGTGCCAAGTCACAACAGAAGTCGTCTCAGGGCACTGAACAGAAACATTCACATACATATAAAATCAGGTATTAATGCTATTTATCTAAGGAGCCAACAGATTGCTTTGAGTTTATTTCCTTACATTAGTACCAGTTCAATGGAACATGATTAGGGATTCATGTATTCTTAGAGTAAAGATGAGGTCACCTATGACCACAGTTTCTACTTACACATGGGGGGGGGGGGGGGGGGGTGTTAAAGTTAGGGCATACGACCTGGGACCAGAAAGTCACGGCTCGACTCCCAGCCATTCCCACATGTCCCACACATGGTGTCTTTGGGCGAGATTCCCAATCCCCAGTTGCTCCCCAGGCGCTCAATAGCTGCCCACTGTTCCACCTGGGTGTGATGGGTTAATTGCAATGAACCAATTTTGTCATAATATATGGGAACATACAATGATGACAACGTATAGTACTTATACTTGTACAGTAGTCCCTTGTTTATCGCAGGGGATCCGTACCCTGAAACCCCGTGACGAGTGAAAAACAGCGAAGTAGGAGTAGTAGTACAAGTAGTAAGTAGTAGTTTATTTTAATATACATACATATATACATATATGTATATATGTATATATATATATATATATATATATATATATATATATATATATATATATTAGGGGTTGAACGAGTATATAATTTTTAAACTCGACATTAACATAATAAAACCTGAGTAGAACTCGAGTATTTGATGACGTCATAGATCTCAAGATACAAAAATAAATAAATAAATAAAACCGCAAAAAAAGGTAATTATTTACAAAAAAAAAGACCAACAAAACATTGGGAGTGTATATTATGTTCCTACCATTTAACATACTGCAAATAAGTCACAGGAAAAACTAAACTATTAGTTACTATTATTAAACTGCAAACGTGAAGAAACATGCAGCACCTCAAAAACAAAACTTAAAACAGTGGGGGGGGGGGGGGGGTTTGACCACCCCGCACCACCGCCAGCTGTGGTGCGCATTAAGTTTAGTTTTAGAGATTAATATGTTTATAGATTTCTTTTATAGTTTTAGAGATTAATATTTTTTGCTTTTTGTTTGTGAAACAAGGTCAGGCTGGTTCTGGTTCGGTGGATTGGACCCGGTGTTACACCATACTCTGTGACCTGCAACAGTGCAACACCGCCTTCTACGGTCATACGGTGGTCACATAATATGACGTCTCTACGGATATTCGACGTTACATTTTTAACCTCGATAGATGTCCTAGCAATCGATGTGTAGATTACTCGAGTACTCTGTTAATGCCCTTATATATATAAATATATATATATGTGTGCGTGTGTGTGTGTGTGCGTGTGTGTGTGTGTGTGTGTGTGTGTGTGTGTGTGTGTGTGTGTGTGTGTGTGTGTGTGTGTGTGTACAGCAGTCCCTCGTTTATCGCGGGGGATCCATACCCTGAAGCACCGCGATGAGTTGAAAAACCATGAAGTACAGATAACAGTGCAAGTAGTAAGTAGTAGTTTATTTTAGTG
>NC_056513.1:29930601-29938463 GCF_014905685.2 Nematolebias whitei | reverse complement strand
GAATAGTAGTACAAGTAGTAAGTAGTAGTTTATTTTAATATATATATGGATGTATATTAAGGCATTTTAACCCCTTCCCACACGCTTGCAATATTCTACACAATGTTTCTAAACTCTAAAAGAGCTGGTTGGGTCAAAAAACACACCCTAACTTGAAAAGTACCATTAAGAAACAACTCCTCTTGGAACTCCTAAGTGCTATGTAAGATAATAATCTTAGAATGTGGGGGGAGTGGGGTGCAGTTGAGACAGTCTCATAATTTTTTCTAATTTTCTCAATTTAACTAGCGTTTGAGTCTTCAAAAAATCACTGCCCATCCCATGTAAGCATATGTAAATTAGCAAATATATATGCACATGAAAAAACTAACATTATGGATGGATTTGTGGCCAATATTTGATATGCCGATATGTTAAAACTTATTTGGCCAATAACGATTCCTATATTTTATATACTTTCCTTTGTCAGAACATAGCCCTCTTATTTAGGCTTATTTTCTACAAAAATTGTATAACAGCTGTAAGAGCTGGTGACATATATTCAGTAACAGCCATATGATATGCATAGCACTTTAACTTATATTAAATGAAAAGTGTTAAATGAAATTTATTAGCATTAGTCACCTGCAATGCTGTTTCACTTGTGGAGGCTTGTTCCAGGTTCCTAGCTGCAGTGTGGGATCCTCTGCACTCATGTGCATAAAGGACAGCCTTTTTAAGTTCAAAGTTTTTTGTCTATCCGTTGTGCCGTAAGACTAATCATGCTAACGGGGCTAACACGACATCCAAATGTCTGTGGCAAAACTCACACAAGTGTTATCGGCTATTAGCTTCTCAATGATGTCACAAATGGCAGCTTGTAACTCAGATAAGGTTACATTGGAAAAATATCTCTGACTGGGGACGATGTAGCGAGGCGCAACATATTCCAAAAATCTTTAGAATCCAACATCCTCAACAAAAAAAAAACAACTTGAACACCGCCAACATTTTGACTTCTTCCTCTCCGCAGTGATCAGATCAGGAAGGCGCACATGACGTCATCACGTTGTGCTGGCGGTGCAGGCATCCTTGTCACTGGGTTGTCATACAAAAACACTGTCTTTTATATCAGTGACTTATTTTTGATGGAATGGCCGATGTCCGATATTGAACTTTAATGCTAATATCGGCCGATACCGATACCACACCGATAATATCGTGCATCCCTAATTGTGGATGCTAGCATTAGCATACTAACATTTAGCAGATTTTAAGCCCTTTTATACTGTTTAAATTTGATTTGTGTTGTTGTTTAAAGTGGTATTTTATGGAAAGGTTAATATTAATCAATATATGCCCTAACAGCTCTTTGAATGACCTCACTTTGGGATGTATTTCTCTTTACCACTGACACCTCTTTGATCAAACCGACCCAACATAAAACCTGTGATATTTAAATACCGATCATATCTGACAGGAACGCCCTCCTGTGGCGCGTGTACAAGATGATTGATGTGAAATGCAATAATGTGTTGCTTCACACTCAATGAGGATATTCTTAGTTGGTTGCTCTTCCTTGCATCATGCTGATGGACGTCAAAGATTCATACTGGTCTTCCTCTCTGGTAATATTTCCAGCCTGACCACTGCTTCACTGTATCTATGTTTGGTGCTAATAGCAATGCTGTGAAGAGAAGTCTGAGGCTGTACCGGCTGATCTGATTTGATCATGCTTTACTGACACTATAGTTACTTAGAATATATCATCTTTTGTGTTTTTTTATATATATATATTTAAAAAACTGTGTACTTGTAGATTAAATTAATGCTTCTCTGAGGCATTCTTGTTCTACTTCCTCTGTCATACTTTTTGCCTTTTCAGATGAGTGAATATTCACACTGTAGGTAATTTAAAAATAAGTGCTAAATGTGGCATTTAGAAACACATGCAGACTATAAAACATTTCATCTGAGCAGAAATTAGGAGCATAATTAGTTTGGGAGCTAATGGGAATAAGAGCTAAGACTGTCAAATACTATGAGTACTGGATTTTATAGCCAGTTTATTATAGATATGAGTGTCATGAAAGCCCTAATAAATCTGACTGTCAGTCAGAAATCAAATATACTTACAAACTTTGAAGCTGTGCTTGAAACTATTTTCCTTACAAGTAATTATGTTTTAGCTTTCAGCAGCGTGGACCCATTTTTGTGGCTTTCTGCAAGCCCTCCACTCGTCCTCTGTGTCACCGTGGGAACGCTGGCATCTAGATTAATTCCCAATTTGTTACGGCCAATGCCAGCTTCTATCACTCTGTCTGACAACGTACAAAAGAAGTGAGAAAAGGGAGCTTCTCCACTCCTTCACTGTTTTGAACAATGTGGAGGCAAGCAGGGAGGTATGCTGTGGTTATAGTTCTGGCCCACCCAGACTGCAGCCTGCCTTCCTCCTCAGTTGTTTGTCCCACCAGGTCAACAAAGCATGCTTAGGGAAGAAGGGCGACACAGAAGGGGAGGCGGACTGTGGTGCACAGCTGTCACTCTGCCATAAAAAAGAGCTTCATGAGACAAGCAGAAACAGATATTTAGTATGATCTTTGCCTGTCTGGTGGTTCATTAGACTTTTTGCTAATACACAAACACATTCATGGACACAGGCAATTATGATTGCATAAACTATTTGTGATTATTGAATATGCATAAAGTATATGGTTTTTTTTTTATGTTTGTGAAGCCTTTATAACTTTCTATATTTCTGCATAAATATGATCTAAAACATCATCAGATTTTCACACAAGTCCTAAAAGTAGATAAAAAGTACACAGTTAAACAAATGAGACAAAAATATTATACCTGATCATTTATTTATTGAGGAAAATGATCCTAAATTAAATAATAAATTGTGATGGTCAAAGTATGTGAACCTTTGCGTTCAGTACCTGGTGTGGACACCCCCCACCCCACCCCCCGTGCAGCAATTACTGTAACTAAACATTTCTGTTAACTGTTGATATGTCCTGCATACTGGCTTGGAGGAGTTTCAGCCCATTCCTCTGTACAGAACTGCTTCAACTCTGGATGTTGGTGGTTTCCTCACATTTACTGCTGCTTCAGGTCCTTCCACAACATCTGGATTGGATTAAGGTCAGGACTTTGACTTGACCATTCCAAAACATGAACTTTATTCTTCTTGAACCATGCTTTGGTAGAACAACTTGTGTGTTTAGGGTCATTGTGTTGCTGCATGACCCACCTTCTCTTGAGATTCAGTTCATGGACACGTTCTGACATTTTCCTTTAGAATTCTCTGAAATTATTCAGAATACATTGTTCCATCAATGATGACAAGCTGTCCTGGCCCAGATGCAGCAAGACAGGCCAAACCAAGACACTACCACCACCGTGTTTCACACAGATGGTGTCAGGTTCTTATGCAGGAATGCAGAGTTTTAGTTTTTTCAAACATTAAACTTTTCATTTAAACCAAAAGTTTCTATTCTGGTCTCATCCATCATCAAAACATTATTCCAACAGTCTTCTGGCTTGTCCACGTGATCTTTAGCAAACTGCAGATGAGCAGCAATGTTCTTTTCAAGGATTCAAGGAGTCAAGGTTCTTTGTCGTTCGCACCCCATGTGATACATGTGGTGGAATGAAATTATGTACACAGGGTCCCAGTTACATCCAACAATAAAATGTAAAAGAAAAACAGTAATAAGATCTAAGATATGAACTAAGAAAACATCAACTATAAACACACTAAGCACTAATAGCATAAAAACATTATGCCGAAAAGCAACACGAACATGAGTCTGCGTGAGCAGATGAGCACACATGAACACAGCAACATGAAACAGATCAGCAGCAGCATGATGTAATTTTTTTCACAGTGATTATTCATGAGTCTAACAGCCTCAGGGTAGAAGCTGTTCCTTAGTCTAGTGGTTCTACACTTAATGCTCCTCATTCTCCTTCCTGAGGGGAGTGGGGCAAAAAGTGTGTGTGCTGGGTGAGTGGGGTCCTTCATGATGCAGGTGGCTCTCTTCCTGCATCTGGAGGTGTAGATGTCTGTGATGGTGGGGAGGCTGACTCCAACAGACTTCTGTGCAGCCTTCACCACTCTCTGCAAAGCTTTTCTTTCTGCAGCTGTGCAGCCTCCATGCCGCACGTTGATGCTGGAGCGCAGGGTGTTCTCCACTGCACACCTGTAGAAGGAGGTGAGGACTGAGCTTCCCATTCCAGCTTGTCTCAGCCGCCTGAGGAAGTAGAGTCTCTGATGAGCTTTCTTGATCAGGCTGGTGGTGTTGTTGCCCCAGCTGAGGTTGTCATTCTGTTGTACACCCGAGTACTTATAGCTGGAGACCACTTCCACTGCAGATCCTTTTATTTTCAGGGGGTGTAGGTGTGTTTGTTCCTTCTGAAGTCCACGATCATCTCTTTTGTCTTCTTCACATTGATGTGAAGGTTGTTCTCTTTGCAACAGCTCTCCAGGTGTTTCACCTCCTGCCTGTAGCTGGACTCATCATTGTTTGTGATGTATCCCACCACCGCTGTATCATCTGCAAACTTTCCAATATGACAGCCTGGATGGATAGCTGCGCAATAATACATGAGCAGAGTAAACAGGAGGGGGCTCAACACTCATCCCTGAGGAGAGCCAGTGCTGAGGGTTATGGTGGAGGAGGAGAAGTTGTGGATCCTCACTAACTATGGTCTGTTTGTTAAGAAGTTTAGTATCCAGTTGCAAATGGAGGGGCTTAGTCCTAGTGTGAATAGTTTGTCTATCAGGGTTTGGGGGATCATTTGGAGAACAGTGGTTTCCTCCTTCAACCATCAGTGTTCTCCTGATGGTGGACTCATGAACATGAACATTAGTCAACGTGAGTGAGACCTTCAGTTGTTAGAAGTTACCCTGGGGTCCTTTGTGACCTCACCCACTATTCCACGCCTTGGAGTGATCTTTGTTGGTCCACCACTCCTGGGGAGGATGAGAAAGGTCTTGAATTTCCTCCATTTGTACATGTACATGTAATACAATTGAAGAGCAACAAATTTAATTGAAACATGAGGACAGTATGTTACCTGCATACTTTATATTTGCAAAAATACACAAAGAATTGATATGTTTGCACAACAACAGGAAGTTTAATATTTCTTTCATTTTTTTAAATTGCTGAATGGTTTATGGCAACACAGTGGTGCCGTTGATAGATCTGTTGCCTCTCAGTGAGATTCTTGCCAGATCAGGGACCTTTCTGGGTGGAGCTTGTATGTTCTCTCCATGCATTTGCGGGTTTCCTCCCACAGACCAAAAACATGCATGTTAGGCTGATTGATAACTCTAAATTGTCTCTAGGTGTGAGCGAGAGAGTGAATGGTTGTCTCATTTGTCTCTATGTGTCCCTGTGCTGGACTGGAAACCTGCCCAGGGTGTCCCTCGCCCCTTGCACAGTGACTGCTGGATATGGACACCAATTACCCCACCATGACCTGAAAAGGACAAAATCGGAAAAGATAATGGATGGATGGATGGATGGATGGATGGATGGATGGATGGATGGATGGATGGATGGATGGATGGATGGATGGATGGATGGATGGATGGATGGATGGATGGATGGATTAATATCAGTTCCATCTGAACAGCCTTTACTCGTGTTGAGTGTCCCTTGTCTCCATTTGGCCTTTGTTTTTGTGTTCATGTCTGTCTGTTGGCAAAACCTCTGGCACCACTGAACAGATTTTATATAGATTTTCAGGAAATAATTACTATTTTCTAAAATTAATAGCTATCTACAATTTCATTCAAGATGGCTGCCACAACTAACTGGCCTTAAAAAAAAAACTGAAAATGTTGAGTTGAGTTGATTTTAACTTCACAGGGTTTTTATTATTTTAATCATTTAGTTTCTTATCTTTACCTCTGTGGATTTATGTATTTTATCCATTTGCTTATTTGGTTTGTTGTACAACACTTTGGTTGGCCTTGTTGCTGTTTTAAGTGCTTCATTAATAAAGTGGTATGGTATGGTACAAATAGCTATAACTCAGTCAATGGACATTTTTACAAATAAAAGTGAAGAAAAGAAAAGATGAAGCATCAAACTTAAAATTAATTTCTAATATATTTTGTTGGATAAGGAGACCAAAGTCAGTGATAGTAATGAATATAAACAAACAAATAAAAGTTTATTAGATGTCAAAGAAATGCTAGAAGGTATGGATATATCTACACCACAATACATCACAAAGTACTGATGCTGCACATGCACATTAGTTTCTGTAAAAAGGTATATTGTGCTTAATTTTTGTGTGGTTGCAATTGAGAGTCGCTCACAAATCATTTTATTTAAAGATCCCTAAAGTAGCCAACATCAAGCCAATTATGCAACCTGATCTGACTGTCAAAGGGATTATATGAGTCATGAGAATAGGGATTGGGTTAGACTGGGAATTAGATTCAAAGCTTTAGATGTCTCTTGGCAGGTGTGGTTTGGTTTTACATTGAGGAGTTTAGATCTGGTGTTTAACTTGGGATTTTGTAGTAGTGTAGAACCACCCTCTTCATAAGTAATGTAGGCCAGATCATTCCTGATATATCCTTATATTTCTATGCCGATGACACATTTGTTTATTGTCGAACTAGAACAGTTGCTAAGGTTTTCCAAACAGATGAATTTAGTATGTAAAAAGCAGTGCAGTGTATTACTCTGCCCTACTGATGTTAGAGCTTAAACAGAAGATCAAATATCACTGTATGAAGCTAATAAAAAAAAAGATGACAGATATTCCTATGCTGCAGTCAAGATACTTTTTGAGTATACCTGAGCATTAAGCTATCATCTGTCTCCTCCAAAATAAAATGCTCATTTTACTTCCTTTATCCTCAAGCTCAGTGCAAATTGTAATTTGCTTGCTTCATGTGGTGCAGTGTAAAGAAGCTCTGAATGAATGAAAGCCTTTTATCCCCACAGGTGGAAACAAACTCAAACCTCAGCCATTCCGGCTCAACTGGGCCTGGATTTCTTTGGAGAGAGAATACTACTTGGTGGACGAGGATGCAAAATTCTTGGAGGTGACACTGAAACGCCGAGGCTACCTGGGAGAAACCTCCTTTGTTAGTAAGTGTTGACAGTCTATATGGTGTGAAACATGGTTTGCTTCAATCTTTTTAACAAAAATACGAAAAGAATATTCTACATGGGCTTTTAGGTAATTTCAGATGGTTTTGGTGTGTTTGTCAGTTATTAATATGGACCTTCATTTGTCATTGTTTGTCCATTATTGTGACCGCATGGATTTTATTTAGTTATTCATAAAACATGTTAAGGGTCAGACATAAAGTTAAACATGAGCCCATTTTACATTTTTTTCTTGAATATTATTCAAAGTGAAAGTTAAGATTTTTAAAGGTAAGCCTCTACGGAAGTCTTATGAACAAATATTATCTTACCTCTTATTGATAGTTCTTTCAATTAGGCTCGGACACATGACATCACAGCACAGAACCAAATGTTAACAGCATTTGTGTCTCATATTGATCCAAACTTTTTAAAAACCTCATCTTTTCCAGATAACAGACTCTGGTTTCAACAATGTTCAGTCAGATCATCTGGACGGTTTCTTTGAGTGAGGTATCAACTTTACTTTGGTTTGTGGCTACATCTAAGCATAAGAATAGTTGTGTTCTGAAACAGGATTGCCACATCAAAATCCAAGATGGCTGCCATCATAAATATTCATGTCTTTTGAGCTGGATAACTTGAAAAATGCTTGAAAATCATGCCGACTTCCATTTTGGTTCTTGGCTGCATCAAGGCAAGGTCCCGATCAAAAATTATGTTCCCAAGTCAACATTCAAGAATGCCACCACCATATAT
>NC_056513.1:29929384-29930501 GCF_014905685.2 Nematolebias whitei | reverse complement strand
TCACAATCCTGCCATCTGCAGAAGTTCTTGGATGACTCTGCCATTGTGGGCTGCATCACTGTTGACCAGGAAGTTGAAAAAAGAGGTGTGGTGGACAGCTTTGTGGAGTGGTGTGGACAGAACAACCTGCAACTCAACGTTAGAAAAACTAAAGAGCTGCAGGTGGACTACAGGAAGAAGACCAGCCCCCACAACCCTATCAACATCAAGAGTACTAAGGTGGACAGCTACAAGTATCTGGTGGTCCACCTAGACAATAAACTGGACTGGACAACTAACATCAACGCCCTCTACAAGAAAGGGCAGAGTCGCCTTTGTCTTCTGAGCAGACTCAGGTCCAATGCTGCAGATGTTTTACCACTCAGTAGTCTCCAGCGTCTTCTTCTACGCTGTGGTGTGCTGGGGCAGCAGGGTGAAGAAAGCTGATGCCATCAGACTCGATAAACTCATCAAGAGAGCTGGTTCTGTTCTGGGAGTGGAACTGCAGTCTCAGACAGAGGTGTCTGAGCAGAGGATGCTGAGGAAACTGCTCCAGATTCTGAACAACACGTCACACCCCCTGCATGACACACTGGATTCTTACTGCAGCACCTTCAGTCGTAGACTGAGACCACCGAGGTGCTCCACAGAACAACACAGGAAGTCCTTCCTCCCTGTGGCTATCAAACTTTTACACACCTCCCCATTTCTGCACATAGGACAATAAAATTATTCTTGTACTACAATAAACACTTTTTTCTGTCTGCACCTGACCTGTTTAGAACTTAATTGATGGCATTTTTATATTCTCTGTTATTTTTTATTTTCTCTGTTATGTTTTATATCTTGTGATTCCTGTATGTTCCTTTGTACTGAAACTCTGGCAAAACAATTTCCTGTGGGATCACTAAAGTTCTATCTTATCTTATATGATGTAGGGGCAAGACAGTCAACTCGGGACCCAAAGGTCCTGGGTTCGATCCCCGGTCATTGCACATCTCGTTGTGTCTCTGAGCAGGACACCTAATACCAAATTGCTCCCTGGGCACTTACTTAGCTGTCCACTGCTCCACCTGGGTGTATCCCAGGTGCAATGGGTTAAATGCAGAGAGCCAATTTTGTCTTTGTATGGGAACAT
>NC_056513.1:29918815-29929284 GCF_014905685.2 Nematolebias whitei | reverse complement strand
TATATATATATATATATATATATATATATATATATATATATATATATGTGTGTGTGTGTGTGTGTGTGTGTGTGTGTGTGTATATATATATATATATGTATTCAATTCAATTCAAAAATTCAATTCAAAAATACTTTATTAATCCCAAAGGTAAATTATTTGTTGTTGTAACTCGTTATCCTCATTTCATTGAGATGCTATAGATACTGATGGCTGTAGGCAGGAAGGATCTCTTGTAAAGGTCCATCCCACAGTGGATCCTAAAAAACTGGCTGCAGATGCCGTCCGTTCCGTCCACCCAGACTCAGCTGGACTCTCGGTTCCCCTGGGCTGTAGGACCGCCTGAATGCTGGGCAGAACTCCTCCCAGAGCGATGGCCACTCCTCCCAGCAGTCTGTCGAGCTCCTCGTCGCTGCGGACAGCCAACTGTAGGTGCTGAGGGACGATCCGTCCTTCTAGCTAGTTCTAGCTAGTCCTTCTAGCTAGCCTTTTAGCTAGTTCCAGGATCTCAGTGGTCAGGCACTCGAGGACAGCTGGCAGGTAGATAAGAATGCATCCACAGAACATCCTTTCAACTCATTTGAGATTTGGGGCTGTAGTTGAGATATTACTTGAGCTTTTGAGATGTTAATCAGCTGCTGGTTGTAGAAAACTGCCTTGTTGCATATATATATATATATATATATATATATACCGTACATGAGGAAACTGTGATTTTTAATTGTTATATTGCTTAAAAAATATGGTTTCCTCAAATGATTTAGAAGGCACTAGGGGTGGCCTAAGATTAATCCATTGGCCACCTCTGGCTCCACCATTGCACCTAGTCATAGATAAAATTGATTCCTCCACTTCCCATGATTACCATCTGATTTTGTCCAGACAAAAGTGAGTGGCGGCCGAAAAAAGCAACGTAAAGCACTCTTTGCTAGCCTAAACACAATCAGAATCACAAACTTACATTTTAGTATATTTCTTTAATTTATTAATATTGTTCTGAAATATCTGTTCTTTTCATTACTTTACATTGCTTTACTCCAAGTTGCACTGCTTCTAGAATATGTTTGTATAGAGCTTTTATCCAATTACATTACAACCGTTATTTGTTGCTAGGTGCAAAGAAGTCTGCCTTGAGGCCTTCAGAATCAACAATGCAGGCACTTGTAGGTTAAAACAAATGGGAATGAACCTGTTAATTTGTTTATTCTGATGTTATGGCAACACCAGGGTCTTCTAGCAGGCATTATAAAACGTCAGCATTTTAATATTGTTTGACTGGACGGTCAGATCTAAGAAAGTGCATCTGTAGCATCATGCACAAGCTAAATGTCAAGTGAGCATTCTCAGACATAAAGCAAATAAAAACTTGTGCTGGAAACACAACAGAACAGACTTCATGGCGATAGAAAATGACTTATTATTGAAATGGAAATGTCGTGATGACCTGTAAGACAGAGGAACTGAACTCTTCTGGAGGAAAAAAAGAGGATATAATGTGTGTACAGATTATTAAAAATGTTTGGTGAGTAAAGAGCATTTCATTCACTTTTTTTTTTTAATGTCAATTCATTATATCCATGTTAATGCTTTTGGTAAATATGTATGTGGTGCATGGGTTCAGTTGAAGGATACGTCATTCATTCTCAATACATGAAACACTTGTCTGTGATGCAGCACCATATTATTCTGTGTTTCTGTGAATTATTGCTGGTTTCTATAGCTGTGGCATTATAATGGTAGTATTAAGAGTTGGATGAATTCAGGCAGGACACCAATGAAGTCCCAGATGCAAAATGCACAGCTCACCGCCGCTTCTTATAAACAGTGTAACTTTTACCCATTTGAATACCTTGCACCAAAAACATTGTATACCGTTCAATTCCACTCCAGAAAAACATTCTTCTTGAAAACTACAAATATTCACTATTCAAATCCCTCAGGAACCAGGGACATCGGCATACCACTTGCTTCTGAACTACATCATCTCTGTTCAACCAAATGCCTTGAGAGAACAGTCAAACAAACTCAAATTTAGCCTTGAAGTACCCAGAATGCATTGCATTGTAAGATCATGTCCCAAGTCAAATGGATTCAGTCCAAATTTTGAAGTGACAAACATAAAAAAGAATCTAAGGACCACATAGACTTAAATATTATTCAATTCAATTCAACCTTTATTTAGACAGATAAATCACGTTTAGCCTCAAAGACTCATTTACAAATGAGATCTGTTTAGACAGACAAAAAAGTAGTGAAACTGAACACATGTAGGAATTGGAGGCAAAAAAATTCCTATCAAATGCTTTCTTCTTGGCTGAGAAGAAAGACCCTGATAATGAAAAAACACCTCGCACATACAAGCACATGGTGACGTAGACATTCCACAAAGGGGGGATGACAAGGGAGGTGAGGGACACTGAGGGGCACTCCTACAGTGCTCCCAAGAGTGTCCAAGGACACTCTTGGGAGCACTGTAGGAGTTCTGATAAGGATGGAATAATCAGCCAGTTCTCTCGGGTGAGATCTGTAAACATTCTCGAGGGATGTTGGGGAATGGCCAAGGACAGCGTCGATGAGATTCCAAGAGTCATGAAATCATGACACAATGTTTATTCAGCTGGTTTCCTCAGGTTGATCAGTTGGAATTCCTCGATGGGAGGGGGGGAGGCAGAGCGTCAGATTACATGGCCTCCAAGCAAATTGAGGTAAGGTGGCATGCAAGGCCAGCCAAGAGAGACAAATTCAGATAAACGTTTGTTTTGAAGCCAGGCAAAACTTTAATTTTTATCTGCCTTGAGTCTTTGCTGGTCTCACGTAGATTTTGAAAGGTCCAAATTAAGTGGACACACCACTGATCCGTGCCTGAAAATATTCCCTGAGATTTGATCCATCCTGCCAGTGAGTCCTAGGGGACACATATGGCCTGCAATTCTCAAAAATCACATCCAATTTGCGATCCAGTCCACTAAGCAATAGAGTCTGGGTGCACAAGACACAGAGCAAACCTTCACATAGGCGGCAGCCTGACCAGGCCAGATTAGCTGCGGCTGTCAAACTTCAACGATCCTGCTTGGATTTTGCTGCTTGTGGTTTAAAAGAGTCAAATTCCTTCAAAATGTCTCTCTCCTGTAGGTATTTCAACCAAGGATGGAACAGCTGAGCAGGACAAGGACTTTCGTAGTAAAGCTCAGAAGCAAGTCCAGTTCAACCCGGGCCAGACAACAGCAGCCTGGAAGGTTAAGATCTTCACAGATCAGGAGTTTGAAATCTCTGAGACCTTTGAGATTCATCTTACAGATCCTGTCATGGCTGTACTGGAGTATCCCAATATAGCAACGGTGGAGATTGTGGACCCAGGAGATGGTAGGAATTTGGCACCTTGGGAAATTTGGAAAAAAGTTTTACATTTACATGGCTGATTTAATGAATATTTGGTTTGATACAGTTATCAATGACTTTAATGTTGTGGGTTTTTTTTTTCTCCAAAACAGAATCGATTGTCTTTATTCCAGAAGCTGAATTTAGGATTGAGGAGGATATTGGAGAGCTGTTAGTGCTGGTCAGACGTTCAGGAGATGCAAGTCAGGAACTTATGGTAGTTTGTTACACTCAGCAAGGTGAGATCACTCTTTATATAAGACAAAAAAGGGAACTTCATTCTCTGTATTACCATGTTGATTTGCTGCTTTTGTACATTAATTGTACCCTTTTTTATGTTATTTTCTCATTCCAGTAGATTGATAATACTGCTGAAAGCAAACATAAAATAATAACAGAACTTTCAAGAAGAACCTTCATCATGTTTCCACTCTGTTCTCATAATTCATTTAGGCACAGCCACTGGCACCGTCCCCACCACTGTCCTGTCCTACTCTGACTACATTACTCGACCCAAGGACCACACCAGTGTGCTGTACTTCGATAAAGACGAACGAGAAAAAATCTGCCGCGTCATCATTATTGATGATTCCTTATATGAGGAGGAGGAAAGCTTCAATGTCAGCCTCAGTTTGCCCATGGGTGGGCAGGTGGGACCCCATTTCCCCTCTGCCAAAGTCATTATTTTGGAAGATAGCGATGATGGTGAGTGGTAGCACTTTTCTAATTTTGCAAGGTTGTGTGCTGAATAAAGGAAAGGGGAGATTAAAATAAAATGGGTCAACAAAGTGAGAGGTATCTTTATCTGTTGTCCAGCTCTAATTTTTACGGTGACAGTGAGGTGTAAATTAACAACATTTGAAAAAACAGAATTTTATATATATTTTTTAAAGGAATTACATTTGAAAAAAACTGAATTACATTAAGCCACAGCAGAAGTGGTCGAAGCGGAAGTGGCCGGAATCCCATTTGAAAAAATAGAATCACATTTGGGGAAAAATGGAATTACATTAGGCCAAAGCAGAAGTGGCCAGAATCACATAAATAATTAAAAAAAAAAGGAATTACATTAAGCCAAAGTGGAAGTGGTCGAAGTGAAAGTGGTCAAAGTGGAAGTGGCCGGAATCGCAATTGAAAAAACAGAATTAAAAAAATGGAATTACATTTGGAAAAAATATGGAATTACATCAAACAAAACTGGAAGTGGTGTTTTTTGTGTGTGTTTGTGTGTATATTCTTTTAACTTTATTAACAACATAAAACGGCTTGATATAATTCAGTATTTTCAAATGTAATTCAGTTTTTTTCAAATGTAATTCCATCTTTTTCAAATGTTGTTGTGTTTTTGTTGCTTTTGTTGCATTATTTGAAATGTAAAGTCTGTTTTTTCAAATGTTGTTCATTTACACGTCACGGCCACCATAAATTTTACTTGCATCTAACTTCTTTTATTTCATAAATGAAGGCATGGTGGAATCTGTTTTGCATTTTTGTACACTTGGGGTTAGAGTTGAGCAATTTTACAATCTAGTAATAAATATTGCAATCACAGAGGGTGGACTTTCTTTTGTCCTCGATTACAAGTTAAGAAAAGGTTTAAATTTGTGCTGTAATTACACAGCTGCATGAGGTGGCAGGTGTCAATGATCTTTTTAAGTATTTTTTTTATGCTCGACTCTTTCATGTTGGCATTTGAGCACTATATTATCCAACCAAAGTGCTGTGAAAGCACTTTCAAAGCATAACTTTGTGGGATTTTGTGTTTTCTGTTTGTTATCTTTCCAATGCATGAGTCTGACAGCTCATCTGCTTCATCTGTCTGTCTGTGTTGAATATAGTTGACAGGTGTTTAGCAGGAAAAGTGGATTCTGTCTTACAAATAAAAAGGGCTTCAAATTTGACTGTGCTCCCCAAGTTAACCTTCCCCCATCGCAGGTGGTATTTAGGGGAACTGAGGGGCGATTTTTTGTACATGGGAACCAAAAGGCAGGGGATAGAAAAACGAGACTATTGTCCTGATGACTGGCATGTTTTCCGTCTGTTCCGTTTGATGGCTATCAGGACCTTGTTGGATCTTCTTTTTAAGGTTTCAAACACTGTGACCAGCATTTTCAAACATATTCTATCCTCACACTTTGCTTCCATCTCCTTCACCTTCGACCACAGACAATTTACTGCATCAGCTTGGAGTTCAATTGAACTCTTTGTATAAATCAACCACATGTATTCCCTGAAGTGTGAGAGGACCAGAGAGGACTCTGTTCAAACCTGTACATTATTCGTTGATGAGCCCTGAAATAACACTACACTGTAAATCTTTTTCAGTGTTGGCCTGTGTATGCATGTGTGCATCTGCTTAGTAAACTTGGGGTTTGGGCAATTGCTAGTGTTGGGCCTCTATTGTACTGTATTTGTGTGACTCTTGCTCCTACTTATGTCAAAGATGCTGCCTTTCATTTTCCTTTCTCAGGACTAAACACGAGCAGGGTGGTGCTGAAAGTAAGCCAGAAAGCCGTCCTTCAGCATCTATTCTGCACCTGAGCTGCTATTTCTGTTTAAGCTCCAAAAATTTAAAGCAACTTTCTGGAGAAAATCAGTGTTAATTTTTTTTTTTTTTTTGACACGTGAGCATTGTGCAGTTGATTATCCTATTGTGTGTATTTTGTTGTACATATAACAAGTAATTACCTCAACTAAGGTCATGTGAATTTCACAAGTTTTTAGAGTTTGTTCTTTTGGTTTATGCAAAAACCAGCAAGTTGGATTTTATAAAACATGGAAGAAGTAAAAAAGCATGGATAAAATTTGCAGATCTAGTAACTTTTGTCAAAATCATCAAATATTACAACAAAAATAGGCAAAATGGAGAACTCTTCACATTTTGTTTTCAGTATTAAGGCTAAAAACGTGCTCTCCAAGTGTCAACATGGTGTTAAGAAATTTGAAGTTCTATGTCGTATAAGCTTCGCCCTTTAAGGCCTTCGCTTTAGTGGGTTTATCCCGTTATGCAGAGCATAAGCACTGAAAAAATTAGTCCACGCCCACCTGCTGTGTGGGCCCCACCCGGTCCGTATAAATTACGTTAAGAGCGGGAAATCGGCTCCCATTTTTTCTTCAGCGAGCTAATATAGCACTGTCAGAAGAACAAAGAAGATAAATTGTGTAAATGACCAACCTTTGCGAAAGATGCTTGGCCCGGCAGTCGACCTCCGGTCGTCCGGTGAGTTCTCCTCCCCGAGGAGAAGATGACAGCAGTCTTATTCCAAGGTAAGCGTCGTGGAACATTTCCCAGTGACAGGTCACTACACGCTGGACAACGCCATCTTGTGGTTTTCCTCTTATCGCCGACCCTCGGGGCGAACCGGATGGTTCCTCCGGGGCAAGGCGTGCTCAGCTGCAGCCCCGCTGCTCTTTCCCTCCTGGGGAGCGTAGTGTAGGTGGAGGGGGGCTGAGTGAATGCTCACCCCATCCCACCTCGTTTCGCATCGGCGATCACACCGCTCCCGGCCGACGGCGCCCTCAGGGGTTGCCCGGCGGAACCCAGGAGGAGGCTGACATGAAGGGACCCCTTTTTTCTACGTCCCTCGCCTTTTCCCGCCAGTTCGGATGATCGGCGGAAAGGCTATTTTTCACTGGGCTCCACTCTGGCTCGCCGTCTTGATCCATACGGCCTCGCGTTCCAACAGGACGTTCCACGGGCGAGGCCGCAGACGGTTCTTTCCTGGTAGATTAGAGGAGTCGGTCCCCAGTCCGCTCCCATCACCAGAGTTGAGGGATTCACCGAGCGGGGCTATTCCTCAGTAACCCCCCCTGGAGCCAAGCCTCGCGGAAGCTTCCGGAGCGAAGCTGCCCAGGTCGGAGCAGCGTCCCGTCCCTCCGGAGGAACACAGACGGCGACCACGCTCTCCAATCGAGCCCACCGACGTGTTTTTTCAGGCAGCCGCAGCTAGCAACAACGTGCGCTGCTAGCATATAGCATGTCCAAGGGATTGAAGGCCGCAGACCTGCCTTGGAGACGAAGATCTCCCTCTGTAAGCAGCTGACGCCAGCTCAACATGTGTGCCTCTCCCACGGTTTGCCTTGTCGGGGACTGCAGCGCGGAGGACGATGACCCAACGATCCACCTGGCTTCGTTACTCCCCTCGCTGCCGGAGAATCTGCACAAGACCTGATGAAGCCCATCGCGGACGCGCTGTTCAGAGCATCTTCAAACCATGCTGGCGAAGTGAAACAGTCGGAGGAGGTGCCAAAAGCTGTTCGCCACCTCATCAAGCCGCGCGGCCCACCCCGTCCCCGCTGGAGGGACCGTCGCGAGCAAGTTTTCGACTTTTCCACGGCCGCAGCTCTCGCTGAGTTCCACCACCAGCCCCGCCCGTCAGAATCCAGCCCTCTGCACTCCGGCAGCCTGCAGCTCAGCGTTTCCCCAGAGTTCGCCTGCAAGACAGCGCTCTGGGCAAACAATCGCAGAGCTCATGAGAGAGAAAGCTCTCAAATGACGGTCTCCGGAGGGTGTGTGTAAAAGTGACACGAAAGTTGAAATAAATCATCATTAATGATCCAAGTGTCTGTTTTTTAACCAGTCTGTAAGCCCGGATCAGCTCACAGCGGCCGCACACATAAGAGCGCACTCGTGGGATGAAACAGCCCCACACACGAGCCGGTGTCCTTAAATAAAGGTTTTTAACTCACCGTCGCTCTAAGACATGACGAGTCGATCACAGAACAGCCTCCACATGAGCCGGTGTCCTTAAATAAAGGTTTTTTAAACTCACCGTCGCTCTAGACATGACGGGTCGATCACGGCACAACGGTAAGCGAAAATAACTCATTACCAACTAGAACTGCATGATCCTCACTCAAGCGGTGTCAACTCGCATTTGTGGGATGGAACAGCCTCGACATGAGCCGGTGTCCTTAAATAAGGTTTTTAATTCACCGCCGCTCTTGACATGACGAGTCGAACACTAAGATGACAGCCTCCATTCAACGGTGCTGCGTTGATGCTGGCGCACACAGCTGCCGGCGCTAACCAGCTCACATCGGTATAAATGTGGTCCGCAGGCTGGTCCGGGTGGGGGTCCTTCTCTCTCAGCTTTCGGCAGCTCACCGCAGCTTAAACGTGAAGCAGCCGAAGAATCCGGTAATGAGTCCCACCTCCCTCTAGCGCGCGCCCCTCCAGCGAGAGCGGCGCGCGTCCCTCCAGAGAACAACGTGTGCTCCCGCGGGGCTAAGCAGCCTTCACTCCAACAGCACGGTGTAAATGAAGTCACGCCCTCCGCCTTTCAACGTTCGCACAGCGACGTCAAACGCGCAGCTCACCGCGTCATCAGCTGTCACACGCTTCGCCTTCAGCTCAAGTCTCGCCCGGGGTCACACAGAAAACATTCCCGCGACGCATGACGGCGGTTGAGGGACGGACTGCTGACAGCCGTACAAAACATGACGCATCATTAACGCACGTTCATCCACGAACGTTACGTAGAGTGGCTAAACATGCTCGCCGTTTTTCAGATGGATGGACAGGGTTTATGCAAATGGTACAAGTTACAGTTTGCAACCCGAACCCCTCCATTCAGAGGAGTTATATAAACGGTCCCGTCATCATCATCAGACTGATTCTCTTCCCTAAATGCAGAAATCCAAGTGTTTTCTGATAAAAGTAATCTACAGAGTTCCCCAAGGGAGAGAAAACACGAGGGTTTTTACTCACGGATCGGAGGGGTGAGACCGTTCTTGGATCTGTTGTTTAACATCCAGAGAACGCATACCGATCATCCTAAAACACAGAGACGAGAGTTTTTTGTTTTACCTGGATGATCTGCGGATCCTGTCACTTCAGACAGGAGGCGCTGATGCAGGATCAGGTGTTGACATCACACCTGTTAATCTGGGCTTCGCCATAAGTGGAAGGAAGCTCGATTTTCCCGGCCCAGACATTTGTTTTCTGGAGTGGAATTAAATTCAACCACCATGAAAACTCATTTATCACATGAGACGCCTCTAGAGGTGTTTTTGCACGTCTGCATGTGGATCCAGTAAAACAAACGACGGATGATCATTGTCTTTTCCTCTGTGGAAGCAGACCTCCGACTCTGGGGAAACACCTTGTTTTTCTATCAGAGGGAGTCCCCCTCAGCAGACCCACGTCATGGGTCAGTCTTCACGGACACGTTGCTGTCAGGCTGGGGGGGGGACATACCTATCTCAAGCAGTAGGGGCGCTGTGGCCCCACTACACATCAGCCCACATCAATGTTTTGGAGTGTCGCACAGTACTGAATGTGATTCAACACCTTGCTCCTGTGCTACAGAATCAACACGTGTTGATTCACACAGACATCATGATGACTGCTGCATACATAACCATCAGGGTGTGCGTTCAGCCAGATGTTACACATTGTGCGAAAGCTACTGAGTTGGGTTCATCAAAACCTGCTTTTATTAGAGCGGTTTACATATCCGGTGTTCTGATGTGACGTCCAAGGGCGGCCCACGTTACGTGGACCGGATCCTCCATCCGGATCTGATGTTTTCAGACGCAGCAGAAGTTGGCAAAGCAGCTGTGGACCTGTTTGCGATGCGAGAAGAACGCTCAATGTCAACTACGGTTTTCCCTGAGCCCGCGAGACGATCCATCGCTGGGGGGGGACGCATTTGCTCACAGTCGGTGGCCCAAAACGCTTTTTACGCGTTTCTTTCCCCCCCACCTCCTCTGTTTTTTACGGTCCATGAACCGAGTTCAAGAGGAGGGATTGACAGCTCTCCTGGTGGCTCCCGGCGTGTGAACGCACTATGGTTCCCAGGCCTGCAACGTCTGTTGTTGGGTCGCCGTGGAACTGTCATGGAGGAAGGATGCTCTCCTTCAGGCAGGAGGAGCGACCAAGAGTTACCCAGAAATAGGTCAACACCGGTGGGTCTGACCGCTGAGTGGTTCCACTTAGAGGATGGGTCTCCCTCAGGAGATAGTGTGCACAATTCAAGATTCACGTGCTGCATCTACCACAGTTCTGTACACATCAAGGGGACGGCTTTTCAGCGCTGGTGCACAGAGAAGGTTTAGAGACCACCTCATGCCTTTTAAGCGGCGTGTTG
>NC_056513.1:29908153-29918715 GCF_014905685.2 Nematolebias whitei | reverse complement strand
TGGCTGACTGGAGTCCTGTTTGGGTTTCTTCTCTGCTTTCAGGAAGGCCCAGTTAGGATATCCACATTGCTCTAGAGCCTGTCTTGTGTGGGATTTCTCCTTCTGCCTGGCTCCTGAGCTAGTGGGGACGCTGTCTGCTCTGTGATACAGAGTCCTGATGACTCCTAACTTGTGCTCCAAAGGGTGATGGGAGTCAAACTGCAAATACTGGTCTGTGTGGGTGGGTTTGCGGTACACCTCAGTTTGCAAATGTCCTCTACCAGAGACTGAGACCTCACAGTCCAAGAAAGCCAACCTGCCATTTTTTACATCTTCACGTGTGAACTTGATGTATTTATCCACAGAGTTGATGTGGTCAGTAAAATGTTGGACTTCCTGAGATTTGATTTTAACCCAGGTGACATCAATATACGTGAACCAATGGCTCGGTGGAGTCCCTGAAAAGGACGTCAAGGCTCTCTTTTCTACCTCCTCCATGTACAGGTTGGCAACAATAGGAGAAACTGGAGACCCCATAGCACACCCATGTTTCTGCCTATAATATTGCTCCCCATATGTGAAGTAGGTTGACTGCAGGCACAGTTTCAAGAGTTGACACAGTTGTTCTGTAGAAAGTGTGGTCCTGCTGCTCAGAGTGGTGTCTGATTTTAATTTTAAACTGACCACCTCTACTGCATCATCAACAGGAATGCACGTAAAGAGTGATGTGACATCAAATGAGACCATTGTTTCATCAGTCTCCATGATGACATCCCTCACCTTATCCACAAAGTCCATAGTGTTCTGTATGTGGTGTTCTGAGCTGCCAACTAAAGGGATGAGTACAGACGCCAGATATTTGGAAACATTGTAAGTGACTGAAGCTGAATACAGCTCCTCAGACTGAGGAAGTCTCTCGGATGAGAGACGAAACGTTTCTACATTTTTTTGTTGATTTGCTTTGTTTTGTTTTTTTGAATGTCCAGATGACCAGATTTAACTTTTTTAGACTTTACAGAAACATTCACATACATAAAAGCCAATTAGTAAAGTTCTCTATCTAAGGAATCCAGCAGACAAGTTGAATTCTGGCTTCGTTGCAGTCTCCCATCCTGAGCAAGCACAGTGGCAACAGTGGAAAGGAAAAACTCCCTTTTAAAAGGAAGAAACCTCCAGCAGAACCAGGCTCAGGACAAGCGGCCATCTGCTTTGGCCAGCTGGTTGAGAGGACAGGAAGGAGAGACAAACGAACACAGAATGGTAGGTCCAGATATAGGTCCAGGTGTACATGGAAGACAACCCCCCCCCCCCCCCCGACCCCACATGTTAAGGATAGAAAAAATAATTACAAATACAAAACAGGTTGAGCAGAGTAAGTAAAAACAGTAGCAGAGTGAAAAGTGTGGTCAGTTTGTCCTCCAGCAGTCTAAGCCTATAGCAGCATAACTAAGGGACAGCTCAGGAAACCCAAGCCGACCCTAACTATAGGATTTAGCAAATAGGAAATTCTTGAGCCTAGCTTTAAAACTGGATAATGTGTCAGCCTCACAGACAGAGATTGGAAGTTAGTTCCACAAGAGAGGAGCCTGATAACTGAAAGATCTGCCTCCCATTCTGTTTTTGAAAAATTCTAGGAACCACAAGTATACCTGCAGTCTGAGAGCGAAGTGCTCTGTTAGGAAAATATGAAACAATAAGATCTGTAATATAAGATGGAGCCAGGTTTTTGATAGCTTTGTAGGTTAGAAGTAGGATTTTGAATTCTATTCTGGATTTGACAGGGAGCCACTGGAGAGAAATTAAAACTGGAGAGATATGATCTCTCCTACTAACTCCAGTTAAGACTCTGGCAGCAGCATTTTGGATCAACTGAAGACGTTTTAAAGACATATTTGGACATCCAGATAATACACTATTGCAATAGTCCAGTCTAGACATGACAAATGCATGAACCAGTTTTTCTGCATCATTTTTAGATAAGATGTTTCTAATTTTAGTGATATTATTAGTGGAAGAAGGCAGTTCTACTAACGTTTTTAATGTGGGGGATAAAAGACATGTCCTGATCAAAAATAACACCAAGATTTTTAACATTAGAACTGGAGGCCAGATTAATGCCATCTAAGGAGGGAGAAATACTGAAAAATGAATTCCTAAGGTGCACAGGTCCAAAAATCAAAACCTCAGTCTTGTCTGTGTTCAACAGGAGAAAATTAAAGGTCATCCAGGATTTTATGTCTTTAAGACATGCTTGTAGTCTAAGTAGCTGATTGGATTCATTGGGTTTAATGGGCAAATATAATTGTGTGTCATCAGCATAACAATGAAAATTTATCCCATGCTGTTTAATAATTTTACCTAATGGAAGCATATATAAAGAAAAGAGTACTGGCCCAAGCACTGAGCCCTGAGGAACTCCATGACTAACTTTGGTGTATGAAGAAGATTTATTATTTACATTTACAAACTAGAATCTATCAGATAAATATGATTTAAACCATTTTAGAGCAGTTCCTGTAATCCCAATATCATATTCAAGCCTCTGTAGTAAAATATTGTGATCAACTGTATCATATGCAGCACTGAGGTTTAACAGGACCAGTATAGACACAAGTCCATTGTCTGAGACCATGAGAATATCATTAGTGACTTTTACTAGTGCTGTTTCTGTACTATGATGAGCTCTAAACCCTGACTGAAACTCTTCAAACAGATTATTTTGTTGTAGATGTTCACGCAACTGACCTGCAACTATTTTCTATAGAATTATTTAGATGAAAGTTAGATTAGATATGCAGGTCCTTCTCAAAACATTAGCATATTGTGATAAAGGTCATTATTTTCCATAATGTAATGATAAAAATGAAACTTTCATATATTTCAGATTCATTACACACCAACTGAAATATTTCAGGTCTTTAATTGTTTTAATACTGATGATTATGGCATACAGCTCATGAAAACCCAAAATGCCTGTCCCAAGAAATTAGCATATCATGAAAAGGTTCTCTAAACAAGCTATTAACCTAACCATCTGAATCAACGACGTAACTCTAAACACCTGCAAAAGATTCCTGAGGCTTTTAAAAACTCCCAGCCTTGTTCATTTCTCAAAACCACAATCATGGGTAAGACTGCCGACCTGACTGCTGTCCAGAAGGCCATCATTGACACCCTCAAGCAAGAGGGTAAGACACAGAAAGAAATTGCTGAACGAATAGGCTGTTCCCAGAGTGCTGTATCAAGGCACCTCAGTGGGAAGTCTGTGGGAAGGGAAAAGTGTGGCAGAAAACGCTGCACAACGAGAAGAGGTGACCGGACCCTGAGGAGGATTGTGGAGAAGGGCTGATCCCAGACCGTGGGGGACCTGCGGAAGCAGTGGACTGAGTCTGGAGTAGAAACATCCAGAGCCACCGTGCACAGGCGTGTGCAGGAAATGGGCTACAGGTGCCGCATTCCCCAGGTCAAGCCACTTTTGAACAAGAGACTGCGTCAGAAGCATCTCGCCTGGGACTGCTGCTGAGTGGTCCAAAGTTATGTACTCTGATTACAGTAAAATTTGCATTTGCTTTGGAAATCAAGGTCCCAGAGTCTGGAGGAAGAGAGGAGACACATAATTCACGTTGCTTGAGGTCCAGTGTCAAGTTTCCACAGTCACTGGGGTGTCATGTCAGCTGCTGGTGTTGGTCCACTGTGTTTTATCAAGCGCAGGGTCAATGCAGCTAGCTATCAGGAGATTTTGGAGCACTTCATACTTCCATCTGCTGAAAAGCTTTATGGACATGAAGATTTCATTTTTCAGCATGACCTGGCACCTGCTCACAGTGCCAAAACCACTGGTAAATGGTTTACTGACCATGGTATTACTGTGCTCAATTGGCCTGCCAACTCTCCTGACCTGAACCCCATAGAGAACCTGTGGGATATTGTGAAGAGAAAGTTGAGAGACACAAGACCCAACACTCTGGATGAGCTTAAGGCCGCTATCGAAGCATCCTGGGCCTCCATAACACCTCAGCAGTGCCATAGGATGATTGCCTCCATGCCACGCCGCATTGAAGCAGTCATTCATGCAAAAGGATTCCCGACCAAGTATTGAGTGCATAACTGAACATGATTATTTGAAGGTTGGCGTTTTTTGTATTAAAAACACTTGTCTTTCATTGGTGGGATGAAATATGCTAATTTTTTGGGACAGGCATTTTGGGTTTTCATGAGCTGTATGCCATAATCATCAGTATTAATACAATTAAAGACCTGAAATATTTCAGTTGGTGTGCAATGAATCTGAAATATATGAAAGTTTCATTTTTATCATTACATTATGGAAAATAATGACCTTTATCACAATATGCTAGTTTTTTGAGAAGGACCTGTAGGTCTATAATTGGCCAGATTTTCTGAATCAAGGTCAGACTTCTTAAGTAAAGGTTTAATTACAGCAACCTTAAAGCGCTGTGGTACATAACCATTCATTAAAGATAAGTTAAGTAGATCCAAAATGTGGACATTAATTTGTGGAAATACCTCTTTAAACAGTCTGGTTGGGATGGGATCTAGCAGACATGTGGATGGTTTGGATGAGGGTATTATTTTTGACTATTCAGAGAGCTCAACAGGACATAAACTGTCCAAACATAAATCAGGCTCTAGTGAAATTTTTAAAGTTGTCTCTTTTGTCAGGGGACTAGAGATAGTAGAAGGAATGATGGTTTGAATTTTCTCTCTAATTGAAATAATTTTATTTATAAAGAAATTCATGAAGTCATTGCTACTTTTAGGGATGCATGGTTCAACAGAGATGGGACTTTTAATTAGTCTAGCAATAATACTAAACAGAAACCTAGGGTTATTTTTATTCTCATCTATTAAAAATGAGTAATATAAAGTTCTAGCTTTACGGAGAGCTTTTTTATATGTTAGCAGACTAGCTTTCCAAGTTAAATAAAATTCTTCAACATTAGTAGAGCGCCATTTTCTCTCCTGGTTTCTAGATGCCTGCTTTAAAAGTATGTAACTCAGAATTGAACCAAGGAGCCAGTTTCCTCTGATTGATTACTTTCTTTTTCAGTGGAGCAATTTTATCAAGTGAAGTTTGCATTGAAGTTGTAAGATGAGCAACTAAATGATCTAAGTCACCGTTCTCTGATGCATTACTCTGTAAGACAGAGGAAAACATTGATGGAAAAGATTGTTTAAATTTGGTTACAGCATTTTCTGATAAGCACCTGCTGAGATGAAATTTACTCTCAGTGACTGTGTAGTCATTTAATGTAAACTCAAAAGTTATTAAAAAATGGTCAGACAGAATAGGATTTTGAGGAACTATTACCAAGTCCTTAATCTCGATACCATAGGTCAGAACTGTCAAGGGTGTGATGATAAGAATGAGTAGATGTGCGGACATTTTGGATAAAACCAAATGAGTCTATTAAATTATTAAAAGTTATGCTTAAGCTATCACTTTCAACGGCTACATGAATATTGAAATCACCCATTATGACGACTTTATCAGTATTTAATAGTAAGTCAGTTAAGAATTCTGAGATTTCGGACAAAAACTGAGAGTAAGTGCCTGGTGGGCGATATATAACAACTAGTAAAAGTGGCTTTTCTAATTTCCATTTTGGATGAGAAAGACTGAGGGACAGCGATCCAAAATAATTATATCTAACAACTGGTTTGGCATTAATCAATAATCCTGACTGAAAAATAGAAGCCATTCCTCCACCTCGGACAGTTGTTCTAGGAACATGAAAATTTAAATAATTAACAGGAGTGGATTCATTTATACTAACAAAATCCTCCTGTTGTAGCCAAGTTTTTGTCAGACAGAATAAATCAATATGATGATCAGTTATCAGTTCATTATTCAGTTCAACTAACAGGGATTTAGAGGAAAGGGAACTGATGTTCAATAATCCACATTTAATGATTTTATGATTTTGCTCTGGTAAAGTAACTGTGTTTATTTTAATAAGATTTTTATGGTTTATATTTTTAGAGCTGATTTTTGGTTTATTTAATTTGAGCCATGGGCAAGTTGACACTGTTTCAGTGGGGGTGTGGGTGGGTAACAGAGGAGAAGGTGCAGAGAGGTGTGGAGGACTACAACTCTGCTTCCTGGACTGGACCCTGGGTTGTCAATAATTTGGGGGATAAACAAAATCAGCCATATTTCTAGAAAGAAGAGTGGCTCCGTCCAAAGTAGGATGGATGCCATCTCTCCGCAACAGACCAGGTTTTCCCCAAAAAGAACTCCAGTTATCTATGTAGCCCATGTCATTGTCAGAACACCACATGGACACCCAGCGGTTAAACAACGACATACGGCTAAACATGTCATCGCTGATCAGGTTGGGGAGGGGGCCGGAGAAAACTACGGAATCCGACATGGTTTTAGCAAAGTCATACACCGAAGCAACATTAATTTTAGTGACCTCCAATAGGCATAACCGGGTGTCATTACTGCCGACGTGTATAACAATCTTACCGTATTTAGCCTTAGCCTTAGACAGCAGTTTCAGATAAGATTCTGTTATCATGGACCATGGACTCTGGCCCCCGGAATGCATTTGACTATGGCCGCTGGAGTCCCTAAAGCCACGTTTCGGACTATGGAGCTGCCAAGCAGCTGCATCCAAGCCATGCATCACCAAGTGCAATGCAAAGCATCAGATGCAGTGATGTAAAGCATGCTGCCACTGGACTCTAGAGCAGTGGAGGCGTGTTCTCTGGAGTGACGAATCGTGCTTCTCCATTTGTCAATCTGATGGACAAGTCTGGGTTTGGTGGTTGCCAGGAGAACGGTACTTGTCTGACTACATTGTGCCAAGTGTAAAGTTTGGTGGAGTGGGGATTAAGGTGTGGGGTTGTTGTTCAGGAGCTGGACTTGGCCCCTTAGTTCCAGTGAAAGGAACTCTGACTGCTTCAGCATACCAAGACATTTTGGACAATTCCATGCTCCCAACTTTGTGGGAACAGTTTGGAGCTGGCCCCTTCCTCTTCCAGCATGACTGTGCACCAGTGCACAAAGCAAGGTCCATAAAGACATGTATGGCAGAGTCTAGTGTGGATGAACTTGACTGGCCTGCACAGAGTCCTGACCTCAACCCAATAGAACACCTTTGGGATTAATTAGAGCAGAGACTGAGAGTCTGGCCTTCTCGTCCAACATCAGTATGTGACCTCACAAATGCGCTTCTGGAAGAATGGTCAAAAATCCCCATAAACACACTCCTAAACCTTGTGGACAGCCTTCCCAGAAGAATTGAAGCTGTTCTAGCTGCAAAGGGTGGACCAACGTCATATTGAACCCTATGGATTAGGGATGGAATTTCACTTAAGCTCATATGTGAGTCAAGGCAAGTGAGCAAATACTTTTAGCAATATAGTGCAGATAAACATTCATACATGTACTTTTTTTAAAGGTTTTATTAAAATCCATCAATCCATACATCATATTTACCCGCTTCTTCCTTTTTGGGTTGCAGTGATCACTGGTGCCCATTTCCAATAGTCACTGTGAAAGAGGTGGAGGACATCCTGGACAGGTCTCCAATCCATCACAGGGACGCATAGAGAAAAATGAGACAAACAACCATTTACTCTCACACCTATAGGGACAATTTAGAGTTACCAATCAGCCTAACGTGCATGGTTTGGTCTGCGGGAGGAAACCGGAGAACCTGGAGGAAACCGGAGTACCCGGAGTAAACCTACACAGCATGGAGAGAACATGCACACTCCACCCAGAAAAGCCCTCGGCCGGGATTCAATCCAGCAACCTTCTCGCTGAGAGGCGGCAGCTCTACCATCTGTGCCATTGTGCCACCCTTTCATTAAAATAAATGCAGTAATTTATGAGAGAATTTGTTAATACTACAGGAACATGAACACACTCATTCACAAGGTCCAAAACATTATCGCTCAGTCCTCCCCTTACGTGATGAGCAATCATAAGGAGTTGGCAAGAAATATTCAGACTATAACACTAGCAGTGGAGTGCAGTGTGTGCGAAATGTCTTATCCACTAAAAAAAATAGAAGGTTGAGCGCTTAAAAAGCCAAAATAAAGTTTAAGACATCCATAACATAAGTATGCCAAAGTGACAAACATTTCCAAGGCCGTTGACAGAAAAGTACAAAAGATATCAGACTTACACGCTACAGATCCACAGGAAAGCACCAAAAAGTGCTGCATCGATGCAAGAGTGTCAAACCTGACATTTGTCAACAAGCATGAGAGGCATGAATGGTGATGAACATCATGACAATCAACACAGAGGTCATAAACAAGGCTTACATGCAACATTTACCATCAGGAAACATCTGAAAGCCCCATTTACATCTAACAGCAAACATCAGGGTGGCTCACAGTGTTTTGTTTTTACTTGTTTTCTGCTCATACTTACTCTGCAGAGGGTAATTAGTGAGCTGATCACAAACCATATTTATTCCCCTGTGGTCAACCACAGTACTCTTTCCACCATAAAATGTTTGCTGAGCTGAAACAACATCTAAATGATTCCAGACACTAAGACAGGAACAACTATCTGCTCGCTGAGAGTTTTTCTGTTCTTCTAAATGACTGGAAATTATGGTCGACTAAAAGGAAAGAACAATTCAGATTTATTCATTAAAAGTTGAAACCATATGTTTACATAAATTATGTAAAAAGATAGAGCTTTTTTTTCACTGTTTGACATTAAACAAGAAACAAGCCACTAGGGAGCACAAGTCAGTGTATCTCTTCTGCCGGTTCCAAGCACGAGTAAATGGTGAAGGTTGTGTCAGGAAGGGCATCCAACGCAAAACACTTTTACCAAAACTAATATGCAAGTTTATCTAAGCAACACCAAACCGAATCAGTTGAGGCCCGGGTTAACGATCACCACCGGTGCTGTTGACAAACAGGGTGGTGGTAGAAATTGTGCTACTGTTAGTCGAAAACCACGAGGAGGGAAGCGTGTCAGGAGACAGAGGGAGAAGAGGAAAGTCAAGAATGGTCCAGAAGGAGGAAATGGCAAAGAATGTACAGGTCCTTCTAAAAAAATTAGCATATTGTGATAAAGTTCATTATTTTCCATAATGTAATGATAAAAATGAAACATTCATATATTTCAGATTCATTGCACACCAACTGAAATATTTCAGGTCTTTAATTGTTTTAATGCTGATGATTATGGCATACAGCTCATGAAAACCCAAAATGCCTGTCCCAAAAAATTAGCTGGTGCGCATGTATTTCTCCTTTGGGAAAAACTTTCACGAAAAGTTGGCAATTGTTTTTACACCGGATGCCCCTCCTGATGCAACCACATACCTCACAGTCCAATAAATCCAACATGTCCTCTTTTACATCTTCTCGTATAAACTTTAAATATTTATCCACCGAGCTGATGTGATCAGAGAAATGTTGGACTTCCTGAAAGACAGGTCTCTCTTGAAAATGAGTCCTTGTGACAATGTGAATAACCTGTTTAAATAAAGATTGAATTCCTTTGATTTTAACCCAGGTGACATCAATATACGTGAACCAATGGCTCGGTGGAGTCCCTGAAAAGGACGTCAAGGCTCTCTTTTCTACCTCCTCCATGTACAGGTTGGCCACAATAGGAGAAACTCTTGGTCACATAACACACCCATGTTTCAGCCTATTATATTGCTCCCCATATGTGAAGTAGGTTGACTGCAGGCACAGTTTTAAGAGTTGACACAGTTGCTCTGTGGAAAGCGTGGTCCTGCTGCTCAGAGTTGTGTCTGATTTTTAATCTTAAACTGACCACCTCTATTGCATCATCAACAGGAATGCATGTAAAGAGTGATGAGACATCAAAAGAGACCATTGTTTCATCAGTCTCCATGATGACATCCCTCACCTTGTCCACAAAGTCCATGGTGTTCTGTATGTGGTGTTCTGAGCTGCCAACTAAAGGAATGAGTACAGACGCCAGATATTTGGAAACCTTGTAAATGACTGAATTAATCATGCTAACAATTGGTCTTAAAGATACACCTTGTTTGTGGATTTTAGATAAACCATACAGACTAGGTGTGGCCTCCCCTGGGTACAGTCTGTGGTACAGAAAACGGTCAATAGCCTTGTCCTGCTCCAAATTTTTCAGATACTCTGTCAACTTCTTCTTGTAACCCCTTCCTTCATCTCTTTTCAGCAGCTTGTAAGTTGTTAAATCACTAAGGACATGATGTGTCATAACTTTCTCATGAAAGTCTTTCTGGTTCAAAATCACTGCGCACCTTCCTTTGTCTGCTGGGAGGATGATGATGTTTTTGTTTTTGCTGAGAGTGGTGAGAGCATCCCTCTCCTCTCTGCTGATGTTGGAAGATGGTGGTTTGTCTGAGACGCAGTTTGCTTGGAGCTTCTCAGACTGAAGAAGTCTTTTGGATAAAAGACGAAACGTTTCAACAAAGAAGAATCTGTCCAGAGGACCTGACTCAACATTGTTACATGGCCCATATTAAAAAAAAAATAATAAAAAATAAAAAAAAAAATATATATATATATATATATATGGGCAGCACGGTGGCGCAACTGGTAGAGCTGCTGCCTCTCAGCGAGCA
>NC_056513.1:29898436-29908053 GCF_014905685.2 Nematolebias whitei | reverse complement strand
ATATATATATATAAATTATAAAATAACAACAAATATAAATAAATATATCATATAAATATTATATACTTATTTATGTTTTTTGTTACTTTTTTTACAACCTTTACTTTTTCTTTCTGTAGAGTCCAGAGCTCCATATTGACTGCCTCCTGCAGTTGATGCAACACTTTTATCAGCTTCATTTAAGGACCAAAAAAAAAAAAAAAAACATTTTAGTTTAGAATTTGTTTCTTTTTCCCCAGACTAATACAGTGGTTTTTGTTATGGCAATTTGGAATGTGGGTAATGATTTTTGTGTGATGCAAAGCAAATAAAAAGTTTTGAAATATTGGAAATGCAGGAAATATGTATTTTATAATTTGTTAAATGTCATATTGAAAACCAAACAATGAACAAAACAATAAAAGACTGGCAGTATTAGTAGAAACAATAATACAAAACCCCCTTTTTTAAAATATACGTCTTTAGATTACTGTTTTAAGTCGAGCAATGAAAAGTTAAAGAGTCAATGTTTTTACAGTGGGGTTCTGTGGAGCAATTATAAACAATTAATATCTTACCTGTTATAGGTAGCTCCTTGAACGACCACAGTTTAGACAAATAGTGAATATTTCTGACCGGGTTGATGAGTTAATAGTCTGAGCACGACCAAGAACAAAATAGTTTGCTGCTTTCCTAAAATAACTTCAATGTAAAACATTTCACAGCGGGTCAAAGCGATATATAAATATTGACTACTGTACATCATTATTTTTGTATTACATTATTATTTACTCAAACTTCTAAACTTATTTACAGGTGCAAACAGCAGCAGCTAACTGTAGCACTCTGAGTGCAGCCTGGAGCATTCCTGACAGAAATACTAGAATTGTTCTAACTCCGTACTGTGACAGCATTAAAATGTTTATGAGAAGCATTTAGATGGGAGTGGTGGCGCAGAGGTTTGAGAAGGTGGGCCTGTGATCGAAGAGTCACCGGTTCAACTCCCCGTACTGACAACATCAAAATGCGGGTGGAAAAGGTGAAGCACTGCCTCCACCCTCATTTGGCCCAGTCTGGGCCCTTGATCAAGGCCCTTAACGCCCCCATCTGCTCCCCCAGGTGCCTTAGATAGCAGCTCTCCGCTCCACACAGAGGGCTTTTGGCTCAGTGGTCTGTGGTTGCGTCAGGAAGGGCATCCGGCATAAAAAAAACAATTGTCAAGTCTTCGTGTGACTTAGTTCGGAGCAGCTGAAAGCAGAAGAAGAAAAATACAAAGCATTTAGATGAACAACTGTAATTTTTTAAGTTTGAGAGTTGTTTTAAAATAGCAACAGTCCACTTTGGTCTGGGCTCAGAAGCAAACTGTGCCTTCAAGAGACCTTAGGCCTTCAGGTAGGATGAAGTACTGTGACATCACATTTAATGCTTACTTCAAATACTTCTTTAGCGTCACTGCCAGTTTACATCAATTTATTTTTAGTTTCAATAAATTTTGTGACTAACCTGTCAGGCTTCTCTTTTTATTAATCAAGTACAACCTCTGACATGGTTTCATTTTTAAACAGTCTCTGACAACAAGCTAAACCTAACAGCCAACCCATCACTAAGCAGAAAAGCCAACAGGGACAAGCGATCTGAACCCATAACCTGGAAAAAGTCCACCCATTCCTGTCCCAAGATTACCCAGAAGGACACGCGGCTCATCCAGGCTCTTACGCTTAAGTATTTTTATTTTTTATTTATTCAACCTTTATTTATCAATGTAAACCTAAATATAGCGCAGTGTTATATTTAATCTGCATCTTTTAGAACAACAATATCTGTGTGGATTTTAAAATTTGCAAGTTGCAGTTGAATGCATCACAAATCTTCACATGATAAAAATAAATGAATAAATAAATAAATGCCTTACAAGGCCTTCTTATTATCTTGAGTTGCATGTTTTCGTACCACCCTCTTTATATTAGCCTCCTGATTGGTTAATTTTTCTGTAAGTTATTTATTAAACTCATACTGGAGAGGCTCTGACTGACTTCAGCCTTCCAAGCAGACAGTGAAGTCCTAAGAGATGACAGAACAAATAACTTTCAAACATGTTTCTGCCTAAACAAAACATTAAATAATCTGACTGTATAACTGTATTTACATGAATTAAAAAAACAAAATAAAAAATATTCCCAGCTGCAAAGAAGCAGGAATGAGCAAATAAGAAAATCTGCATTGGACCCATTTTTGAAATATAAAATGAATATTAAATTAAAAATTTAAAGTTAAAATTTTAGAAATTTTTTGTCATACAACTACCTACGGGCAGCACGGTGGCGCAACTGGTAGAGCTGCTGCCTCTCAGCAAACAGGTCCCTGGTTCAAACCCCGGTCCAGGGGCCTTCTGGGTGGAGTTTGCATGTTCTCTCCGTGCATGCGTGGGTTTTCTCCGGGTACTCCGGTTTCCTCCCACAGACCAAAAACATGCATGTTAGGCTGATTGGTAACTCTAAATTGTCCCTAGGTGTGAGTGAGAGAGTGAATGGTTGTTTGTCTCGTTTGTCTCTATGTGGCCCTGTGATGGACTTGCGACCCGTCCAGGGTGTACCCCGCCCCTCGCACAGTGATTGCTGGACATGGGCACCAGCGACCCCCGTGACCCAAAATGGAATAAACGGGTAAAGATAATGGATGGATGGATGGACAACTACCTACAACAGGTAAGATATTACATGTTTATAACCTTCCCACGACACCCCACTGCAGAAGACTTGAGAGTTTTAGGAAACATGGGAAAACAGTATGCAACATTTCAATACTACTTGTCCTAAAATGAAAGATTTTAACCAGTAAAATTCACAAAGCAGTGATTGTTTCAAAACTCATACTTGTAAAATTCTAATGCTCAAATATGTATAGAAGACAAAAGATAAAAATCTGTCTGGTAGCACCTCAGCTAATGTTTTTACAGTCACTGGTTTGTCAATGCAGACATCAATTTAATCAATAATAAAACACACTGTGAGATCAAGGCCCTGTTTATACAGATACAGCCACTATTGTAGTGTTTTTTGGAATTTGATTTTGGGAAAAAAAATCCTCGTTTACACGTATCATATTCAGTGTTTACATGGAATCATAGAAATCCCTTAAGTTCGCTGCAGTTGCCTGCCAGGCCATTAGCAGGCGCTCTGAATTTTGTACCTTCACCTAATGTTCACGTGCGCTGGCACTTGAACGCTGTATATAGAATGTAAATATTTATTTGGAGAGTGGAAAGCAGTGGAAAAAGCTACGTGTGGACTGATGATGATGTCAGGTTATTGCCTAATGTAGCACGAAAGCAGTATGTTATATTCCAGTCCCTTTGTTGTTTAGAAGTTACCGTAGCCCCTCGTTACTTTGCGGTTTGATTTTTGCAGACTCGCTCTTTCGCGGTTTTTCAAAGTAAGATTGGACACAACAAAAAAAAAGATTGTACTGTACTCAACACACGATTGTCTTCTTTAATATTACTCACATGATTAGGACAGCATGGGATACAGTAAAATGTTAACAAAAAAAAAAAAAAATCAGACAGGCGCCGCAATTTTGTAGTTTTCTCTCAATAAGCTTATACTGTATCACCAGTAAAAAAAAGGACTACATTACCCAGAAGCCAGCAGTCCTTCCAGCCGTTGTTTTCTGTTGAAATGGAGGGAAAGTTTTGAACCAATCTGAAAAAGTTTGGTCCTTATTAATAGTGACTTCGGTGCTCAGTGGATGCAGAGAGCCGTATGGAACTTCCCGGGAATTGGACTAAAACCGGACTTCCAGCTTCATCGGTCAGTCTGAGAGCTGCTTGCCGGCCCATGAGTTCTCTCGAGCGGGGAGGCGTTGCTTGGAGGTCTGGTGTCTTCTCTGGAGCTCATCGGATCCTTTTTCATCTGGATTTCTCTGGATTATTTGGACTCGATCGAGACCCTTGTGTGGTTTTGTGCTGGCTCTCCGAAGGTCCGTCTCTCTCCAAAAGCATCGGGTGCTCATCAGCTGCAGAAAGGCAATCAGAACCGGACCAGAATCGGGCCAAGGTTGGTGAGTACCCATATAAAACTTTTTAGTACTGTGCAGTACATAAATGTATGTTGTTAAAATTACGTAGGTTTAAGACTTTAGAACATTTCAAGAGTGTAGGAAGGGTTTATAAAACCTTAAAATATATATAAATGCTAAAATAAATATAGCATTACTAATTTGCGGTTTTTCACTTATTGCGGGTGTGTGTGTGTCTGGAACATAACCCCTATGATAAACGAAGGACAACTCTATGCCGTTAAGAGTTGCGATTTCTGGCCCTAGCCCGAGCCGACCCAAAATTCAGGCCGGGTCGGGCTTCTGTGGTGCGTTTTTACAAATCATACAGCACAAAGAAAACTAAATAAGAATGCATGATTTAGAATTGTATTAATCTACTTGTTGAGGCTGTTTGTTTGCTACTGAGGATGAAAAAAGAAAATAGAGTGCAGAAGTTAATCAGACTGTGAAAAGAGTGAGAGTAGAGCTGGCACATTTGCACAACTAATTACGTATGTGGCCCCGACAGCCCAGCTTTGCTATTTTCAAACATATGAGAATTTGCAATTGACCCACAACAAATAATAATGGAGCTAGAAAGTATTAAACAAATGCTAAAAACGGGAGAACTCACTCTACAAAATCAGCACAGTAAAACTTGCTGTGTGTCAGGTGCACACTCAGGTCTGACCGGCCGGTTGAAAGAGGTAAAAAAAAAAGTCCTTTTAAGCTCCCGATGGATCACTGGATCATCGGCTGCGTGTGTCCTGCTCCACGCTCTGCTCCTACGCCCTGCTCCTACGCCCTGCTCCTACACCCTGCTCCACGCCCTGCTCCACGCCCTGCTCCACGCCCTGTTCTCATCTGCGGTGGAAGAAGTTGCAGCACCTGAAGCTACTAAAGCCGAAGCGAGTAGCACATTCAATTAAAATAGCCTTGTACTTTTCCAAATAATTTTGCTCTAAAAATACATTTCTTCATCTGTATAATAGCCTATCTTTACAGTTGATTTTTTTGGCTATTTGTTTTGTATGTTAATATCCATTTGGTGACTTGTTAATAAACAAGAAATATATAATATCTTACATTCTTTGAAATATGTTTTTTTAAACTATCATGTCAAACTGATTTGCTTACAAAAGCAGTAAAAGCTTAATTATAATACCATGTCAGGTTTGCTTTGGGTTCGGGCCTCTAATTACAGTTAATTAGTCTCGTCAGGTCATTCTCGGACACAATGTCTATGGGCCGGGTCAGATTTTTTTAGGCCCAGATGCAACTCTAAAGTCCGAGGTACGCGCGTACATACGCCGAGGTACGCGTGTATATAAGCAGGACATGTCTGTGCAAAGATCAATTGTTACGATCGCGTACGCGGTGTCGCTCAATAAACTGCCCGGCGACAGACTGTTTTGTATGCAACACCAATGTAATAAATTCCCCTTCTTCACCCCTGATCTGGCCTTTTCTTTTGTTTTATTGCCATGAAGCAATTGATCTCTTCCTCCTCCGTTGATGCCATGACTGAAATGATGAGAAATGAAGGAGTTCGTCACGAGCTAATTAAAATCAGGTCCAGCATGGCTGCGGGAGGGTCTGGAGATTTCCTGTTGGGCTGATCTGATGTGTGGGCTGCAGGGCCAGTGCTCCTTGTTTTTAAAAAAATATATTTTAGACCTTTTCATTAACAACATATAGGGTGCATTCACACCAGCACTGTTTAGTCCGCTTTAATCGAACTCTAGCTCATTTTCCTAGGAAGTCTGGTTCGTTTGGGGAGGTGTGAACGGGCCATCAAACTCTGTCACGGAACAAAAAGGCGAACTCTAGCCCGGGCTAAAACCTAGGTCTCGGTCCGGTAGAAGAGAACTCCAGCGTGGTTCGTGTACAATGTGAATGCAATCAGACCGGGCCCCGCTCCACAAGCAAGAAGTGGAGTACAGCGCAGAGCAAACAAACACGCATTTCTCTTACCTCATATGGAGCCGTCAGCTGCCTTGTGTGAAAAACAATATTCTCCATGGTCTTCTGCCTCATCTTCTGCTCATGCTGAGTCCATTTTTGAAAAATGACAAAATATAACTCCTAAAACGGCTAAAACTTGATGCCACTCTGTTTTTGTTTTTATTTCCAGAAGAAGTGTCTTCAGAGGTTTTTGTGTTGTTTCTTTCAGTAGTTCTTGATGCAGCGCCACCACAGGCGAGTGGGGGAATAGGTTGGTCCAACAGGTTGGCTTGACTGCACAGTGCAGTGTGAATGTAAACGCACCAGCTCAAATGTAAACAAAATGTTATGAATATTGGTCCCCAACCGAACCGAGTCTACCGGACTATCAAATGTGAAAACAACCATAAACACAGAACACCGCTGTGGCTGAGGCTGCCAGTTCTGTTTTTTTTTTTTTTTTTGATTTTCCGACCTGTCAATCATTCCAGTAGGCATGTCAACAAATGACCAATCGGCGACCTCAATTTGTTCCGAAGGTAAACGCCCCTTGTCTGCGGAGCTGCTCTGCAGTCGCTCAGGGTGGACGCTCGAGTACGAAGTCTCAACCCTCTGCATACCTCCGCGCGGACAAACATATGCGGGAGTATACTGGGGGCTTAATGCCGTTTGCCCGCGTGCGTGAAATATACGCCTGTAGAGTGCATGTGCAACTTCACACTTGCAGAGCATTTTACACCTCCTCAGGTGTTCCCCTGACAATCTCCACTCTGAGACCTGGATTCAGAAACCTGCGATTTCAGAAAGAACTAAGACTGTTATTGTGTAAATGAACGGCTGAACCACAACAGAAAAGCTGTGGTTCCAATAAAAATAAAAAAGTCGCATAAACAGGGCCTTAATATTCTGGCATGTTAAAATACACGTACCTTAAAAACACAGAAAAACATCATATTAAGTCCCAGTAAAGGTGGCACTGGGTTTGTGACTGCTGAGGACAAATGATAAATTGTACGCCAGCTCAGAAGTTGGTGTTACCGTGTCACCAATATGTTGTGTCCATCCCCACCTCCCTGCCTCCATTTATCCCTTGAAGCCATTAACACAGTCACAGAGCAGCCGGGGGAATCGGCCTGCATCACTTCAGAACGGTTTGCTCACGTCATATGAATGTACTGCCTGTTGTACAGATTACGACAGCAGGGACACACAGACCAGTGAGACCTCAAACTTTGAAATGATCCGACTGATTTGATCTAATTTCACTACATGCTACATTTTCTTTTACGTCCAACAGCACGATGTGAAGGCAATTAAGACCTCACAAACACACGCACTCACGAATCTTCTGATTAAGACGGACTCTGCTTGTACACCTTATCAAAACCACTGCGACAACTCCCCGGAGAAAACAGGCCTCATTATGCCACAACCAAAAAAAAAAAAAACCAGTGACACTCCGTGTTAGCCGTGACTCTGTTGCTGATGGCCGAGCCGGGAAGAATGAAAGAGGCAGCGCCCTGGATCTGCGAGCGAGGGCTCGTACCAGGAGCACGCGAAGCCTGATGTGATGCCTCCTGGGCAAGTACTATTCCAACTGTATATCATTAGCAAGGTGCATTTTCTAATTAGCAATAGGGCAGAATAATGAATACAGCTCCATTAATCAAAAGGTAATATATGTAAAAGTACTGTTTTATGGCCTCGGGGAGGAGTGAAAGGTGGGAGAGAAAACACAAAAAAATGAGACAGAATGTGAAAACAGCTATTGTTGGGCTTACTGAAAGGAAAATTGCTTTTCATATTCACTTACACACACTTTCTTTCATGCTTTTTATTGCGCTTGTTCTTTGGAGCCCAAATACAAAGGAGGGTAATGAAAGCAAAAACTTTGTCAGCAGAAGCCCCCTTTGCATATACTCTAAGAGGTAAAGAGTGTTAAATTTAGATGTAGACCTTTTCTTTTTTCATGTAGAAGACTTGAAACTGAAACAGAAAATGGAAAATGATTATAGCAGAGTGGTGAAATGTAAACCGTCCAGTCTTATCACAAACATGCTGTGGTTGTCCTCATGTTTCTGCAAGATTCTTACTCACATATCATTTGTTAAATATCATTCTCTGAATTAGCCATGTCCTGGATGACTGAAATACGACATCTGGATCTTTCTTTGTCTTTCAAAGTTTTAAATCATCTCCTTCCCATCTGTGGCACTCAGACTGTTCACTAAAGAAGGAAGCAACAATCTGAAAAGGTTTGGGACAGGTACGGATGTAGAAGTATTATTAATATTCAGCCTACCCTATCTGATATAAAGGGGTGGCACGGTGAGGCAGTGGTTAGGACTGTTGCCTCACTGAAAGAAGGCTAACTTTAAATTTTCAGTAGGTGTGAGTGAGAGCGTTAAGGATTGTTAGTCTCTGTGGTCCTGTGATGGACTGTACACTGCCTCAGCTTCCTGCAACCATGCATGGAAAACAGGTGAAGAAAATGGATGAATGGATGTCTGAAAAAATAATATTAGCAAGCTATTAGATTGTATTGAACCGAGTTAACCGAAGCATCCAAAAGAGTCATTTTTTGCAGTTACTGCAATCAACTCTAACATATACCATAAAGACAGGTTTTATTACACTACTGAAATCCGAATTTAAAGAGTTGCCCATTAAATGAACCCCTGAGGTGCACTATTTGGTTTAAAAAACAATCTCATTATTGTTTACCTCAAAAAGTCCTCAAGTTGGAGTGAAGGGTTTGTCTTTGTGACTGGAGACAGCTGTACAGCAGTTAGCGGACTCTTTGATGTGTCTTGATTTTAAGAAAATCAAATTGTAATAATGATGCTTTTCATTAAAAAGACAATAGGTAAAACAAGTCCTCCTTATGTCTTTTTAATCCCCCCCCCCCCCCCAAATGTTAAATTACATTAAAATACACGGTAAGAAAATTCATACTGTATTTTTTGCCATATAGGTCGCACCTTTTTGCAAAAATTTGCAAGTCCACTTCACCACTTGCTCTTGCCGAGATCGGATGCTTCTCCCCTCCCTCTCCGCTTTGCTTTGCTGCTCTGTCTGTCTGTGAAACTGCTTCTGAGACTCTCTTGCATTTCTTCCGAACCATAATTATGGACTTGTTTCGATCAGTTGGTCCCTCAACTCAATTTACAACATTTCTTCGAAGAGAAGACAGGCTTTAGGCGAGCCAATTTGCCCTGTTGGCACGCACACAGCTGGATATCTCATCGACTTGAAGACTTGATGATGTGTCTATCTCTGCTGCCATTTGTGGATTTTAAGGACGCTTATTTAATTGGATTTACGATCACTGGTTCCTGCCTTTTGGATTCGGCTGGTTGCTGGTTTGATCAATCAATCAAGGAAGTCGTCGGCAGCAAATTTTGGACTCGATCACTCTGCTTGCCTTTATGATGGCTTGGTTCGTGCCTCGAGTACCCAGACTCAAATGCTTTGGGCAGAATGGATCAGATCTTGGGGATTTTACTGTCACGCTCCATCGGTGTGGCCATGTAATTTGGACATTTCGGAACCGAGTGGACCAACACAGATTCAAGGTAGATGTCATTAAGTTCTGCCTGTTCCCAAAACAACGTTGGTTACGTACTGTAACCCCAGATTCTATGAGTATAAGCGTA
>NC_056513.1:29895612-29898336 GCF_014905685.2 Nematolebias whitei | reverse complement strand
TGAGTTCAGTCAGGTCTACGAGGTCAACTGGGTCTCTGATGAAGTCTAGTCTTGAACTTAGCCTTCGGAGCCTGTGATGGATCCTTCCACACCTGAGTGGAACCTCTTACGGGCTCACAGCTTGCTGTGTATTCCCCCGGGAGATGAGCGTGTTTGTTGAACGGAGTACTGTCACTACTTCGGACGATTCTCAGCCATCCTTACCTGAGACGCTGAAAGGTCGCGTTGAAATGGACTCCTGTTCCTGAGCGGAGGTATCCCGTCTAAGGTAACGAGTCTTAACGCGCCAAGTGTACCGGAGAGTTGGGCTGCTGTTGGATGAAGGGTGCCGTTCCTAGTCAACACATTCCTGTTTATCAATCTTTTTCTCTCCATTTAAACTCGGTTTCTGTTGATATTAACACATCTGTTTTAAGAGTGTAAGCAAATAAACAGTTTTGCTCAATTACAGTTTTTGTTGGAAGAAGTTGATTAAGATGAAGCGTTCGTCTCATGTTTTGTCTTGAAGTCTAAGCCAGCTGAAGGTTGCTGACGGCCTGCGCATCTTCTCATCAGCTGTGGTCCTCACCGACCCCTGAGGTTGTCGTAGTGACTTTCAGCTGCCTTGGGCAGTGTCTGTTCCTGGCTAGTCCTCCTTGTGGTGTCCTGGTCTGATCCACCAGAAGAACCCCAGAGTGATCTGGTGCCCTCAAACTGGCCCGGTAAGGAGCAGAAACCTGATGACATTAATTAAGTTCTTGGTCTGGTTATGATTCTTAGCTGATACAACTTGATAAATCATTTCCTGGCTTGCAGTGATAATAAATGACTTATCTGATCACGTTAATTAACTTCTTTTAACCAAAACCCCAAACAAACTACTTAACAAGTAGTTTGTTTGGGGTTTTAATTGTGGTTTCCTCCCACAGACCAAAAACCTGTATGCTAGGCTGCCTTCAGGTCCAGGCCTCCATTGCAGTAGAGATCTGTGATTTGAATGGGATTTGCATGGTTAAATAAAGAATAATAAACAAATAATAAATTAAAATAGTCTCACACTGTCTAAATTTCTGTGCGTATAAAAGCCAGAAAAGCTCAGAGTTAATTTTGCCCTAGATAAAAGAGAATTAATTCTTAACTGATTAATTGAGTGCTCATTATTGATTTACCACTTTTAAAACCATTGTATTATCCTTTATCACTTATGCTGTTTATTATTGTTGTTGATTCTTAGTTTGATCATTTCCATCCATCCATTAGATTTACCCGCTTCTTCCTTTTAGGGTTGTGGGGGTCACTAGTGCCCATTGTGTAAGAGGTTGGGGACACCCTGGACAGGTCTCCAGTCCATCACAAGGACACGTAGAGACAAACAACCATTCACTCTCTCACTCACACCCAGGGACAATTTCAAGTGAATTGAATTGAATTGAATTCAAAAATACTTTATTAATCCCAGAGGGAAATTAAATGTTGTTGTAGCTCATCATCCTAGTTTCATTAAAGAGTGGTTCTAGATGCTGATGGCTGTGGGCAGGAAGGATCTCTTGTAGCATCTGTCTTCGAGCAGATCTGAGGAAACTGGCTGCAGATGTTGGTCTGTCTACTTGGACTTGGTGGATTTCTCGGTCTTCTTGAGCAGCAGGACCACCTGAATCTTGGGCAGAACTCCTCCTGAGTGATGGCCACTCCTCCCAGCAGCTCGTTGAGCTTCTCGTCATTGCAGACAGTCAGCTGCAGGTGTCAGGGGATGATCCTGGTCTTCCGTCACAAGCCGTGCTTCCCACCAGCTCCAGGATCTCCGCCAGGTAGATAGGGATGCGTCCATGGCTCCTCCTTTTTAACTAATTTGTGATTTGGGGCTTAGCTGAGGTAGTATTTGAGCTTTTGAGATGTTAATCAGCTGCTCCCAATTGTAAAAAACACCTTGTTGTCATGGTTACGCATCATAATAAATGTCCAAAAGCAAAAAGGTTTCAGTAAAAATCCTTCAAGCTGCACAGCATCTGATATCAGAGGAAATAATCATCCAAAAAATGTGATTTGCATCCAGAAAAAAAAAAGGAATTAAAGTTTTCAAAAGCAACATCCCAGAGTGAAAGTAACAGAGCTGCTCCAACATGCAGCCACCTTTAGAGGTGCAATTCTGGAACTTAAGAGTTACCAATCAGCCTAACATGCATGTTTTTGGTCTGTGGGAGTAAACTGGAGTACCCTGAGAAAACCCACACACGCACGGAGAGAACATGCAAACTCCACCCAGAAGGGGCCCTGGACTGTGAATTGAACCGGCAACCCTTTCGCTGAGAGGCAGCAGCTCTACCGGTTACACCACCATGCTGCCCAGTTTAATTATTTTTGTAATAGAATTTCAAAGACAACTTTGGTCTCTTCATTCAGATGAATATTCATTTGTTATGTTATGACTCGGATCCTACTTCAGTGACTGAGTTCTGATTATTAACAGGTGAATATATTAATTTAGTTTGTTTCTGGTCAATAAACTGACCACCAGATGCCCTGCTTTAACGAGTACTAAATAAATACAAGTGTAATGACATGAGTAGAAAGTGTCACCCTTTTTCCTCCATCACGTTCATAAACGCTACAAAATGTACGTCTAATAGGTGTTTCATTCAGTTATGTTTTAATGTTCATGAAATAGTTTGCTAACAGTTAAACAAGCACAAAGACGGAGCAAACTAATTATTGCCAGGGCTTGCAAGCCCTGGCAATAATTAGTTT
>NC_056513.1:29887373-29895512 GCF_014905685.2 Nematolebias whitei | reverse complement strand
TGAAAGACAAGTGTTTTTAATACAAAAAACGCCAACCTTCAAATAATCATGTTCAGTTATGCACTCAATACTTGGTCGGGAATCCTTTTGCATGAATGACTGCTTCAATGCGACGTGGCATGGAGGCAATCAGCCTGTGGCACTGCTGAGGTGTTATGGAGGCCCAGGATGCTTCGATAGCGGCCTTAAGCTCATCCAGAGTGTTGGGTCTTGCGTCTCTCAACTTTCTCTTCACAATATCCCACAGGTTCTCTATGGGGTTCAGGTCAGGAGAGTTGGCAGGCCAATTGAGCACAGTAATACCATGGTCAGTAAACCATTTACCAGTGGTTTTGGCACTGTGAGCAGGTGCCAGATCGTGCTGAAAAATGAAATCTTCATCTCCATAAAGCTTTTCAGCAGATGGAAGCATGAAGTGCTCCAAAATCTCATGATAGCTAGCTGCATTGACCCTGCCCTTGATAAAACACAGTGGACCAACACCAGCAGATGACATGACACCCCAGTGACTGTGGAAACTTGACACTGGACCTCAAGCAATGTGAATTCTGTTTCTCCTCTCTTCCTCCAGACTCTGGCACCTTGATTTCCAAAGGAAATGCAAAATTTACTGTAATCAGAGAACATAACTTTGGACCACTCAGCAGCAGTCCCAGGCGAGATGCTTCTGACGCAGTCTCTTGTTCAAGAGTGGCTTGACCTGGGGAATGCAGCACCTGTAGCCCATTTCCTGCACACGCCTGTGCACGGTGGCTCTGGATGCTTCTACTCCAGACTCAGTCCACTGCTTCTACAGGTCCCCCAAGGTCTGGAATCGGCCCTTCTCCACAATCCTCCTCAGGGTCCGGTCACCTCTTCTCGTTGTGCAGCGTTTTCTGCCACACTTTTCCCTTCCCACAGACTTTCCACTGAGGTGCCTTGATACAGCACTCTGGGAACAGCCTATTCATTCAGCAATTTCTTTCTGTCTTACCCTCTTGCTTGAGGGTGTCAATGATGGCCTTCTGGACAGCAGTCAGGTCGGCAGTCTTACCCATGATTGTGGTTTTGAGTAATGAACAAGGCTGGGAGTTTTTAAAAGCCTCAGGAATCTTTTGCAGGTGTTTAGAGTTACGTCGGTGATTCAGATGGTTAGGTTAATAGCTTGTTTAGAGAACCTTTTCATGATATGCTAATTTTTTGGGACAGGCATTTTGGGTTTTCATGAGCTGTATGCCATAATCAATAGTATTAAAACAATTAAAGACCTGAAATATTTCAGTTGGTATGCAATGAATCTGAAATATATGAAAGTTTCATTTTTATAATTACATTATGGAAAATAATGACCTTTATCAAATATGCTAATTTTTTTAGAAGGACCTGTACTGTAGTTCCTGTCACGTCGTCAGTGCAGCTACAGCATGCACTCTCAGGACATCATTACCTGCAGCGTCCTCTCAGTGCAGACTAAATTTGGCAAAAGAGCCTTCTCTTACTCCGCTTCAGTAACCTGCAACACCTTGCAAAAAGATCTGAAGTTGTCAACTTTGACCTTCCTAAAGGGATTTTAAACAGCTGTTAAGCTCAATGCAAAAACGCAGACATGTTCATGTTTTAAGTATTTTATCTTGTTTCATAATGTACAGTCCCCTCCAAATGTTTTGGAACAGCAAGGCAAATTCCTTTGTTTTTGTTGTACAGTTAAGACATTTGGGTTTAGATCAAAATATGAGCATGAGAAATGAGTTCAGAATGTCAGCTTTTATTTCCTGGTATTTATATTGAGATGTGTTAAACAACTCAGGACATACCACCCTTTGTTTGAACCCACCCATTTTTCCACGTGTGCAAATATATTGGAACATGTACAGTAACTGACAGGTGTTTCTTGTTGACCAGGTGTTGCATTTAGCGTTGATTATTCAAACATTAAATAGCTCTGCGTGACTAGTCTAATTTTTGGCCTGTGTTTAAATCTATGAAGTAGGTATTTCTTGTTAAAGAGGATACACCAACATGAAGACAAGAGAGGTATATATGGGAGAAAAGCAAGCCATCCTGAAGCTGAGAAAATAATCAATCAGAGCCATTGGACAAACATTGGGCATAGCGAACACAACAATTTGGAATGTCCTGATAAGAAAGAAACAGGTGTACTGAACAACAGACGTCGAACAGGTCGGCCAAGGAAAACAACAGTAGTTGATGACAGAAATATTGTGAGAGCTGTGAAGAAAAACCCTAAAACATCAGTAAGTGACATCACCAACGAGCTCCACAGTGCAGGAGTGAAGGCATCACAATTCACTGTTCGAAGAAGACTGAGAGCGGAAAAATAGAGACCATAGCCAAAGATGCAAACCACTCATCAGTAGTAAGAATCGGAAGGCCAGATTGCAATTTGCAAAGAAGAACAGAGATGAGCTGCAAAAGTTTTGGAACACAATCTTATGGACTGATGAGACCAAAATCAATCTACCAAAGTGATGGAAAGGCCAAAGTGTGGAGAAATGAACTGCTTATGATCCAAAGCTACATGCTCATCTATGAAGCATGGTGGAGGTAATGTCATGGCTTGGGCATGCATGGCTGCTTCTGGAACAGTCTCATTCATATTTATTGATGATGTAACTGATGATGGTAGCAGCAGAATGAATTCTGAAGTGTACAGAAACATTTTGTCTGCCAATTTACAGAGAAATGCATCCAAACTAATGGGGAGGAATTTTATCATGCAGCAGAACAATGACCCAAAGCACACTGTGCCAACAAAACAAGACTCCCATCAGTGGGAAAAAGTGGAATGTTTTAGACTGGCCAAGTCAATCACCTGACCTTAACCCAATAGAGAATGAATGTCACCTCCTGAAGAGGAGACTGAAGGGAGAACCCCGCCCCCCGAAACAAACAAGAACTGAAAGAAGCTGCGGTAAAAGCCTGGAATAGCATCACAAATGAAGAATGCAACAGTTTGGTGATGTCGATGGGTCGCAGGCTTGAGGCAGTCACAAGGGTTATGCCACCAAAGATTACACATTATTCACTTTAACATTATTTATTCCTTTACTTTTTCTTACCCAAGAATGCTGTGGTGTAATACAAAGTGTGGTATGTCCTGAGTTGTTTAACATGGCTAACTGAACAAGAAAAACAAAAGAATTTGTCTTGCTGTTCCAATACTTTTGGAGGGGGCTGTAGTTCGTTTTCTTCCCATTTTATATGAATTTTACAGCTGTTTGTACCTTATCTGTGGTTTTGTCTAAAGCAGGTCTCTCTTGAAAATGAGTCTTTGTGACTCAATAAGACTAACCTGTATAAATAAATGCTGAATGAATGGGGGGGGGGGGGGGTACACAGCCTACACTGTCCATTTTGAACAGATTTGCATGAAAGAATCCCCTGTTGTCCTCGTCCAAGTGAATTCAACTAAACAAAACCAGGAGAAGAAAAAAAACAACACAGGTTGTCCTTGTCATTATTTGATCCGTCAGGGTCACATCTCTCTTTCCTGCACGTCTCTGCTGTAGTTCAGCTACTCCAGCAGAAGGTGGTGCTGTAAGACCTAAAGCTCCCTCTTTGCCTTTTCCTCCTAACATAACAAGGCTGTCACCTATTCCATCCTCCTTTGTCCTCTCCCCTCCATCACTCACCTCCATACGTCAACGACAAACTACTGCAGCATCCTCCTTCAGCTAAGCAGCGACCAATCCTGGACAAAGGTGAACAGGCCTATTGCAATACAGCTACGTAGAATAAAAAGGACTAAATCTTATTTTTTTTTTACCCTTAGGCACCTCCCTTTATAATCCACAAGGGGAGAAAACAGGTTTTGAAAGGATTTAAAAGGCTAAAATCCGTATGAATACTAATGTGAACTTGCAGAATGAAGACGTTGGCGAGTCAAAAGTTGGATTACAGATCTCCTACAAGGTCATTTGTATTAATTTGGTTCTTGGTGAGGACACAGCCCACACCTCGGTACGATTCCAGTGGGTAAATATTTGTCTATACCAACCCTCGCTAGGCGCTATAATGACCGCGTGTTGCAGTGCGTATGTACAGTTTGTTTCTGTGGACACATCACTCAGTGGCAACTTCCGCCTGTGTGTGTGTGTCTGTACAGCAGCAGCTCAATCACCCCACCACCACTCCAAAACATTTTCTCCACAGCCGCAGCTCAGCAGAATTTGATCAATAACGTGTCCTTCATTCTCAAATAAGGCCTGACCTTGGCAGCCTTTTGTCTCCTTCCAGGGGCAAGAGTGCGCATGTACAGGTTGGAAAACAAGGCTCTTAAAACCAGAGGAGAAAAAAAAGTCCTCCCTTAGAAGAAAATAAAGATTACCCTTACTGCCTACACAATACAGCCTTCTCGTTTTGAACCTAATGAATCATAGATTTATACGTTTCTTATCTCAGTGTAATGAGGTGATGCTGCTTTTGAACTCATTTGCTGAAGGCCACCCAGTTGAAATGGAATAACCCTCCAGATTGTTGCATATGTTGCTGAATTGATTTTCACACAAAAAAACGAGTTTACAGGCAAACTTGATGGAGCTAAGGAAAAAAAAAAAACATGTATGTAGTCAAAGCCAGTGATGTTTAGATTCTATGTGAAAGAAGTGAAAGACAGGAGGCTGCAGAGGGCAGTGGGAGTTGATGTGATTCACATTAAAGCCGTCTGCAGGGGGCACCATTTACAGATTAGTCCTGCGGTCTTTGTTACCAACACACATCATTGTCCACAAGGTATACCCTGTACCTTTCCTATCAGAGGTATTGAATCAGTCAGTAATGGGGCATTAAAAAGAGAAACACGCTTTCTCTGCATGCTCCATCATGCTCTGCATTATTCAGATAACATGACTGCAGCACTCCGTCATTATCTCATGATCAAGCAGTATTTTAAGTCCCATCATTAATGTGTTTGACAACCTGAAAGCCAGAGATAAAAGCTCAGACAGCATCAAAGAGGAGTTTTGGTTGAGAAATTTTGTTGTTGTTTTTTACTCGTACGGAGTTTTAAATAAAGATGAGAACGTTTGAACACAAGCCATTCAGTTTCTGCATACCAGGTCCATCAAGATTATTAACAGAATTAGCACATTTTTACAAATTACATTATTATGTTCTGATCCTTTTGAAGCCCGGTGGAAAAATAAAGGGCTAAATTTAGGTACCGCAATTTTGCTTGCGTCGAAAATAAAACAAGTGAGGTATTTAGCTCAAGAAATGAGATGTCCAACTACCAACCACTTACAGACTAGGCCTGTCATAACAAATGGTGCTGGGCGATTAATTGTCTCAGAAATTATTGCGATAAACGATAATATTGTTTGAAATTTGACAATAATTAATAATTACTATCAAATTTAAGCCGAAATGTTGGTTAATTTGTTTTGAGTGTAGTATATTTTTTTTAACACTGGATGGCAGTATAAGACTGTTTGAACCTATGATGGATGGTGAGGGAGCGAGCAGCGTGTCTCTAAGAAAAATGGGAGGGAGACCTCTTGACATGACATGGGCTGTCTCTCCTTCCTTTATTCAGTTCTCAAAATGGCGGACGCTCTGTGTGGTTTGAGCTCTTTAGCATAGCATTTTTTACACAGATTTTTTTAATAAAAAAATCAGTAAACAAGTTCTCAGCTTCTTTCTGCAGAGGAAAACAACTTTTTACATGAAGGCACGGGTTTCAACCGTGAATTTTGGAGCTTCGACAAGACGGAGGTCGATCATTTTCATTTATCATGTGATTAATTGATTTCTTGTGACAGGCCTATTCCAGACACAAGCCCAACAGTAACAAGAATTCTGACTATTTAAATTACAAATCTGCTACCATAACTTTTTTAATCTTACAGTTTAGATCATTTGAAGTTAAATTTGTTGTGCTAAATTATCTGCTTAAAGAACAACTTGGACTTGATGCATTTAACACAACAGATTTTTATTTTTAAAGTCAAAGCAACAGTGTTCACCAACAAAAAAAATTACATACATGTAAATAAAATTTACAATTTGCTCCAAGCATTGAGGCTTTACAGAACCAAAAACATTAAACAGCTGTTGTCTGAAACATATAAAAACCAAAAAGGAAAACACATTTTCACTACCCCTTCCTCTTCTGGGTGCTGATGTACAGAACTGTAAGAGACAGAAAGCAAAAAAAAAAAAAAACATTAAATAATAAATAAATAAAATGAAGAAAGGCAATTTGTGAAAACCCAAAGTAATGAGCCCCCAAGATGTTACTTTATATGAAAAACATTTTTATTGCTTCTTATTTTGCTTTTAAAAAATGAGCACACTTCATTTACTGCAGATTTCTCATGATGGCCAACTTTGAAGTCTGAGAAAAACTGTTGGATTTTTCAATAAAGTTTAATTTTGACATGAAAGAGCAACAGAGAATGTTAAACCTGATCAATTTAACTCTTTCTGATGAACTTGACACCAAGAAAAAATGTTGAGTCTCTGACTTTCGTACTGTATCAACTGACACTGGCCGTGACTTGAAACAAGTTTTTAAGTTTGGCACATTTAAAATAAGTTTTATGTTTACGTAATCAACCGGACACTTTCGGAACTAATTTTTTTATCACATTTTCACACAAGTCCTAAAAGTAGATAGAGAACCCAGTCAAACAAAATATCCAAAATTGTATATTTGGTTGTTTATTTATTAAGGAAAATTATCCAAAATTACATATATGTGAGTGGCAAAAGTATGTACTACTAGTAGTACTATTCATTAGTCAAGCTATAGTACTGGACAGAAACCTGGGATTATTTTTGTCCTCATCTACAAACCGGATTCCAAAAAAGTTGGGACACTAAACAAATTGTGAATAAAAACTGAATGCAATGATGTGGAGGTGCCAACATCTAATATTTTATTCAGAATAGAACACAAATCACAGATCAAAAGTTTAAACAGAGAGAATGTATCATTTTAAGGGAAAAATCTGTTGTTTCCAAATTTCATGGCGTCAACAAATCCCCAAAAAGTTGGGACAAGTCCATTTTTACCACTGTGTGGCATCCCCCCTTCTTCTTACAACACTCAACAGACGTCTGGGGACAGAGGAGACCAGTTTCTCAAGTTTAGAAATAGGAATGCTCTCCCATTCATGTCTAATACAGGTCTCTGACTGTTCAATCGGCTTCAACCTTCTTTGTCGCACCTTCCTCTTTATGATGCGCCAAATGTTTTGTCAATTGACCTAATTAGTGTTAATTGATCTTCCAGCTGTTTGTTATATGCTCAATTTCCTTTTTCCAGCCACTTATTGCTACTTGTCCCAACTTTTTTGGGATTTGTTGACACTGAAATTTTAAATCAACACATTTTTCCTTTAAAATGTTACATTTACTCAGATTAAACTTTTGATCTGTCATCTGTGTTATATTACGAATAAAATATTGACATTTTCCATCTCCACATCATTGCATTCAGTTTTTATTCACAATTTGTTTAGTGTCCCAACTTTTTTGGAATCCGGTTTGTACTAAAGACGATTAATATAAAGTTCTAGCTTTACAGAGAGCTTTTTTATTTGATAGCAGGCTATCTCTCCAAGATAAATAAAACTCTTCCAAATTAGTAGAGCGCCATTTTCTTTCCAGCTTTCTAGATGCCGGTCTTAAAGTATGTAACTCAGAACTGAACCAAGGAACCAGTTTCCTCTGATTGATTACTTTCTTTAACATTGGAGCAATTTTTTCAAAGTTTGCAATGAAGTTGTAAAATTATCAACAAGCTAATTTAGTCACTGTTCTCTGGTGCATTACTCTGCAAGACTGAGGGAAACAACAATGGAAGAGATTATTTAAGTTTAGTTACAACATTTTCTGATTCTGCTAAGATGAAATTTACTCTCAGTGGCTGTGTAGTCATTGAATGTAAACTTGAAGACAATTAAAAAATTGTCAGACAGAACAGGATTTTGAGGATGTATTAATAAGTACTTAATCTCTATGACATATGTAGAACCAGGTCAAGAGTGTGATGATGATGATGAGTCGATGTGTGGACATTTTGGGTAAAACCAATTGACCATTAAATTTTTGAAGGCTATACTTAAGCTATCACTTTCAACATCTACCGTACATGAATATTGAAATCCCCCATTATTGACGTTATCAGTATTCAAT
>NC_056513.1:29879478-29887273 GCF_014905685.2 Nematolebias whitei | reverse complement strand
CACAATGTTGATTTTTTTTTTTAAATAACTTAATTGTGTGTTACTGCTGCAAATAAGTATTTGAACACCTGTGAAAATCAATGTTAATATTTGGTACAGTAGCCTTTGTTTGCAATGACAGAGGTCAAAGGTTTCCTGTAGTTTTTCACCAGGTTTGCATTTGCACACACTGCAGCAGGATTTTGAACCATTCCTCTACACAGATCTTCTCTAGATCAGCCAGGTTTCTGGGCTGTCTATGAGAAACACGGAGTTTGAGCTCCCTCCAAAGAAGATTTTCTATAGGGTTTAGGTCTGGAGACTGGCTAGGCCACTCCAGAACCTTGATATGCTTCTTACGGAGCCACTCCTTGGTTCTCCTGGCTGTGTGCTTTGGGTCATTGTCATGTTGGAAGACCCAGCCACGACCCATCTTCAATGTTCTAACTGAGGGAAGGAGGTTGTTCCCCCAAAATCTCGCAATACATGGTCCCGGTCATCCTCTCCTTAATAAAGTGCAGTCACCCTGTCCCATGTGCAGAAAAACACCCCCAAAACATGATGCTTCCACCCCCATGCTTCACAGTAGGGATGGTGTTTTCGGGATTGTACTAATCATTCTTCGTCCTCCAAACACAGCGAGTGGAATTAAGACCAAAAAGTTCTATTTTGGTCTCATCTGACCACATAACTTTCTCCCATGACTCCTCTGGGTCATCCAAATGGTCATGGGCAAACTTAAGACGGGCCTGGACGTTTGTTGATTTAAGCAGGGGAACCTTACGTGTCATGCATGATTTTAAACTATGACGTCTTAGTGTATTACCCACAGTAACCTTGGAAACAGTGGTGCAAGCTCTCTTCAGGTCATTGACCAGATCCTCCCGTGTAGTTCTGGGCTGATTCCTCACCTTTCTGAGGATCATTGATACGCCACGAGGTGAGAACTTGCATGGAGCCCCAGTTCAAGGGAGATTGACAGTCATATTTAGCTTCTTCCATTTTCTAATAATTGCTCCAACAGTTGATCTTTTTTCACCAAGCTGCTTGGCAATTGCCCTGTAGCTCTTTCCAGCTTTGTGGAGGTCTACAATTTTGTCTCTGGTGTCTTTGGACGCTCTTTGCCATGTTAGTAGTTGGAGTCTTACTGATTGTGTGGGGTGGACCGGTGTCTTTATGCAGCTAACGACCTCAAACAGGTGCTTCTAATTTAGAATAATCAGTGGAGTGGAGGTGAACTTTTTAGAGGAGGACTAACAGGTCTTTGAGGGCCAGAATTGTTGCTGATTGACAGGTGTTCAAATACTTATTTGCAGCAGTAACACACAAATAAATTATAAAAAAATCATACATTGTGATTTCCGAATTGTATTTTATAGATTGTGTCTCTCACAGTGAACATGCACTTAAGATGAAAATTTCAGACCCCTCCATGATTTCTAAGTGGGAGAAGGTGCAAAGTCGCAGTGTTCAAGTACTTATTTCCTCACTGTACGTATTGTAACAACTAGTGAAAGTGGCTTTTCAGATTTCCATTTTGGATGAGAAAGACTGAGGGACGACGACTCAAAATAATTATATCTAATAATTTGTTTAGCATTAATCAACAATCCTGACTGATAGAAGCTACTCCTCCACCTCGGCCAGTTGTTCTAGGAACATGAAAATTTAAATAATTAACAGGAGTGGATTCCATAATACTAACAAAATCCTCCTGTTTTAGCCAGGTTTCTGTCAGACAGAATAAATCAATATGATGATCAGTTATCAGATCATTAACTCACAGAGACTTAGAGGAAAGAGATCTGATGTTCAACAATCCACATTTAATGATTTTAGTCTATTGTTCTGGTAAAGTAACTGTGTTTATTTTTATAAGATTCTCTTGATTTATTTATCTAGAACAGATTTTTAATTTGAGCCGTGGGCGAGTTGACACTGTTTCAGTGGGGGTGTGGGTGGGTAACAGAGGAGAAGCAGCAGAGAGGTGTGGAGGACTACAACTCTGCTTCCTGGACTGGACCCTGGGTTGTCAATAATTTGGAGGACAAACAAAATCTTATTCTAGAAAGAATAGCAGCTTCACCCAAAGTGGGAAGGATGCCATCTTTCCACATCAGAACAGGTTTGCCCCAAAAATCTCGCCAGTTACCAATGTGGCCCAAGTTGTTATCAGGACACCACCTGGACAGTCAGGGGTTGAACGACGACATACGACTAAGTGTCATCGCTGGTCAGGTTGGGGAGGGGAGAAAGAAAACTAGTTATTGCAAAGTTACACACCAGAGCAGCATTAATTTTAGTGACCTTCAATTGACACAACCGGGTGTCAATAACCTGACGTGAATGCTAATCTTACAGTATTTAACCTTAGCCTTAGTCAGCAGTTTCAGGTAGGATTCAATGTTGCCTGCTCTGGTCCCCTGAATGCATTTGACTGTGGCCGCTGGAGTCCCACGTTTCAGACTATGGGGCTGCAAATTACCAGGGGCTGCTTCTAAGAGGGTGAGTCACTGAGCGAGGAAAATCGATTGGAAACGTGAACAGGTCGGTGGTGAACTGGGGGCTTAGCCTTAGCACTGCACTTACTCCAGACCATCACCTGGTCGGCCTGGGGTCCAGGCTGCTCAGGGTCTGCTGGAGGAGCTAGTCTCAGACTCAAATAGTTCACCTTTCAGCTGTAGGTCTATATAATCATTTTTCTAAAGCCTTTTGCTGTAATTAGTTATTTGATGTTTACAATAAAAGAAAAAACACTAATTGTGTGTAGTCAGGAGTTAGAGCTCTGCATGCCAAGTGTGGCTCCAAAAAGACAATATGGCAGCACCTGTAAACTGAATGTTTTGGCTTCATTTTCAGAAGTAGATGAAATGCATCATCCATTTTTCATCATCCATTTCGTATGCATGTACAGTATGCATGTACATATGCATGTACAGTATGCATGTACATATGCATGTACAGTATGCATGTACAGTATGCATGTACATATGTATGTATGAATGAATGAATGCTAAAGTTGTTACTCCAAAGAAGTTTGTTGGATTGACCAAATACAGCTGGCCCCAGCAGGAAAGAATGGTTGTCTTGTGAATACAATGTTCGTTACAACAAGTGATTATTTATGCTCAGTGCTCTTTGAAGTCACCCACCCTTTACTTCCTATGGTTGACCACAAATCGTCTGTGGGGAGCACTGACCTACAGTCAAATTTATCCTCTTAAAGCTGAATTGATTTGCCCTGGTCATACTGAGCAGATTCATATGGCTGTCAGATGGATTGAAAACCAGACAAGTACGTTGTTATATTTTACTTCAGCTTATACACAAATGTACATTCAGCCACCTGCACCTTTACGACTAAAATAGTTCCATCTAGAGACTCTAAACTGGCCAGCATGATTCACATTCACCACTGAATCATACAGTAGGTACAGTACTTGGCTGTTGTCTGGAAAATGAAGCCAGGAGCAAGAAGATGATGAACATCACTTCAAAAGAGCAGAAATTCTGACTCTTGTGGTGAATAAAAAAACAAGTTAAGCCATGACAAAATTCTTGAAGTGAACCAATACTGATGTCGTCTCATTACAAGGACTCTCAACTGATTAACATGAACTCCCATTGACAGTCATTTAGCTCTCTATTCAGACTGTAGCATTCCTTTAGACAACAGAGTAAGTTTTTATAAATTATCTATACTGGCTGTTATTTACCTTTATTGTATGTCAAAAACTAATCACCCACATTTACAAGTCCTTAAATTTCTTCTTTTTTTTTTATAATCAGTTGAAAAAAAAAGAGTTTTTCCACACAAAAACCATGTTACAACTGAAAAAAGCAAAAGTAAAAATAATAATAATACTGGCTAAGAGTAGGTATGACAGAGTCTGATGTATTGCTGCAGTAGTTTCTCTAGCTAAATAATATCTACTGAGGTTTTACACCATGAAAATTTCTGTAATCTTTCTCAAACATAAATGTTTGAAAATCAATCTGATTATTAAAAATTTGCAAACATGGCCGTGAAGAAAACTCGAGAGCAGGTTGGATCCTCAATGAACTTGTCTGAGGTTTTTGTGGAGAACGTTTTGTGCACTCGCCCTGATCCTAGACCTATTGTTTGCCAACACTGAGGGTGAGATTCTTCTTCCACCTAAGATTTAAACAAATGAAGGCTAGTTTTGCCTGTTTTCTTAGTTTGTTAATCAAAACCCTTATCAGTTTTATTTTGTTGTAATTTTGGTTTATTTAGAAAAAAAACTACTAGAATGTCTAATAGCCTTCACACAAGACCAGGGGTCTGCAACCTGAGGCTATTTGACGCTTTGACCAAAACCAACACAAAAATCAAGTTAGTGTTTTTATAAACAACTAGTTTAAGCAGTTTTTCCGTCACATTTTTGCAAACGCTTGAATGATACGACTTATACAAGGAGCAAAACATGATTAGATTTAGCTACCGGTACTTCTCTTCCAACTTCCAGCCTTACATTGAGATCTTTGTTGCAAATCAGCCAGAAAACTTTTAGAAAACCTTCAAGTTGCTTAGACGAGGTGATTTGACAACAAGAATGAGAAAAATAAAACGTAATTAAAGTCAAAGTAAATAAAATAATAATAAGTCACAACTGCATATCAAACAAAATTACATAATTTTTATACACACATTTATGCTTTACTACTTTAACGTGGTACAACTAATAATTTTACCACAAATAAAAGGACTCTAAAAACCTGCATGGTCCAGTGTTGTAATTTCTTTTGCAAAATTGGTATGAACTACTGTTTGTTTTTCCTTCTTTACATGAAGGTCTTTTATTTTGTCCTAAAATGTAAAATATCAATAAATGTTAATTCATTATATAATTTTAATTTTATGGCACCTTGCAGTAGCGCAAAGTGCCATTCTTACTTTTAATTACCTGACCTCACCAGGTTTGTGTGTAATGTTGTGGTCTTCAATGCACAGAACATTTATATTTGTAATAAATTGTGTTGGCATGTGAATCACCTTCAAATTCAAGTGTCATGCATGTGAAAATGATATCAGGTTATTTGAATGCGTTTATGTAAGATGATCCTGCGGTTTGACTTGGGATTGTACAGTTTTCATAATCTTGTCAATTTTATTTTTACTGCATCGCTTGTGGATCATGTGCTGAAGATGTGTAATAAAATGTGAACTCTCACCATTGTTTCCTCTCAAAAAAGCATCCCCGTACTTGTTCTTGAGCTGTCCATTGACATACTCCTCCGTCTGCTCTATGGCAATGTTCATGTAACCGTCCAGGCAGGCCAAAACACCTGTACATTCACACAAACAATGGTTTGGATTAGTCTACCTTCCAGCTGTAGATCAGGAAACAAGAAGACTTCTGTCATGTTGGCTGCTTTACCTCTATAATCAACACCAGAGTTCAGTTTGACCACCACAGGTCTTCCAATTATCTGCTTCAGAAAGTCACTCGGCGTCTGCTTTCTCAGACTCATCTTGACTTAGTTCCTAAAAATGAAAAAAAGTATGTGTACCGGTAAATAACCACAATTAAACAGATGAAACACCCACACTTGCCCCCACCCTCATTCGCCCCACTCTGGGCCCATGAGCAAGGTCCTTAACCCCCACCATGTGCTCCCTAAAAAAAAAAAAAAGGTTTCCCTTGAAAAAGAGTTCTCGTGGCCCAATAAAACTAACCTGGATAAAAAAAGGCTAAATGAAAAAAAAAAAAAAAAAAATTAGCATTCACTAAGTTAGTTGCATCACTCCATTGAAAATCTCAAACCATGTCTTAAAGGAACATGTTATCTTATATGATTTACCTAAACGCGAACAAATTAACGCTAATGTTGTGCAAATGCACAAGCTAGCTGTTAGCCGGCTAGCACAAGTAGCCGGCTAACGGCTAACTACCAATGGTTCCGTTAACCCGTTAACAATAACACCAATAATCTTTTAAATACATTATAAAATTACTGTCGTATCATAACGAACCAAAAAACAGAGAAAATCCTTCAGACTATTTTTATTTTTGCTTTTATAAGCAGCACGGACGCTGCTGTTAATCCACTACGCGAAGGTGTTGTACAGGACTAAGATTGCTTACAGCTTCAAATACTGAATAATTATTTTGGATAAAAGACAAAACGTTTCAAACAAAGAATAATTCGTACGGAGGTTTTGACTCAACCTTGTTAGATACATCTACCGGTATGCTAACGAATTCACTCACCAGCTAAATGTTTTTCAAACGGCGTGGTAAATGCGTCTAGCTACACTACGGAAAGCCCTTATGGACAAACAACTGAAACGCGCAGGCAAAAAGTTTTTTCATAACAATAATAACAAAAAACATTTAAAAAATGCCAATTTCACATGTAACAAATCTATTTCAGCTAACATATTAAAACTAAACTTCCCTATCAATAACACAATTTTTATCCAAGAATATGACATATTAGTATAACTTCGTTATTATTAACATCAGAATATGTAGACAATTGAACAGGGAAAAAAAGAAACTTAAGGAAATCACATTACCTTAAGATATTAAAAGCAAAAATTAAATCAAGACCTGGGGTTTATAACAACTTAAACTCTGATATGATAGAGAAAAGTTTGCAGGTGCTTAATTAATTAAAATTAAAAAAAAGATTTACCAAATAATAAAAACTCATTTTTTAAACGCTTTTACAATTGGAAGAGCTTTTGTAAAATGACATTTATGAATCTAGAATTTGGCAAACAATATAATATTCAATTTTTTTTAAATTCTTTAATAAAATTCCAAATTTGATTTCTTTCCAGGAAATAAAAAAACAATTTGAAGAGACTTAGATATCAACCTGTTATGTATCTCCTTCCAAAAACCACTTACAGTCTCACATTCATAAAACACATTTTGTTGATTCCAACAAAGATTTACAAAAATAATAATTCTACTTTTCAAAATTGAATACTTTTTTAAAGAACTCCTGTGAGGGGTAAATTTCATTTACAATTTTAAAGTGGATTTCTTTAACTTTAGGAGGGATTGGAAATTTCAAAAATTTAGTTCTGATTGATCTAATTTCTTGTTTGTTAAAGTTTTTAAATTGATATGTTCTTTTGGAGGTCCCAGGATAGATCTCGTTGATTAAAATATTTCTCAAAACTATGTTATTGCAATTTTTTCATCTACAAAGTTTATATCATTAATTATTATTTTACGCAATCTGGGGGTCGGTATCTGATCTAAGTTATTCTTGATTAAATTAATCATAACATTTGGAATGTTATCAATCACTTTTTTATAATCCTCAGTGGTACAAATTATTTTATATTTATTACAAAATTCTTTGTATTTTAACTAATCTCCTTTATCATTTATCAAATGAACAATAGACCAAATCTGTTTTTCCATCCATCCTTCCATAAACATTTATTTTCTTCTCTTTAGCATCACCCTGTTTTTCCACAATGGGACATTATGTGGACTAAAGTTATGCCTGAAAATCATTTTCCAGTAAAACAGGACCTGCTGATGAAAAGCAGAGTTTCAGAGGTAATTTTGAAACCTCAAAGTCACATTTCAACATGAAATCAATGCCACCTAATTTCTTAAACACGAAGTTAGATAAAGAAAACCAAATATCAAATATTCAGGAATGAATGGGTTTACCTCCTGGGTTTGGTCCAGGTAGTGAAAAGGCCAGACTTCAGGGGTATCTGAGGCAGGCTTGAAACACAAGAGTCAGGGTGGCTTCTGGGTAATACCAGATGGCTAGGCCTCAGACTGACGAAGCCTCTTGGATGAGGGGCGAAACGTTTCTTTTT
>NC_056513.1:29876279-29879378 GCF_014905685.2 Nematolebias whitei | reverse complement strand
GGGGGGGGGGGGGGGGGGGGACTGTTCAGTGATTTGTAGACATACATCAGTATTTTGAACTGGATTAGAAAGTGAACCAGTAACCAGTGCAGTGAGGCCAAAACTGGTGTAATGTGCTCTCTTTTGCCTGTACTGGTTAAAAATAGGGCTGCTGCATTCTGGACCAGTTGTAGTCGTGCAATGGAGGTCTGACTGATACCAAACAGGAGTGAAATGCAGTAATCAAGCCTAGATGTAATGAATGCATGTATTACTGTCTTCAGGTTATTTTTAGACAATATGGGCTTCAGTTTAGACAGCCGCCTCAGTTGAAAGAAGCATGACTTAACGATCATGTTTACATGATTGTTAAGTTTCAGGGAAGGGTCCATTATCACGCCCAGATTAGTGACTCTTTGTTTTTTTGACAGGGTTAGAGCGAAGAGGTTGATGCAGTGGTTTGTGATCGTGTCATTGGGAGGGAACATCATGACTTCAGACTTCTTTTCATTGAAACTTAAGAAGTTTAAAGCCATCCAGTCCCTGATGTCAGCCAGGCAGTCGAGCAGCGGTTGAATCGAGCATGTACCATTATGTCTTAGGGGGAAGTAAATTTGACAGTCATCGGCATAGAAGTGGAAGGGCATGTTGTGTTTCCGGAAAATAGCACCAAGCGGCAGCAGGAATAAAAAGAATAGGAGGAGACCCAGGACGGACCCCTGCGGAACCCCCCATTTAAGCTCTGCCTCTGCGGAACTAAAATCCTTGATGGAGACACAAAAGGATCTGTCAGTGAGGTAGGATCTGAACCAATTGAGGGCAGACCCTGTGACGCCCACCCACTGCTCTAACCTAGCAATGAGGATCTCATGTAGATGGTGTCAAAGGCGGCCGTGAGGTTCAATAGGACAAGCAGCACAGAATCACCAGTATCTGTGGATCTGAAGATGTTGTTAAAGACCTTCAGCAGGGCAGTTTCAGTGCTGTGGAGAGGTTTAAAGCCAGATTGGAATAGCTCTAAGATGGTGTGACCTTCCAGGAAGCACTTCAACTGGGACTCTACTATTTTCTCCAGTACTTTAGAAACAAATGGGAGTTTGTAGACAGGCCGGAAGTTGGACACGACTGAGGGGTCAATGTTTGGTTTTTTCAGGAGAGGCTGGACAACAGCATGTTTAAATGATTTTGGCACCACGCCAGTGGATAAACTACTGTTTACTATATCAAGAATGGACGGACCTAGAGTTGGAAAAACCTCCTTTAGTAGTCGAGGGGGGACTACATCAAAGGGGGAACCAGAAGGTTTCAAGCTGCACATGACCTGCTCTAGAGAAGATTGAGTGATGGGTTCAAAATGGTCAAATGGAGCTACAGATTGAGGTGGGATGGATGGGTCATGAGTTGGAGGGGAAATGAGAGCCCGGGTGGTCACAATTTTTTCCAAAAAGAAATGTAAGAAGTTTTCGCACAACTCAGTCGAGGCTTCCAGAGGTGATGGTTCAGTGAGGTGGAGAACAGAGTTTAGGGTGGAGAAGAGGACACGTGGGTTGCGAGAGTTTGAGGTAATTATATCAGAGAAGTATTTGGATTTAGCAGCTTTCACTGTTTTCTGATAACGGCGCCAACTCTCTTTAAGTATTTGAAAAGAGACCTGCAGCCTGTCTTTCCTCCACTTTCGCTCCGCCCTCCTACATTGCTGCCTAACGGCCTTGGTGACGTCACTCAGCCAAGGTTCTGCTCTGAGTTTTGATTTTTTGGTTTTAACAGGTGCAACATGATCCAGAGTCTTTAAGCAGACAGAGTTGAACTGGGATATCAGCTCCTCCGTGGTGGTGAGAAACACCAGGGGCTGAATTATCGTTTCAGAGTTATAAACATCTGTGAAACGTGCAGCAGTGAAATGGTTAATTGCCCGGGTGCTACGTTCAGGAATGCACGACTTAGGAGTTAGATGGGGGAGGGTGAACTCAAACTGGACTGGCATGTGGTCTGAAAAAACATTATCACCAATAACAAGATTATTAACAGTCACATCATGAGTTAAAACAAGGTCCTGTGTATGTCCACGCTCTTGGGTGGGACCGTTCACATGCTGAGTTAAATTAAATGAGTCCAATAAATCTAAAAAGTCCTTAACCAAGGGCTTCTCAGGACAGCACACATGCAAATTAAACTCCCCAATAATCAAAACATGCTCATATTTTGGTGTGATTTCAGCTAAGAAGTCAGAAAACTTATTTATGAAATCCTTAGATCGAGGTGGGCGGTAGACGAGTGCAAATAACATCGGAGGTGAATGTCCGAGTTCAAAGACGCTCAGCTCAAAGCTGGCGCAGGAAACTGGGATGGGCAGTTGTTTACAGTCAAAAGTTGATTTGAATATTGTTAATAATCCACCACCGTGCCGGCCTGATGGCCGCGGGCGTTAAAATACAAACAGTTCGGTGGCAGTAATTCCGTCAAGGCGCTGGACTCACCCGGAGACATCCAAGTCTCTGTGATGCAGAAAAAATCTAACTCGAGCTCTTGAAAGTAGTCCCTGAGGATAAAAGTTTTGTTGGTAACCGATCTTGCGTTGGCCAAACACATACGGATACTGTCCAAAGTGGAGCCAGCAGCAGTAGAGTTAGAGCGCGCTAATGGCCGCAGATTTTCAATAACAGCCCCTCCGGGTCAGTCCGAGCTGCGCACCGGTTGACAACTCCCATTGGTTACCTGGTCCGGGCACGCGGGAAGCTGAAGATGAAAACCATGACTGCCAGCTGAAGAGGAAGATGCCGTGCGCAGAGCTTTAAGCTTCACCAGCTGACCAGCACGTTTTCCCGGGCGTCTGAAGCTATGTCTCCGGGCAGGGAGGTAAGGAGCCCAGCGGAGGTAAACTGGCACATCCACCAGCAGGGGGGGAGGAGGGGGCGGGGTCCAGAGGTACGCTGATAATGGTCTAGCAACTTCAGTGACAGAAAAACGAAAATCCAGAAGCTGTTGTCGGTCATAAATGAGGAGTGAATTCATGCCACAGATAAAATACAAACAAAACAGAAATAATCCGAACACCATCAGCAGAGGTGGATTGCAAGCCATGCACACGGGCGCCATCTTACCGGAAACTATATATATATA
>NC_056513.1:29871621-29876179 GCF_014905685.2 Nematolebias whitei | reverse complement strand
TGCCCCCACCCTCATTCGCCCCACTCTGGGCCCATGAGCAAGGCCCTTAACCCCCACCATGTGCTCCCTAAACAGGTCTCTCTTGAAAATGAGTTCTCGTGGCTCAATGAGACTAACCTGGATAAATAAAGGCTAAATGAAAAAAAAAATATATATATATATATATATTGCAAGACTTTTCTTCTTGTAATTTTAATGATTATGGCTTATAAATAACGAAAATCCAAAACTCAGTGTCTCAGAAAATTAGAATATTGTGAAGAGGTTCAATATTGGAAACTCCTGGTGTCACACCCTAATCAGCTAACTAACTCGGCTACCTCGGTAACGGTAACTCCTAAACATGGACTACAAATGTTGCATTCCTCAAATCAAGCCACTCCTGAACCAGAGACAATGTCAGAAGTCTTACCTGGGCCGAGGAAAAAAAGAACTGGACTGTTGCTCAGTGGTCTAATGTCCTCCTCTCAGCTGAAAGTAAATTTTGCATGTCATTTGTAAATCAAGGTCCCAAAGTCTAGAAGAAGAGTGGAGAGGCCAAGAATCCACGTTGCTTGAAGCCCAGTGTAAAGTTTCCACAGTAACTGATGATTTGGGGTGATGGGTCATCTGCTGGAGTTGGTCCACTGTGTTTTCTGAAGGCCAAAGTCAACGTAGCCATCTACCAGAAAAATTTAAAGCACTTCATGCTTCCTTCTGCTGATGAGCTTTCTGGAGATAATGGTTTCGTTTTCCAGCAGGACTTGGCACCTGCCAACACTGCCAATGGTACCATGGCTGGCTGTGTAATATTCTAATTTTCTGAAACACTGAATTTAGTTTTTTCTTCATGTGTAAGGCATAATCATTAAAATTACATGAAATAAAGGCTTGAAATAGTTCACTCTGTGTAATGAATTTATAATTATATAGTTTCATTACAATCTATATATTATATATATATCTATATATGTTTCACTGTTAACTGATAGTGAATTGGGTCAGATGGTGGAAGATGTAGTGCAGACCCGGCAGACCAAAACGTGTGGTGAGTGTTTGCTGGGAACGCCTGGCAGAAGAACCCGTCAGAAAAATCTGTAACTCTCACCTCTGGGAGAGCTTCAAAAGCATCCCAGCTCAGGTGGGGGACATCGAGTCTGAGTGGGCCATGTTCCACGCCTCAGTTATTGAGGTGACTGCCTTGAGCTGTGGCAAGGTTTTTGGTGCTTCTCGGGGAGGCCATACTCAAACTCGGTGGTGGACACCCCAGGTTAGGGAGGCTGTCAAGTTGCAGAAGGAGTTCCATTGGGCCTTGTTGGCTGGTGAGACCCTAGAAGCAGTTTAGGAGTACTGGAGGGCCAAGCGGGCAGCAGCCTTAGCTGTTGCTGACGCAAACGATTAGATGTAGGAGGAGTTTGGTGACATCTTGGATAGAGGCTCTCGGTTGGCTCCGAGGACATTCTAGCAAACCATCAGACAACTGAGGAGGGAAAAGCAGCACTTTACTAACACTGTGTTCAGTGAAGATGGGGTGCTGCTGACCACAACCAGTGATGTCCTCAGGAGGAGGAAGGAATACTTCTCAGGCATTCTCAATCCCACTGGAACGTGGGACACTGGGCCAGCTCTTTACCTTTCCAAGGGTCTTTGAGGGGTCATGGGAGTTTGCCCGTCCGGTCTACATGTGTTATGTGGATTTGGAGAAGGAGTTTGACCGTGTTCCTCATTGTGGAGGGTGCTCGGCAAAATGGGATTGGGGCCCCATTGCTACGGGCTGTTTGGTCACTATACAAGCGGTGCGAGAGTCTGGTTTGAGTTGCTGGCAGTAAGTCGGATCCCTTCAGGGTGGAAGTTGGACTCTGCCAGCACTGCCCATTGTCACAGATTCTGTTAATAACTTTCATGGACAGAAATTCTCAGTGCAGCTGGGGGGGGTGGGGGGGGGGGTGTCTGGTTTGGTGGCCTCAGAATTCCATCTCAGTTATTTGCAAATGATGTGGTCCTGTTGGTATCATCGTGCTGTGATCTTCAGTTCTCACTGGAGCGGTTCACATACGAGTGTGAAGCGGCTGGGATGAGAATCAACACCTCTAAATCCGAGGATATGATCCTCAGTCAGAAAAGGTTGATTGCTCTCTTTGGTCATATTGCACCACTCTATCTAATCAAGATACTCAAAGCGCTTTACAACTAGGGATGCACCGATCCACTTTTTTTTTTTACTTCCGATCCCAATCCCCAAATCTGGATATCGGCCGAAACCAATACCTTTCAGATATCATCATCATTATTGTTTTTATATGAGGCTATAATAATCTCCTCTCAAGTACGATTTGTACAAATATATGCATGCATGTCCAAAAAGGCAACTTGAGGCAAGTTTTATTAATGGTAGATAAAGTTGGAATTAAATCCTGCTAACACAAAATGTTTTTTTTTTATTCCTAGCTTTAAAGTGGATATTAAGGTAATTAATTTAAGTGACTGTCTAAATTATTTTTTTTTAAATAAGGGGCAGATATTTTTTTCTTCTTTCTGCACTCTTTTCATTCAATGTTTTTTTTTTTCTTTTTGATGATTTTATTTTGTTTCTTTTAAATGAATGAATTAAATAAAATAATAATAATAATTAAATGGCTTTAAACATCTGCTATGTTCATGGCATAAACCAACATGGACATGTTCCTGTTTTTAGTACTTTGCACTTTATAATGTAGCCGTTTTTGTTTCGTTTTTTAAAATATAATTTGCTTGTAATTTTCAATGTTTTTTTTTATTTTTATGATTGTCTACTGTTGTACTGATAAATCTCTCCTGGAGGGTAAACTATATCTTGGCTGCAAGTATCAAGCTGTGAAATCCTTCATTTTCTACAACTGATAGCGGTTGGTCATTAATTACGATGACGTTTAGCAACTTCTCGGTAAACATTCGAGTTCTGTGGCTTCAGCAGGGCGCTACTCTTGTTCAATCCGAAGCAGGTAGTCTGATTTTGGTCAGCCGCGCTCAGTCTGCCCCTCCTCCAAGACGGGCAGACTGAGCGGGGCAGACTGAGTGGGGCAAATTGGGCGCGGCTGGCTGGGGTCGGGCTGCCTTCTACGGATTGAACAAGAGGATTGCCCCGCTGAAGCCACAGAGCTCGAATGTCCAACGTAAAACTAACTTTACTGCGGTTTAATGTGGTGCTATGGCTCTGAAGACATTGCACATTGCTGTCTTGCGGTGTTTAGTGTAAAACACTTCCACACAGCGAACATGTTTCAGTGAAAAGTTGGTTAGCTGTTAGCCACAGTGCTGCTCACTCGGTCTTCACGTTGTAGCTGGCTGCAAACTATGAAATGGATTTCCTGAATGTGAGGTGGGTCTTATTACTCTGGGTTTCATGAGACACACCTCCGTTCAGAAAATCCATTCCATAGTTTGAAGCCAACATGCATCATGGATCGGAAATCTCTGCAGGTTGGATCGGAAAAATCCGACACATAAATTATGCTGGTATCGGAGGCCGATACTGATACTGGAGTGGATCGGTCCCATCCTTATTTACAACACAATTTGTGCCTTCATTTATATCCATACACACACATTCATACAGCACTCTACTACTTCACTACAAAGCTTTAGATCACATTCATACACTGATTAAACACAACAGAGGCAATGAGGGGTTCAATGTCTTGCCTAAGGACACTTCAACATGTGACTGCTGTTGCAGTCGAACCCCAAACTCTCACATTGGAGGACGACTGCTCTAACTACTCAGCCACAGCTATATATATGTGATTGTAGAACCACAGTGAAAGGATCTCAGAAGACCAGAGGAAAATACCTGGTGCCTGTTGTCACTAAATAAAAAATAATAATTTCCCCGACTCTTACAGCGATGGTCGCTCTGGCACTATGGTTGGGGTCATGACCTAATGTTCTGCAGCCATAAAAAGCTGCATTCAGTCTGCTTGTGGCCCTGAGTGTTCAAGTATGTATGTGTCATCCCGTCCGGTGCAGAAGTCTCCTCTGTGATGTAGCAGCTGCCAATAGGCCGCAGCATTATATTTAGCGCCAAAAAATAAAAAGCTTCAATGTGGGCGTGCATGTGTATAATTGTTTCTCTTAATGAATACTACAGTTTTCTTAATTGTCATTGTTCTACAATTTCTTGTTAATTAAAAAAAAAAAAAACTGCCAATAAAACTAAATTTAGGGCCCATATCTACATGGTAATGGTGGTGGCGCAGAGGTTAAAGAAGGTGGGCCTGTGATTGGAAGGTTGCCAGATAAACTGCCCGGACCGACATCAAAATATGGGTGGGAAAGGTGAAACACTCTGATCTGCCTCTACCCTCATTTGCCCAACTCTGGGCCCTTGAAAAAGGCCTTCCATTTGCTTCCCCGAGCACCCTAGATGATGGCAGCTCTCTGCTCCACACTGAGGGCTGTGGTAGCTCGGTGATCTGTGGTTGCGTCAGGAAGGACATCCGGTGTAAAAACAATTGCCAAATCTTGGTGTGACTTAGTTCACTGTGGCAATCCCTGAAGAAGGGAGCAGCTGAAGGAAAGAAAATAATGAAAATATATATAT
>NC_056513.1:29867896-29871521 GCF_014905685.2 Nematolebias whitei | reverse complement strand
GGTGACCGGACCCTGAGGAGGATTGTGGAGAAGGGCCGATTCCAGACCTTGGGGGACCTGCGGAAGCAGTGGACTGAGTCTGAAGTAGAAACATCCAGAGCCACCGTGCACAGGTGTGTGCAGGAAATGGACTACAGGTGCCGCATTCCCCAGGTCAAGCCAATCTTGAACAAGAGACTGCGTCAGAAGCATCTCGCCTGGGACTGCTGCTGAGTTGTTCAAAGTTATGTTCTCTGATTACAGTAAATTTTGCATTTGTTTTGGAAATCAAGGTCCCAGAGTCTGGAGGAAGAGAGGAGACACAGAATTCACATTTCTTGAGGTCCAGTGTCAAGGTTCCACAGTCACTGGGGTGTCATGTCATCTGCTGGTGTTGGTCCACTGTGTTTTATCAAGCGCAGGGTCAATGCAGCTAGCTATCAGGAGATTTTGGAGCACTTCATGCTTCCATCTGCTGAAAAGCTTTATGGAGATGAAGATTTCATTTTTCAGCACGACCTGGCACCTGCTCACAGTGCCAAAACCACTGGTAAATGGTTTACTGACCATGGTATTACTGTGCTCAATTGGCCTGCCAACTCTCCTGACCTGAACCCCATAGAGAACCTGTGGGATATTGTGAAGAGAAAGTTGAGAGATGCAAGACCCAACACTCTGGATGTGCTTAAGGCCGCTATCGAAGCATCCTGGGCCTCCATAACACCTCAGCAGTGCCACAGGCTGATTGCCTCCATGCCACGCCGCATTGAAGCAGTCATTCATGCAACAGGATTCCCGACCAAGTATTGAGTGCATAACTGAACATGATTATTTGAAGGTTGGCGTTTTTTGTATTAAAAACACTTGTCTTTCACTGGTGGGATGAAATATGCTAATTTTTTGGGACAGGCATTTTGGGTTTTCATGAGCTGTATGCCATAATCATCAGTATTAAAACAATTAAAGACCTGAAATATTTCAGTTGGTGTGCAATGAATCTGAAATATATGAAAGTTTCATTTTTATCCTTACATTATGGAAAATAATGACCTTTATCACAATATGCTAATTTTTTGAGAAGGACCTGTATATGCAATTTATCATTTTCAACAGGGGTATTTCCAAATAACATGAAAATAGCCAAGGTAATACCATTATATAAGAGTGGAGAGAAACGTGTGTTTAATAATTACAGGCCAATATCGTTGTTGCCACAATTTTCGAAGATTTTAGAGAAATTATTTGTCACTAGATTAGATGAATTTATCAATAAGCAAAATATATTAAGTAATAGTCAATATGGGTTTAGACCTAAAAATTCTACGTCAATGGCACTCATGGATTTAATGGAACAGATAACGACTGCTGTGGCTCAAAAAAAATATTGTATTAGTATTTATGTTGATCTAAAGAAAGCATTTGATACTATTAATCACAATATTCTTCCCAAAAAACTAAATAATATGGTATTAGAGGGCATGCATTGCAGTGGGTATCTAGTTATCTAGAAAAAAGGAAACCATTTGTTCAAATAAAATGTAAAATCTGAATTCTGTAATATTACATGTGGAGTGCCTCAAGGCTCTATACTTGGACATAAGCTATTTATTTTATATGTGAATGACCTGATAAATGTGTCTGGATTTTTTAAATGTATTTTGTTTGCAGATGATACTACTTTTCTTTGTGTGGGTGAAAATGTTGTGCAAATGTTGAAGATGGCACAAACAGAATTTGTGAAAATACAAAATTGGTTTCAACTAAACAAATTATCTTTAAATGTAGATAAAACAAATTATATGATTTTTAGTAACAACAAGAAAGTGCTTGATACTCCATTTAGAGTCAATGGAATTGAAATTAATAGAGTCAATGAGGTGAAATTTCTGGGTGTCATCATTGATGAAAAACTAACATGGAGATCTCACGTAAAAAACTTAAGAACTAAAATAGCTAAATCGATTGCAGTAATGTACAAAGTTAGAGAGTTATTCAATGATAAAGCAATGTTTCTATTGTATAATGCCATTATTGATCCACATTTAATTTACTGTATTGAAGTCTGGGGTAAAGCATGTAAAACAATTACAAATCCTATTTTTATTTTACAGAAAAGAGCCATAAGAATTATTACCAGAAAAGATTATAACCATCCGTCAAATATATTGTTTCATCAGCTAAAGATATTAAAATTTTATGACTTGGTTGATTACAATATCTTACTGTTTATGTATGGGGCCAACAAAAACATACTACCTACTAACATTCAAGGGAAATTTGTTAAAAGAGAAAGTAATTATTATCTTAAGGGGATGGAGATGTTTGTGAAGCCGTGGTGTCGCACCAGTCTGAAGATGCGATCCACTATATCTCAGGGTATTAGAATGTGGAATGATCTGGAGGTTGATATTAAAAATGCCAAAACTATGTACATATTCAAGAAGATGATAAAAAATTTTTTTTTTTTTAAATATTAAGTATAATGTGAGTTCATAAAAATTGTTTACAGTTGATCTTATATTTTAGCTAAGTTTTTATTTTATTATTTTTTTTTATTTTTATTAATTCATCTTGCTTTTGTATAGTAATTTTGTTTGGAATATATTTTGGGGACAAGGGGCAGATATTATAAGAACTCATTCTTCTTCTGCTACCTTTCATTTTATTTCTGTGATTGTATATCTTTTTTCTTTTCTTTAAATTGTATTATATTTGTTGTTTGGATGAAATGAAATGAATAAATAAAACATATATACTGTACATACATTATGTATACACATACATACACATCTAAGCATACATACACACACATAAGTGTCCAGGGGTGCCGCAGATTTACAAGACTCTATTTTTATTGTATGGGGAAGAGTTGGAACAGTCTTGAAGTTGAAGCGAGTTGACTTTCTGTGATGGCCCCTGCAGAAGAAAGCATTCAAAAGAAAAACATTTATCTGAAAATAATTATTTAAATCAACTGATTTCAACCTGACAACACTAGTGTTTTAATGAAGAGGCCTGATAATCCAGTTGAGTCATCCCAGTTACCCCCACTCACCTACTATTCATTTTTCTCATTATTTTCACTCGGAATACTGTTGTGTTGCTTGAAATTACCCAGAAGCTAACAAAAATTCTTGAACTTTCAGAGAAAAAAGCTGAATAAAACCTGGTTTTATGCCCTTCTTTTAAAACAGCTTAAATCTGGGTAAGACATCAGGCTATGGCCTGACTGTTACAATCATCATAGAAACCGGATTCCAAAAAAGTTGTGACACTAAACAAATTGTGAATAAAAACTGAATGCAATGATGTAGAGGTGCCAACATCTAATATTTTATTCAGAATAGAACACAAATCACAGATCAAAAGCTTAAACTGAGAGAATGTATCATTTTAAGGGAAAAATCTGTTGTTTCCAAATTTCATGGCGTCAACAAATCCCAAAAAAATTGGGGCAAGTCCATTTTTACCACTGTGTGGCATCCCCCCTTCTTCTTACAACACTCAACAGACGTCTGGGGACAGAGGAGACCAGTTTCTCAAGTTTAGAAATAGGAATGCTCTCCCATTCATGTCTAATACAAGCCTCTAACTGTTCGATCGTCTTGGGCCTTCTTTGTCGCACCTTCCTCTTTATGATGTGCCA
>NC_056513.1:29863951-29867796 GCF_014905685.2 Nematolebias whitei | reverse complement strand
CCACAGGCTTCAGGCCAGGTTGAGAGAGCAAACAGGACTGTGGTGAGTATTTTGAAAAAATACGTAGCCGCAAACCACAAGGACTGGGACGTGAAACTCCCTCTGGTCCTCATGGCCATAAGGGCCACTCCACACACGTCGACTGGCATCTCTCCTTTCGAGATGATGACGGGTCGACAAATGACTCTCCCTCTACACCTGTTGTACCAACCAGGCAATGCTGCCATGGCAACAGCCTACACTACACAACAATACATGAAAGACTTAGAAAAACACCTTAAAAACACTTTTGCTTTCGCACAGAAAAACCTGGAAAAATCAGCTGACGGACGCAAAGCGTACTACGACCAAAAGGCCTCTCACGAGGAACTCCAAGTGGGAGACAGGGTCTGGTACTACACGTTTGCCCCCACAACTGGGAGAAGAGAGTCCGGGACCGGAACTCTCGCCCGTAAACTGATGCCCAGATGGACTGGACCCCATCTGATAACAGACAAACTGTCCCCAGTTGTCTATCAGATAAAAATCAGCAAAGGCCAAAAAGAGCCGACTGTTAAATGGGTACATCGTAACCAGGTTAAACCACACAAGGCGTGCAATAACTCCTCAGGAGACAAAGATCTCACAAAATCTGACCTCGTGGGAATAAGGGTCATCCAAGCAGAAGATAACTAATGGATAATAAACTTAACCATAGTTTAAACTTGCGGGTCCTACCCCCGACAATTAAGAAGCTAAGACCTATCTCTTTGTGTTTCCCTAGGACAATGATGGTACCACTCCTGGTAATCTTCACCCTCTTGGGTGCCACCCAAGAAGGGCAAGCCGAGATCGTAACCCTTGGGCCCACCTCAGGCATCGCTCTGCGGGACCAGCCGGGACTGCTCATCACAGATTGCCGCCTATACACTCGAAAGGTCTTCGTCCGCTTCGACCCCCAAACCGTGATCCAACAACACATTAACATTAAAAATGAGTGGTTAAACAAATCATGGTACACAGTATCCCTAGAGGGTGCTAAAGCAGAGATCCAACACGTCCTAAAGCAACTACATAAGTTCACCTACACCCAACAAGAGTTGGGTGGAACACGTAGAAGGCAAAAGCGCGACATCGGCGGGCTTTTACTCGCGGCTTCCTCACTCGGATCGCTGTTTAGCCTGGGTTTGTCCGCAAACAACACTGTCAGTATAACGTCCCTAAAACAACACGTGTATGAAGTAGAGAGCGAGGTCCCAAAGATCCGAGCACAAATGGACCTCCAACTAACACAATTGACACAGGTGACTAAAACCGTAAAGGATACTGTTCTAGTGCTGAATACGCACACCCAAGAAATCAAAGCCCTCGTACATGCGGTAAATGAGTTAGCCCTTAAGGTTGAAGTGGATTACGCTGTCGCACACCTAATGGATAGGATTTTTGCTGACATGCTTAGAGATATCAGTTCGTCGGTAGATACACTAGCCACCGGTAGGATCCCACCGTATCTAGTCTCTCTACAGATGGTGAACGACATCCTCAGCTCCGCTACGCGCAAAAGAGTCACGCAAATACAGGCTCACCTGGCTTACACTCTCGGTAGCGCAATCCCAATCTACGTCAATCACAAAACGTTTGAAATGGCGTTCATTATCAACCTCCCGATAATTCCCTCAAATGGCATATACAGACTCAGGGACGTTGTTAATGTTGGCAATTGGCACGGTGAAAACCATGTTCAAATTGACACACCAAGGATGGTTGCGTACCACGACGATAACCCCTCAGTTTATCTAGCTCCAAACCTTCAGATGTGTGTTCTCACTCGGGAGATACATTATCTGTGCGCGAGTAAGCCGTTTGTTTGGAATCAAACTTATGCGGGTTGACACCTATTCCGAAAAATTCTAAGTGCTCAACGACCGTAACGCCTCGACACATGGCTACAGCTGCAAAAGCGGAAATAATTGGCTCACGTTGGCTAGTGAACGCTCCTCAAAGAAAGGCGATCATAGCCTACGATCAACCTGGAGCAAATAGACCTTTGACGTTACCGGACAAAACAATGTGGATCAGTGTTCCCCAGGGAACAACCATACACATTGGTGATTTGACACTCTATCACCTAGATCCGGAACAATGGGACGCGACTCTGGATGACTCAGAGTACCTGGTGAACATGTCTATAGACATAGATCCAGAAACTCTGGGAAGGATCCGTTTTGAAGGCACCAAAGTCGTCGACGTGGAACCAATAAACCGAGTTCTCAAGTCCCTCAGGTCCACAATTAAGAACCCGATCCAACCAATTACCTATGCGTGGTCAAGCGCGGACATGTTAATCATAGCCCTGCTAATGACGATAACCCTCGTATTGTGTGGGATACTCGCATCCCTGTTCCGGGGCCACACGTCACTCCGAGTCGACCTGGATCGCCACGCAGCGCATCTCGATATGATTATGTCCCGCGTATGCGGGTCTGCAAAGAAGCCACTCACACGGGACAGCGTGACTGAATCTGACAACCAGGGTGAGGTGAAGCAGTGAAACGATGTTTTTAGTTGCTTAGTCACTACTCTTGTCGGTGTTGAAACGTTGTTGAATTGGTTTTGGTTGTTTCTGAGGTAAGAATGAATTTTGTTGTGTAGTTAAGTTAGAGACTAAGAGGCCTTTAACCATGCCAACATGTAGTTCATTCGTTAAATTGCAATCTTTGCGGAGTCAATGTAAATTAATGCTACCTTAAGTACCATAATCTACATTGGTCTCACAACGCTTAAGCCGAATCTACTCGAACAATTCTATTCGGGGGGATAGCTAATTCTTTTTGATGAGTCTCGCCATAGACTTCCAAAACATTTATGGGGAAACCAAACACCCAATCTCAAGTTGTTCGTCTAAAAGACAACAGACAATTGAACCAAACTATATTTTACCATGTAAAGCTAACTTAAACCAAGTTAGAAATGGAAAAATAGTTTGGACCCCTTTTCTATAGGTATAAACCCCTGTAGTTACCCTTTTCAGCATGTTCCACCCCTTAACTGGTAGTTGTAGCTGTTCCCAACCATAATAGCTTACACACCAGGTGCATATAGTTTAAGGCCTTATGTAAAATCCCCTTCATAAGCCCACCTTAAACCACATAATTGCATGTCACATTGAATCAGAACGGCACAGACTGGACGTCGCCCAGAGACGACCTTCGCTGGAGGCGACCTGCAATCCTGACGTTGGTCTCCACTCTTCATCCAGTGGCCGCATCTTCAGTTCAATCCAAGGGTATCCCTATGTATGCTGATCAATCAACACTTCCAATCGTTGTGGATTTACCGTTGTGGATTATATGACTTTTTCCAATGGATTACAGACTCTGTTTCCAAGGGGTTAAAGCATTGCTACAATGGAATTACCAACAGCATTATGGAATTATAATCAACACAATGGAATACCAAGAACATTGTGGAATTACCTTTGACTTTTGTTTTCCTTGCTAGATTACATCAAGCTCAAGGACATTTGAAGGCGTAAGTTCATGTTTGGAATTCATCCCCATGGACAGGTGATGATTTCCAAAGCGGGGACTGTAGTGAACTTGACCTAAGGTCAAAACCCTTGACCTTAAGAACCTTGTGGGACAGAAACTGTCATTTCATTGATTTGAATCCAGAAATACAGGTTCACCCATCCTGAGACTTTCTTTCTTGAAAATTCAAGTGAAAGAACACTCTCTTTTCTATTATCATTACTGTTTTACAAATGTTTGATAATCAAAGTGTTTTAGTTCAAACATTTTAGATGTTACAGTGAACTAATGTTGTGAAATAAAGATTGTGTTCTTTGTTGAATTTAACATTCCTAT
>NC_056513.1:29856709-29863941 GCF_014905685.2 Nematolebias whitei | reverse complement strand
AACTAATCCACTGTTTATGCTTGTGAATTTGTGACTACTTTATGATGTGACTACTTTATTGACTTCTGAGTTTCTTTACTTATTAAATATTCATAAATTTGAAGGTGCGTTTGTCTTATCTGATGTGCATGATTTGACTGACCCCTGCAGGATTGAAAAGGTAACTTCAGACTCGGGTGGAGAAGTGAGATTAAAAACACAACACTAATCAATTTTATTAACTGTAAAACAGTAACAATGATTTTTTAGTTGCTTATGCAAAGTAGAATTCATGTTAAGGCCTGTTACAGAGTAATTATGCATTTTCTGATTTCTGTCTTTGAATGAGCAGTGTACGTTTTCCAAGGTCAGGAGTCGAAGCAGACAAGTGTTGGAACAACTGTCTTGTTTTTAAATCCTCTCAGACGTAAACAGAGAAGTTGGCACCTGTTTCTCCAAACTCGCCCAAACATTTCTCTCGCCTGTCTGGGAAACATTTTCAATCTGTTCCATAACATTCTTGCTGGTTTCTGACTTTCCATAACACCTTACATCACAAAACACACCCCTGTCTGGTTGATATTGACCAATCAGAAACTCCCAAATGAACCGGAAATAGAGCTCTTTAAAATGTCGGTACTTCCTAGTTCTCCCGGTTCTGTGAAGCCCAGTTCGGTGAAGTTTCAGTTCTGTGAGTTGCCGTTGGAGTCGGGCTGGAGAGTTTGCAGCTCCAGTCGTTTGGGAGAACAGAAGTCCAGCCATGATAAGGCTCTTCCGAGTTTGGGATTATAACATCTTCCACCCGTTGAGGTGAACTGTTGTTGACGAAGTCCCGTCACCACTCCGGATATATCTCTGCCATCCTACGGAGACGCTGAAAGGTAGCGTTAACTGGAGCTCCTCTTCCGCTGATTCATCGTCAGAGAGGTAAATGAGCCTAGTCCACTACTGAGCGTACCGAGGAAAGCTGGGTCGGATGGAGGGTGTCGTTCTGTCAACACTTTTCACTCATACACACCACATTCTCCCTCATCCATCTTTCACTCCCACTAAACTTCATCTTTCCATCTTTAAAAATTCTTCTATCAAGTAGAAATCATTGACAGATATTTTAGAAATGTCTGAAGCAAAGTTCTCAATCACTGCCGTGTGATTTGATGTCTGCTGTTCTGCTGAAAAGTGAAACAATCGCCGTATTGTTTCTCACTACCTGTAAAGCTGATTAATTATGTTGTTATTTTCATATTTTGCCAAATTAATGTAAATGTTTGATGTTAAACTTTGATTCTGTAAATAAATGGCCACATTCATTTTGATGGGTCAAAGATAAATAACGTCTCACGTTACATTTTATTAAATTCAATGCACGTTATATACAGTCCAGAAAAATGAAAGAATCCGTTTGAATCAGGTGAATATCTCAGGATATGTTCATCTACATATACAAACGTGACAACAACAAAAAAATTACATCTCAGATCATTTTTTTCATGTTGATTCATGTGGTTCTTACCTTGAAACCGTATGTTCAAATGTGCATTTCTTAATAATCATCTTTAGTTTCCTGTAGTTGTTTGAGGCTTTAAACAACTACATCCCTGACCACATCACATTTGTGATTTTTATGAATGCATTTTTCTAATAAGAAATTACTCAGTTGGTTTAACAGTTTATGTTTTTTTACTCTACAGGAGTCAAGTTATGTTTATTAGTCATTTACAAGGTTAACACAAGGTTAACAGTACAATGAAATGCTCAGTAAAGTAGTGATAACCAGTCAACAGTACTTATTTTGAACAGGAACAAGCTTATTACGTTGTTTTTGGACATAGAGTAGTACATCTACAGCTGCTCAACGTTTTAAGTCATCCTGATTTAAATAGGCCACCACAGATAATTAAAAAATACTATAACCCATTTCACACATATTGAGCTCAAAGTTGTTTAAATTTGTAGCATTTAAAGTGACAGGTAATGTGCATTTCTTATAGCAAGGCTATTTTTTACTTCATTGTTTTTTCTTTTCCTCTGTGTTAATCCAGGCACTTTCCTTGATCAGTAATTTTGTTTACAAATGATTTACATGTTTTACAGTCAATTTACAGAGGACTTCTTAAACGATTAAGGATCAAAATTTACATAATTTACATGCACTGCGAATTATATGCTGAAGTGACGTATTTATGGATTTTTTCCTCATATTTATAAACCCATTTTTGGCTGTGATATGACCGTTGTCATTCATTCTGTCTGGAAAAAAATTAAACACTACCATTTTCAGCCGCTAGATGGCACTCGAGTAGTATGGCACACCGTTGTATTATGTAAAAGGTAAAAGTGGCTATTAATGACACAATCGACTTGTCATAGCTGCGTCTGCCTGGAGCAACTGGATCAGCTTCATCTCGCTGCTCTGCCCCAGTGAAATACAGCTAATGTGACCACTGAAGTGCATTTATTAAGTAAAAGTTCAACTGAGACACAGATTTACTATAAAGTCGAGGAAACAAATAATTGTTTTTAGGTGATTATCTTATTAAATTTCGAAGAAATGCGCAAAGGCTCATCCGTGCGCGTGCCCGCTTCCGCAAATTGGGTTTTGAAAATGCTGCTGATTTGACCGTCAAAGTGCATTTATTAAGAAAAAGTTAAATTAAGACACACATTTGCTATAATTTCAAGCAAACAAAGAATTGTTTTTAAGTGTTAATCTTGTTAAATTCTTGTTAAAGTCCTCCCGTGCACGCTCCCACGGCCGCCATTTGACAGTCAATCGATTTTTGGCACAACACCGGCCCACATTTCCGGGTTGTCAGCAGTGATGCGTAACCATAGGCGTCGCAAGCATTATATGCGAAGGGGACGTGTCCCCCCACCCCCCCCACCACCACCACCACCCCCATTTTAAAAAGTTCATTTGGACCCCCCCCACACACACTTTCACTATAAAACAATAGTTCAGTCAGCGCTTTCTCTTTCTTTGTGAACAAATCCATTCCATTTGATTAATAGGAGATTACTCAAACCACTAAAATCCACTCCAGGTTTTCCTGGTTACCTCCAACTCTCCACCATCCTGCAGTGTTTCTGTTCTGCCCACAGCTGAATTTACACAAACTTGGTGAGAAACATGCTTTAAATGGAATTAAAGTAAGGAAATCTAGATGAAATGTTGCTTTTTTGTACACTAGTGTACACTTTTTTGTACACTGGTGCATGCACACGCACACACATACACACACTATAGTGTTTCCCCCCCACATTACAGATGCTTCTGCTGCCCATGCGTGTAACAAACGTGACGCGGCAGCGGTGATGCATAATAGATGGGACGAATACGGTGAAGCGACATATTTCTGGACTTTTCCACTTTTTTGGACATATTTGGACTGATGCAACCTATAGGGCACTGCGACGTGTACGGCGGAAAATATGATAGTAGTTACAAAAATTATGAATTGTGGTCACTTCTTCTTAGTCACACTGAAACTTCTGCTCTACAGAATTTCATCTTTGAACCACTAAAAGTGTGAAAGTCTGAAAACAAAGTCAGCAAATTTAAATATCAGGCCAATGAGCGTTAGCCATCTGATCATGCAGTATAAGGCAGAGGCACAATACAAACATGTGCATCATATGAAGCATCTATCACCAAATTTAATTTTAGATCACATGAATGAGCTCATGCTGCAGCTCAAACAAAGAACATACGAAAAATGATAATCTCCCACATTTTCTTTTTTTTACCTTGCTTGTCTAATTGAGTAACAGATCTGTCCTGTCCTCCTGAATCCTTTTAATAGACAGCCTATGATGTCATGGCTGTGTTATATATTTCTTATTGTTTTTACTTCATTGTAGACTGAGGAGAGCTGTGAATTCAATTAAAGGACAAACCCCTCAACGCTGAACCATCAGGACACCAACAGAGATGCCAACAAAAGCCAACAGAAGGATCAACTTTTTCCGATCGCTCTGGTCCCAGTCCCAGTTTTTCATATTTGAGCTGAGGCCTGTAGCTGATGATATAAAAACTCCACGAAGCTAAATTTACAACAGGACAGATGAAATTGATATGCACTTGAACAGCATGATATGGTTTTATTAAGGCCTGTCATGGAAAGCAAAGTGATTATAATGTGTATTTATGTGTGTGTTGTTAGGAAAACATCTCAGAAACCTCTGAACAGACGTTAATGAAACTCACTGAATGTACACCTACAAATAATTTACTTTTGGAGTTACTCCAAATTAAGGTGGCTGTCACAGCTGATCAACATTAGTCAACACAAAAATGGCTGCAGCACAGTAAACATTGCCGATATTGAGCTAAAATGTTGGCGTGGTAATAGCTGAGTCATTCAAAAAACACAATCCAAGTGCTATTTGATCATGATCACTGTCAACGTTCAACCAAATTGAACTTTGACCTCATCAAATGCAGCATGGCAAAGTAAAATAGTTTTTGTGCGATGTATGCAATTTGAATTAATGGGTTTCAGGACGTAGTGCAACCTCTGCCCTGTTTGGTCTGAAAGTTCCCCTTTTCTCCAAACGGAGATATCTACAGCAGGTAAGATAATAACTACTAATAAGCTTTTCACAATTCAGTTCAATTCAGCTTATTTATATAGCACCAAATCACACTATAAAAAAATGCTCACATACATAAAAGGTCAGTTAATAATGTTATTAGGAGCCAGCAGATTGTTTTGAGTCTTCAGTTTGTCGCAGCCTCCCATCCTAAGCAAGCACTGAGGCAACAGTGGAAAGGAAAAACTCCCTCATGAGGAAGAAACATTTAGCAGAACCAGGCTCGGGACAAGCGGCCATCTACTTCGACTGGCTGGGTTTGAGAGGAACAGGAAGGAGAAACGGATACACAATGGCAGGTCCAGGATGGAGGCGAACAGGTTTTCTCTAGGAGGAAAGACAACAAGACATAAATCACATGTTCAGAAAGAAAAATTACAAATACAAACTATCTAATTGTTTGCATTTGTAACTATTAATTGGATAAATGAGGTCAGTTTGTCTTCCAGTAGTCTAAGGTTGTATCAGTATAGGATAAAGAATAGGTCAGGAGACCAAGCTGACTATAGGATTTATAGAAAACCTTTCCAAAAGAACTGACCACTTCAAACTCATAAGAACTTCTCAAGCTTCTCATTGAAACAGAGGTCAACAAACGAGGTGACATCTTTCGTTCACCAACTAATCAAACGAGAAGTGGCAGGACAGATTTTTTATCTGAAAAAAATAAATAAAATCTAGAGCTCTTGAAATAGTCTGGCATCTCTTTGCTTCCTTCCTCCGAAGAGTGACGAGCTGCTCGTATAGGTGAGCCTCCCCTGTATGAAATGAGAGCTGCTTCATGCACCACTGTAATGCACGCAGGCACTCCGATTGGCAAAACAAGCTGCGTGCATGGAGGAGTGCCATCTACGAATGAGTGTGTGTCGCGTGTCCTTCTAGAAATAATATTGAGGTCGCTGATATTTAAATGCTGTCTCCAGGGGCTCATAGTTTACTGCACAGAAACAGCAGATGCACCAATCGAACGGAGGGGGGGAGGACGACCAGTAGCCGTTCTAGCTGAGCTCTTTTTAATTTTATGCACGTGTAATTAAATGCAGGGAGGTGTATTTGATCCTGTAGTCGATGTTTTACAAGTCTTATCGGAGCAGTTTTTGATGGTTCCCATCAGGACCCTCTGTGTAAAATGACACAGCGCCTGCAGAGGCTCCCTGAACTCAGCCTGCAGTGTTTTTGAGTAAAAGTCTTCCAGCAGCTGTCACAGCTAACAATTAACCACTGCACAGCTGGTTGTCAAGGGTGATAAACTTGCTCCACTGACTGTTTAAACCTTGTCACATATTTTATGTTATTTATTTATTTATTTGCATTTTGGTCCCATCTTGCTCAGTTAAAATGTTTTCTTTACAAAAAGTTGTGGCCCATTCATTTAAGCAATTTCTTAATGCCATAACAATGCATGGATTTTACAATAAAACACTGTTGAGATGGTTTTTTTTTGGCTTCATAGCTAATAACCCCCCAGGCTTTATGAAGCGTGCCAATGCACAAGCTATCAGGCACACTTATTACTATTCTCTTTAAATATTTGGTCCTGTGTCTCATGGCACAGCTATGAAATAAATCCTGCAAGTTATACATCAACATGTGAGGCTTGATCATTTTTTATTTTCATTTACCCGTTATTTATACAGGTAGTCTCATTAAGTCACGAGAACTCATTTTCAAGAGAGACCTGTTTTTGGGAGCAGATGGTGGGGGTTAAGGTACTTGCTCAAGGGCCCAGAGTGGGTCAAATGAGGGTGGAGGCAGGTGTGGACGTTTCACCTTTTCCATCCACATTTTTAATGTTGTCAGTCCGGGGAGTTGAACCTGTGACTTTCCAATAACAGGCCCATCTTCTCTAACCTATGATGGCATCTTCAACTCCAAGTCCACGCTGATAAGCAAACTGCAGTGTCCTGATATGTGCTTGTTTGTTTAGTCAGGTGGGCCAACAGGAGTCTCTCTAGGACCTTCATGATGTGGGATGTCAGGGCAACAGGTCTATAGTCACTGAGTCAGAGTCAGAGTCAGAGTTTCTTTATTGTCATTCGCACCTCATGTGGTACATGTGGTGGAGCGAAATTATGTACACAGGGTCCCAGTTACATCCAACAATAAAATGTATAAGAAAAACAGTAATAACATCTAAGATATGAACTAAGAAAAACATCAACTAAATATACACTAAGCACTCATAACATAAAACATTGAACATCACCACAAACATGAACATGAGTCTGTGAGCAGATGTGCACGCATGAACACATCAACATTGAAACAGATCAGCAGCAACATGAAACAGATCAGCAGCAACATGATATGGTTTTTCACAGTGATTATTCTAGTTAGAGATTCATGAGTCTAACAGCCTCAGGGTAGAAGCTGTTCCTCAGTCTAGTGGTTCTACACTTAATGCTCCTCAACCTCCTTCCTGAGGGGAGTGGGGCAAAAAGTGTGTGTGCTGGGTGGGTGGGGTCCTTCATGATGCAGGTGGCCCTCTTCCTGCATCTGGAGGTGTAGATGTCTGTGATGGTGGGGAGACTGATTCCAACAGATTTCTGTGCAGCCTTCACCACTCTCTGCAAAGCTTTTCTTTCTGCAGCTGTGCAGCCTCCATGCCACACATTGATGCTGGAGCACAGGATGCTCTCCACTGCACACCTGTAGAAGGA
>NC_056513.1:29855571-29856609 GCF_014905685.2 Nematolebias whitei | reverse complement strand
CTCTGCAAAGCTTTTCTTTCTGCAGCTGTGCAGCCTCCATGCCACACATTGATGCTCGAGCACAGGATGCTCTCCACTGCACACCTGTAGAAGGAGGTGAGGACTGAGCTTCCTTCCCAGACCAGCTCGCCTCAGCCGTCTGAGGAAGTAGAGTCTCTGATGAGCTTTCTTGATCAGGCTGGTGGTGTTGTTGCTCCAGCTGAGGTTGTCATTCATGTGTACACCCAAGTACTTGTAGCTGGAGACCACTTCCACCGCAGATCCTCTTATGTTCAGGGGGGTGTAGGTGTTTTTGTTCCTTCTGAAGTCCACAATCATCTCCTTTGTCTTCTTCACATTGATGTGAAGGTTATTCTCTCTGCACCAGCTCTCCAGGTGTTCCACCTCCTGCCTGTAGCTGGACTCATCATTGTTTGTGATGCATCCCACCACCGCTGTATCATCTGCAAACTTTACAATGTGACAGCCTGGATGGGTAGCTGCACAATCATATGTGAGCAGAGTAAACAGGAGGGGGCTCAACACACATCCCTGAGGAGAGCCAGTGCTGAGGGTTATGGTGGAGGAGGAGAGGTTGTGGATCCTCACTAACTGTGGTCTGTTTGTTAAAAAGTCTAGTACCCAGTTGCAGATGGAGGGGCTTAGTCCTAGTGTGGATAGTTTGTCCATCAGGGTTTGGGGGATCATGGTGTTGAAGGCGGATGTGAAGTCCACAAAGAGCATACGGACGTAAGAGTTTTTCTGCTCCAGGTGGTTGAGTGCAGTGTGGACCACAGAGGAGATTGCATCCTCTGTTGATCGGTTCTCACGGTATGCGTACTGATGAGGGTCCTCGTTGATGTTGATGGTTGTTTTGATGTGAGTCATGACCAGTTTTTCTAAGCATTTAGCGACTATCGGGGTGAGGGCCACTGGCCGATAGTCATTCAGACCAGTCACTGTAGAGCTTTTTGGGACTGGGATGATGGTGGCAGTCTTCAGGCAGGTGGGAACTGTCTCCAGGGTAAGTGAGGTGTTAAAGATGTCTGCCAGCACCTC
>NC_056513.1:29854278-29855471 GCF_014905685.2 Nematolebias whitei | reverse complement strand
ATATATATATATGTATAGTTTTATGTAGCAGCTCCAGCTGCATGAAAACTCTCAGTTTTCAAGTAAAATCCACCACTTAGTTGTTTCAAACCAGGGGTCTGCAACCTTTTTGATCAAAGAGCCATTTCTGCTCCTTCACTCATTAAATAAAAAAGAACCCAGAGCCACAAAACCTGAAGATCAACTGGTGGTCCATGGGCCACTTTGAGGGGGCATTTTAAAACTAAAAATCAATAATGAATTTCAACATTTATTCATAGTTTTACATGTTGGGACAAAAAATAACTCTATGCTGTAAAGAAGTAAAATCTTCTAGTTTCTACCTTTAGATGAAAATGAAGACACTGAACTCTACAGGCCTATGTGACCTTTCTGTAAACAACACCATCCCCACCACAACAGTGAGATGCTTTCCCAGTAACAAACCCTGGATCACCACTGACCTGAAGGAACTGCTAAACCAGAAAAAAAGAGCCTTCAGGGAGGGAGACAGGGAATTATTGAGGAATACACAGAAGCAACTAAAAGTCAAGATAAGAAACAGCAAGGAGGTGTACAAGAAGAAGCTGGAGAGCAAGCTCCAGCAGAACAATATCAGAGAGGTGTGGTCAGGGATGAAACAGATCACAGGCTTCAAGCAGAAGGAGGATCAGAAGGATGGAAGCCTGGACAGAGCCAATGAACTGAACACATTCTTCAATAAGTTCAGTTCAGGAACAAGCTCAGCATCCTCCTCTCTTGCCCACAGCCAAACATACATACCACCCTCCTCTGACCCAAGGCTGTCCTGTCACACCTCAAATATTGTATCTACCACCTCAATCATGGACCCTTCTTCTACATGTTGGTCTTCAACCAAATCAGAAGATGATGATACCTCCTTTGCCTCCCCGCTCTGCATCTCTAGAACTCAGGTGAGGAAGCAGCTGGAGAGACTGAACTGGAATAAGGCTGCAGGTCCAGATGGTGTCAGTCCCAGAGTCCTGAAGGTCTGTGCATAGCAGCTCTGTGGGGTTCTGCAGCACCTCTTCAACCTTAGCCTGACCCAGGAGAAGATTTCAGTGTTGTGGAAAACATCCTGTCTTGTTCCAGTGCCAAAGAAAACTCACCCATCAGTCCTCAGTGTCCTCAGAGAGATTGTTTTGATCGAACAGACTGGCAGGTTTTCAGAGAAGCTGCTGAAAATGGAGGTT
>NC_056513.1:29852477-29854178 GCF_014905685.2 Nematolebias whitei | reverse complement strand
GGACACTAAACAAATTGTGAATAAAAACTGAATGCAATGATGTGGAGGTGCCAACATCTAATATTTTATTCAGAATAGAACACAAATCACAGATCAAAAGTTTAAACAGAGAGAATGTATCATTTTAAGGGAAAAATCTGTTGTTTCCAAATTTCATGGCATCAACAAATCCCCAAAAAGTTGGGACAAGACCATTTTTACCACTGTGTGGCATCCCCCTTCTTCTTACAACACTCAACAGACGTCTGGGGACAGAGGAGACCAGTTTCTCAAGTTTAAAAATAGGAATGCTCTCCCATTCATGTCTAATACAGGTCTCTGACTGTTCAATCGTCTTGGGCCTTCTTTGTCGCACCTTCCTCTTTATGATGCGCCAAATGTTCTCTATAGGTGAAAGATCTGGACTGCAGGCTGGCCATTTCAGTACCCGGATCCTTCTCCTACGTAGTCATGATGTTGTGATTGCTGCAGAATGTGGTCTGGCATTATCGTGTTGAAAAATGCAGGGTCTTCCCTGAAAGAGATGACGTCTAGATGGGAGCATATGTTGTTCTAGAACCTGAACATAGTTCTCTGCATTAATGGTGCCTTTCCAGACATGCAAGCTGCCCATGCCACAAGCGCTCATCAATCAACCTTTATTTATACAGGTAAATCCCATTGAGCCTCGAGGACTCATTTACAAGAGAGACCTGATTTCAACAAAGAAAGATGACAACAATGGACAACAGCAACAACAATAAGCAGTTATAAAAACTCATACTACAGTTTTTTTTTTGTTTTTTTGTTGCTCATGCAACCCCATACCATCAGTGATGCAGGCTTCTGAATGGAGCGTTGATAACAACTTGGGCTATCCTTGTCCTCTCTGGTCCGGATGACATGGCGTCCCAGTGTTCCATAAAGAACTTCAAATCGTGACTCATCTGACCACAGAACAGTCTTCCATTTTGCCACACTCCATTTTAAATGACCCCTGGCCCAGTGCAAACGTCTGAGCTTGTGGAGCTTGCTTAGAAATGGCTTCCTCTTTGCATTGTAGAGTTTCTGCTGGCAACGGTGGATGGCACAGTGGATTGTGTTCACTGACAATGCTTTCTGGAAGTATTCCTGAGCCCATTCTGTTATTTTCTTGACAGTGGCATTCCTGTTTGAGGTGCAGTGACGTTTAAGGGCCCGGAGATCACGAGCATCCAGAAGAGTTTTACGGCCTTGACCCTTACGCAGAGCGATTGTTCCAGATTCTCTGAATCTTTTGACGGTTGATGATGATAACTTAAGTCTTTGCTATTTTACGCTGGGTAACACCATTCTGGTATTGCTGCACTATCTTTCTGTGCAACAGTGGTGGAATTGGTGATCCTCTTACCATCTTGGCTTCTGAGAGACACTGACACTCTGAGAAGCTATTTTTATACCCAATCATGTTGTCAATTGACCTAAATAGTGTTAATTGGCCTTCCAGCTGTTCGTTATATGCTCAATTTCCTTTTTCCAGCCACTTATTGCTACTTGTCCCAACTTTTTTGGGATTTGTTGACACTGTGAAATTTTGAATCAACATATTTTTCCTTTAAAATGTTACATTTACTCAGATTAAACTTTTGATCTGTCATCTATGTTATATTACGAATAAAATATTGACATTTGCCATCTCCACATCATTGCATTCAGTTTTTATTCACAATTTGTTTAGTGTCC
>NC_056513.1:29846979-29852377 GCF_014905685.2 Nematolebias whitei | reverse complement strand
GTGTGTGTGTGTGTGTGTGTGTGTGTGTGTGTGTGTGTGTGTGTGTGTGTGTAAAGGCATTTTGAACCCTTCCCACACTCTTGCAACATTCTAAACAATTCTAAGCACTCTAAAAGAGCTCAGCATGTCATGATCTCAGCTCCCTGCCTCCTCTGCTCTTTGCCACCTGCAAGTGCTCTTGGCCACGCCCACTTTTCCGTTTTGCTCGAGAACAGCTGATCAGCTGCAGCTGTAAGCTTATCTTGCACTATGGGCTGCACAAAGGTGCAGGATGAAGCTTTTTCTGCAGCTCTGGGTTGCTCAAAGGTGCAACAGGTGCTAAATAATTAAAAATAATTTATTTTAAATAAAAATTCCATGCAGATCGTGCAGCTCATCCATCAATCAGCCAATTGTGTGTCATGTCCAATCTTATTTTGAAAAACCGCGATAGAGCGAGTCCACGAAAGTCAAACCGTGAAGTATTGAGGAACTATTGTATTTTCATTGAGTCACGAGGACCCATCATCCATGAGAGATGTGTGTTGGGCAGCTATGTGAGCACCCGGGTGTGACAATGCTAAATGTTTTTGGCAGCAGGAAGCTCATAAGCTCTCAAAAAAAAAAAAAAAAAAAACATAAATTAGCCGCAGCATTTTATAAGCTGCGGAGTTCAAAGCATGTGAAAAAGGTAGTGGCTTATAGAGCGGAAATTACGGTAATAAGATGTGCGCACCCATAGGAAGTAGAAAGCAAAGATGAACTAAACTGATGGAAGAAAAAATGAATAATAAAAAAAAACCCCAACATATTAGTCCACTTCTATAAAAAAAAACATTAGTAAGAGCCTTACATAGATTAACATTTAATATTTAACAGATTAAACATCGGTCTGCTAATTTACAATAAAGCTTTATCTTTGGATGACATCTAAAGAGACAGGAGAGCCTGAGCACATCAAGACAAGGGCTATATGATTCCAGTATCACTGTGTCAGAGCAATATAAAAAAACTAGAAAGTTCCTGTACAAACTTTGATGGGGCCAAACATTTCAAATTTTTGATTTGACAGTGCTGTGTTGGGGTTCACTATCAGCTACCAACACACCAAATTTCAGCTCAACACGGCAAAAATTCAACAAGTTATAGTCATTTTTTTCTTTTAAGCTATGGTGGCCATCTTGGAATTTAATTAGTATTCGGTATGTAATGGGGAACGTTCTCAGCTATAACCTCACCAAATTTCAGCACTACATGTATAAAAATGGCTGAGTTAAAGCCATTTAAATGTAGCTTTGGTGGCCATCTTGGATTTTTTATTTGAATTCAGTATTTATTGGACTTTGCTCTCAGCTACCGCCACACCAAATTTCAGCTTTATACCTCTGAAAATGGCTGATTTATAGTACCATATTCTTACATTTTAGCTCAGGTGGCCATCTTGGATTTTTGCAATGCAATCATTCTGTTAGGGATTGTTCTCAGCTCCCAATACACCAAACTTCAGCTGAATAGCTCTAAAAACAGCTATGTTATAGCCATTTGAAATTAGCTTTGGTGGCCATCTTCAGGCAGTCCCCAATAAATAATTTGTCTTTGTTTAATATTTTGTAATTACGATTCTAAGTCTTTAACTACACTCTCCTGATAGAAGTCACTCATTTACATAATCTGTGTAAACAGTTTGGTTGTTTGCAGTTAATTCATAGTTTTATATAACTTATTGTGTGTGCAACACAAGTAAAACACAAACAGCAAAAATTGAAATTAATAAACATGTCTAAAAATTCTTCAACACTGTGGTTATACTTTTGAGTTATATGCATTTAAATTAGTCTGGACACACACAAGGATAAAAGTTAAGCTTTTATCTAAACTTCCATCTGTACCCAAGAAGTTGTTTTGTGTTTTCTTTCATATGATTATGCACTTTAAAGCTCATGGAGTCTGCCCTCGTCTGAACGTAGCAGTTGCGGGAAGAGCTGTTGAAAGTTTCCTTAGCTTGAAGTGGTAGTTGGGGGGATGTTTTTTTTTCTCTCACACAAGCTGCATCCTGTAATGTGGAGCAGATTTCTATTGTGGAACAGCTCTGGGAAGGGGACAGACAAAACACACCTGCCAGCCAGTGCCATGCTCCACAGGAAGTTTGGGAGAGGCATGTGCTTAGATAAACATGATTTATTCTTCCCTCCACGGGCTGAGGCTGGACTTGGACTGGATTAAAATAATAAAGGCTTGCAGACAGGCATCAAACTGTGGTTAATATGCATCCACATGGATTTTATTCAATCTTAAACTAAAATAAAACGAAAGCTTTGGGACTTGAATCCATATTTTTATGGATTATGGAGTGTATAAAGGAGTTAATTGTATAGATAAGCAAAATGTAGAAATGACCTTGCATTAGTAACTCTTGGCAGCACAGAAGAATCCTGACTTTTATTTCGGCTTGTTTTGTGTGCTCGGCTCGCACCTTTGACCTGTTAATGCGTTTCCTGTGCAGATGTGCAGGCCGTGGCTTACAAGGAGCCGAAGCACTGGTGCTCTATTGTTTACTACGAGCTCAACAATCGTGTCGGGGAGGCGTTTCAGGCTTCCTCCACCAGCGTGCTTGTTGATGGCTTCACAGATCCCTCCAACAACTGTAGCCGATTCTGCCTCGGCCTGCTTTCCAACGTCAACCGCAACTCTACGATTGAGAACACCCGGCGGCACATCGGCAAAGGTGAAACACCGAGACAAACTTGTCAATATCAGCAATTTACCCATCATCAGTAAAGAGACTAAATCAATTAATCTTCTCTGTGAGGACTGGGATCCAGTCTGGAACAAAACAATAACTAATCAATTGTTGGCATTGATTTTAGGTTTACCAAACACATACTTTGAAAGTATTTGTAATACAACCAAAGCTGAGTATTATTGTGTGTATGCTCATTAAGCATTCACACTATTGTGATCCTGTTTATTCTTATAGTTACTATCTCTATTACGTACTTTTTTTTTTTACATCTATCTCATGCCACAATTTTTGTGCTATTGTGCATGTGTACAAATCATCTATCAAAACATTCAGCTCTTTCAGGACAATCCTGCTATGACTTTTGGTATTGGTGCAACTTTAGCTTTTTGAAATATTTGGCCTTTTCTGCCACTTTTTTCTCATAGAAAATGAATTGAGCTCAGTTTACATCCTTCAAGATCTTGAAGGTTGAGCATGCATCAGGATATCTTGAAGATCTGTTTACAACTTTTTACTGCTCCTTTCACATTTTGTTCTGGTTCAGCGTCTTTCAGCTTCCTTGTGCAAATTTAAACTTTTTTAAGCTACTTTCAGCTGTTTTTTCAGCTGTTTTTTGCTTATCTCAGCTTCTTTCTGCTAACTACATTTTTTGTGCTTCTGCTAATTTTAGCTTGTTTTGCTCCTTTCAGCTTATTTCTGTAAGTTTCAGCTATTTCAATTGAATTCAATACTACTTTATTAATCCCAAAGGGAAATTATTTTGTTGTTGTAACTCGTTATCCTCATTTCATTAAGAGATATTATAGTTACTGATAACTGTAGGCAGGAAGGATCTCTTGTAAAGGTCCATCCCACAGTGGATCCTAAAAAACTGGCTGCAGATGCCGTCTGATCCGTCCACCCAGACTCGGCTGGCCTCTCGGTTCCCGCGGGCTGTAGGACTGTCTGAATGCCGGGCAGAACTCCTCCTTGAGCGATGGCCACTCCTCCCAGCAGTCTGCCGAGCTCCTCGTCGCTGCGGACAGCCAACTGTAGGTGCTGAGGGACGATCCTGTCCTTCCACTGTCATGAGCCGTGTTTCCTCCTAGTTCCAGATCTCAGTGGTCAGGCACTCGAGCACAGCTGGCAGGTGGATGAGAATGTGTCCACAACTCCTTTCAACTCATTTGAGATTTGGGGCTATAGTTGAGATATTATTTGAGCTTTTGAGATGTTAATCAGCTGCTGTTGGTTGTAGAAAACTGTCTTGTTGCCATGGTTACGCATCATAACAAATGTCCAAAACTAAAAAAGTTCAGTAAAGATCCTTCCAGCTGCACAGCATCTGATACCAGAGGAAACAATCATCCAAAAAACATGTGATTTACATCCAGAAAAAGAGGAATTAAAGTTTCCAAAAGCAAAATCTCAGAATGAAAGTAACAGAGCTGCTCCAACATGCAGCCACCTTGAGCGGCGCAATTCTAGAACAGCTACATAAAGCAGCTGTTTTATGCTAAATTTAGCTTTTTCAGCTAACTCCACATTTTTTACACTCATTTCCACTTTTTGCTGTCCAATTTTGCAAAAATGTGCTCTCTCCACTTGCTTCTGGTAATTTAAACTTCTTTCTGCCATTTTAGCTACTATTCAGCTGTTTTGTTTTTTCCCAGTTTCTACTTTTTTCTGATAATTTCCACATTTGTTTGTGCTAATTTCTGCTTCTTTAAGGCTAATTAGGCACAATTGTGCTCTCTCCACTTCCTTCCGGTCATTTAAGCTTCTTTCTGACTTCTCAGCTACTTTTCAGCTTATCTTTTCTTTTTCTGTTGTTGCTAATTTCAGCTTTATTTTTTTAGCTAATTAACTCATTTTTGTGCTCATTTCTGCTTTTTTTTTTTTTACCCTACTTCAACAAATATGTATTCTTCCTTCTTTCTTCTGCTACCTTAGGCTTGTTCTTCCATTTCAGCTACATTTCAGCATGTTTTTAGCTAATGTCAGCTGTTTTTCATTAAGTTCTTCAGCAGTAAGCATTCACACTGCATTTTCACAGGAAATGCAATTTCTCTAGTTATTTTTCTGTTGTTTCTTAGGTGTCCACTTGTATTACGTTGGAGGGGAGGTGTATGCAGAGTGTCTGAGCGACAGCAGCATCTTCGTCCAGAGCCGTAACTGTAACTACCACCACGGCTTCCATCCCACAACTGTCTGTAAGATTCCCAGCAAATGTAGCCTGAAGATTTTCAACAACCAGGAGTTTGCCGAGTTGCTGGCACAATCAGTCAACCATGGCTTTGAGGCTGTTTATGAGCTCACCAAGATGTGCACCATCCGCATGAGCTTTGTTAAGGTACATTCTTTTGTTTTTCACCCAAAATAAGGTAAAGTTTAATTTTTGTGACTATCACAGAGATGTTTGTTTAACTGACCACAATTACATGTAGGTGACCATTTATTAACAACTGTTTGCCATCATTACGTTAATATGCAAACATCTTGTACACTTATATATATTTTACAGTTTATATTTTGTTTTTAAAGTGCCAAACTATTTTATAATCTTTAAACTTGGTCTTGATCTGTAATTTTTCAAGCTTTCTAAAAGTATAAAAGCACTTAATTTACAAACCGGATTCCAAAAAATTTGGGACACTAAACAAATTGTGAATAAAAACTGAATGCAATGATGTGGAG
>NC_056513.1:29843308-29846879 GCF_014905685.2 Nematolebias whitei | reverse complement strand
TATATATATATATATATATATATATATATATATATATATATATATATAAATATATGAACTGAGTGTATAAAAAGTAACGTATAAGATTATTCTGACAATGACAACTATAGATGTAAATAAAGTGTTTTTTTTTTCCTTTAATTTGGTTTTTGTTCTATAAAAGAAAAAACTAAAATCAGACTGAAGTTCAATCGTTCAAGCCCTGTGTGTGAGTGCGTGTACGTTCATGTGCGCGCCTGTGTGGAGAAAGAATCCTTCAGCTAAAAGTTTGGGAAGTCTTCCTCCTTCCTCATCATCATAATAATCATCACACTCCATGTATTAAACCCCCCTCCCTCCCACCACCACCTTCACGCACTGTTTTCCCAGATTTATTCACGTGCAGCTCGCGTCCGCCTCACTCAGACATTCTGTCGCCAGCGCCGTGACGTAACCTGCGCCGAGGCGCGATGCCATTTCGAGCGTGTCCCTCCGACTTGCCTTCAAGATAAAGTAGTTCCTTTAACTGCTGCAAACGAAAACTCGAGTAAGGAATGGCAAAACACCAAAAATACAAATAAAATAAACAAATAGCATTTATTTTAGAAGATTATACTAACGCATACTATAAAATAACATCTATCCATCATTTTGAGTACATTGTTTACATTTAGTTCTGACATAATCTGTTTTGCTTTCCTTTTGTTAAAAATAATATAACAGTTTTGCATCAGTTTTTTTCTTAATTTATTTGCATTTGACTTAAAATGGGATCGTGTATTATTGGATCTTTATGTGTGGAATTATTTAAATCACAAGGAGAGGACAGTTTGTGATGTTTTTGTGTGCACTATCATAAAGAATTAATAAGATACAAAGAAAATAATAAGATTAATTTTACACCGTGAAATAAGCCTGTCTTTGAAGCATGTGATGATTTTTGTGCTAAATGTCTTTTCTATTTTTAAGTGACAACTCTCTATAAGATAAATGCTGCCAATGAGTTTGACATGCAAGATATTACAATATTATGCAATTATAATACCAATATAGGATGTTGCTCCTCTGTTCCTATTCAAGGCTACTTATCAGAAAAGAGTAAAAAAAAACAAAAAAAACCCATTTTAACATAAACTATTTAAACCATTTTAATTAAGAAGCTTCCAATTTCTTTTCTTCTCCAAAGTGCATCAATTGTGACTAATTCAAACAAACAAATTCTCCATGAAAATTATATCGTTTTGAAAACAAATCTTCCTTTTTGAAGAGAATCACGCATAAATACAAAATCTGTTTTCACGCAGTGGAAGAAGATGCGCCATGTACGTTTCAAAAAAATAGGTCCTATTTCCTGCATCCCTCGGAGTGATACGGCGCTCAGCGGAGGGTGAGACGGCCTCGCGACTGACTGACGCCAGGTCGAGCAGCCGCAGACTCAACTCAGGCAGTTGGAGAACAGAGTGTGGTGTTCACACACAGCACAGAGGTACTGTAAACTTTTATTATTATATTTCATACCATGATAAACCTAAATAAAACCGTGTTTTCGTTTGTATTTCGGTACTATTTTGGCAATGCGCGTGGCTTTGTTTGGAAGTAGTTCCCAACAGTCAGCTTGAGACCAAGACGATCAAGCTTCAGACTTTTTTCTCCTTTACTCACATTTCTTTGTCAAACTGGAAACATACAAAGTCACATGTGCTACTTGTGCATTTTTTATTTTCCAAAGCTAAAAGTTGTGTATTTGAGAAAGCTCAAGCAGTGAGTTGTAGTGATGCTTATAGGAGGAGGTACAGTAAATCTTATCTTATCTTACTTTCCCCTAAATTATCTTGAGCATGCATCTGTTGAGCTCTTTTTAAGCCTTTACTTACCTTTTAAAGAGTATTCAAATCACTCTGAGGCTTTAAAACACATGTAAGTGGGTCCTGTGTACCTGTTAGGTTGCATGTTGCTTTGGATTAATGGGTGTGTGCCATACTCTTAATGTTTTTTACATTTAACTTGCTTATGTTTGTAAAACCCATTGAGTCAATATGATGTCCTCACTGCTCGGTTGTTTGTCAAGCTTAAAGAATCATTTATGACTATTTAAAATGAACAAAAGCAACACTTGTTCAAACTATCAAGGCGTACATTGGAGAACAGGTTGTATTTTCTGTAATAAATAGCAATAACGACTGAACTATAACAAAACTTTGAACTATTGACAATTCAACATATCTATGAATGCATAAAATGGTGTCACAGAACTGTCAAGAAATATAAGTTAGTTGTTATTCAGACAAAAGTGCAACATGTTTTACTTGTCTTTTTATTTTTCTCATTCCCCGCATGCACTCATTGCTTATAGGAGAAAAGAGAATCATAAAGTAGGAAACAAAATCTGCACAAATAAGCTGCTAATAGAAATTCTTTGTTTACCTTGAGTGTAGACCCTCATTTCATAATTGCATATCATATCTGGAAAACAACTGGAGTAAACTTGTAAATTTATTTTATTGCTACAGTTAGGGATAATCTTTTATATGTTTGAATTTGTAGTTTGCAATGAGTATCTATTTAATAAACAAAACATATATCAATTCATAACTACTTATCATACAGTTTATTTGCATAAAATATCCATCATCTTTACCCACTTCTTACTTTTTGGTTCGTGGGGGCACTGGTGTCCATATCCAGTAGTCACTGTGCTGCGAGAGGTGGAGGACACCCTCAGCCTTCTCAGTAACTTGTTGAGTAGGAGGCTGGAGTCGTTTCCAACATCAGCACATAGATGATCTGTGCAGTGAAAATGTTGGTGAACACAGACTGTTTAAACACTGATCACTGAAGAAAATGTCTAACCAGCATCACAGACATGAAAAAGTTATGAAGTTATAATCAGCATCAGCTGTCAATCAATTTTGTTGAGTGAGATAACATACATGTTCAAGAATCTAATAATTGTTTCACAATAAATTTATCTTTATTCTTTATCTTGCAGCAGTCCCAGCTGAATGCATGCAGCTCACAAACTTCACTTTGTTTTTTGTAACTACAGACAAGATCATGAAATCTGATCCACATCAAAATATAAATAAATAATAATAATAAGACGGCTTTAACTAGGGATGGGGCCGATCCGAACCAGTATCGGTATCGGCCTCTGATACCAGCATAATTTACGTATCGGATTTTTAAAACCTTTTTCAAACTAATGGCCAGTTTCAGAACCTACATGAACTCTAGTTAGATACCCAACATCTTTTTTTTGGTTGCAGGTTCCTCAAAAAGAGTTTGATTGGTCTCATTTGATGTTCTCTGTTGCACTTTTGACATCATAATCAAAGATTACTGAAAAAATTATTTTACGTTTAAAATATCATTTTGGGGGCAGAGAAAAGACGTCAACGAGGGCTACATTTGGCCCCCAGGCCTTTAGTTTGACATATGTGGTTTAAACAGTCATTCACATATGGTGAAGTTACTATTGATGAAATTAGTATTGACTGCAGCTGTGTTTTTTTTTCTTTGCAGAGATGTAAAGATTTCAGAGAAATAATGCATTTCATTGAGTACAACAAAGATAATGTTACTAACACTGATA
>NC_056513.1:29811806-29843208 GCF_014905685.2 Nematolebias whitei | reverse complement strand
TATATATATATATATATATATATATATATATATATATACAGACCCTTTCCAAAAAAATAGAATATCATGGAAAAGTTGTTTAACTTCCATAATTCCATTCAAAAAGTTAATCTTTAATAGATGATAGATTCAGGGCCCACAATTTAAACACTGGACCTCAAGCAGTATGGGTTCTGTTCCTCACCTTCTTCCTCCAAACCCTTGGACCTTGGGGAGTGGTGGGACCTGGGGGAGTGGTGGTGCATAGGTTAGAGTGGTGGGCCTGTGATCCGAAGATCGTCGGTTCACGCCCCGGCCCGGACAACATCAAATTTGTGGGTGGGGAAGGTGACGCACCCACACTTGCCCCCATCCTCATTCGCTTCACTCTGGGCCCATGAGCAAGGCCCTTAACCCTCCATCTGCTCCCTAAACAGGTCTCTCTTGAAAATGAGTTCTCGTGGCTCAATGAGACTACCTGTATAAATAAAGGGTAAATGAAAAAAATAAACGATTTCAAGTATTTATTTGTTTATTTTTACATAATATGGGCTTCCAGCTCATGAAACTCACGAAAACAGGATTTAAAAAAAATTGAATACTGTGGAGAAATCAGCCCAAATTTTGCAAGATATGAACTGAGTGTGACACACTAATCATCTGCTAAACTCAAAGCACCTGCACAGGTTTCCCCAGGTGTCAATAAATTGCTTCAGTTTGGTTCAATTGTCTCAGTTCTGTTCAATATGGGGAAGACTGCAGACATAACAACTGGCCAGAAGACCATCATTGATGCCCTCCATAGGATGGTAAGCCACAAAAGTTCATAGCTAAGGAGGCTGGCTGTTCACAGAGTGCTGTGTCCAAGAATATCAATGGAAAGTCTAGTGGAAGGGCAAAATGTGGCAGAAGAAGATGCACCAGCAAAAGAGATAACCGTGGGCTTCAGTGGATTATCAAACAGAAGATTCCAGAATCTGGCAGAGATCCAGAAAGAGTGGAATGAGGCGGGAGTCACGGCTTCAAAAACCATCACATTTAGACGCATCCGGGAGATGGGCTACAACTGTCGGGTTCCTCGGGTCAAGCCACTTCTGAACCTGAACCAACACTTTTCCAATGAAAGTAAAGTGTGCCTTTCATTCAGAAATCAAGGTCCAAGGGTTTGGAGGAAGAAGGTGAGGAAAAGAACTAGGGCTGCAACTAACGATTATTTCAATAATCGATTCATCGGTCGATTATTTATTCGATTAATTGACGAATCGGCAAAAAAAAAAAAAAACGTTTTTATTTCCGCCCCTTTATTCCAAAATTGAACATTTGACTGACATAGCAATTCACACAAAAAACAGGTTGCTATTTGACTATTCTGTTAGTAAAATATTGAAAAATAAAAAATAAAAGTTAGTCAAATAGCTTAAAAAAATAAATGTTCACAAAAATATATACAAATGTATCTTTATACCTGCACAATATTTAGCTACTTTGTAAAATGTGTCCTTGAGGGAAGAGTGTAACCTGGATTAAAAGTGTGGATTATTGTAACCTGGATTAAAAGTGTGGATTATTGTAACCTGGATTAAAAGTGTGGATCATTGTAGTGAAGCTTTCGTCTTCAACCATCGACAGAGGCCTCATGTCAGTGACGATCATGTTCAGGATGTTTCAGTGAAGACAGCTGCTGCTGTGGTGTCCATGATGTCTGTCCATCATGAAGGATGTTGTTTGTTGTTGTTTTCTGGAATGAGACAATAAATATTTATTATAGCATAATTTACAGCAACTCAAGAAATGCCTTGTTTCACTTACAGCGTTAGGTTCAGGCAAAAGTAGCTAAAAGAGCAATTAAACACACACACACAGACACATATATATATATATATATATATATATATATAATACTTAATTACACACATTTGAGTAGATGTAATAAATTACTTTAATTCCTGTTTAAATGCATTTCATCCTGCCATACCTGCAGTATCTTCCAGCAAATTAAAAGTTGAAGCTTAATCATTAAATTAAATTATTATCTTTGTGTTAGATTTATTTATAAATCACATTTAAACACTGCTTGTACCAATTAAATTAAATACAAAGTAACACACACGTTCTCTATCACCGTCATTAATCAGATAAACAAACAAACAAACAAACAGCAGCTTCATCTACAGACAGACTGACGTTACGTTTTCTCTCTTGAAACAGAACGTGTTAAATTGTAGAGACTCACCTGAAACACGAGTTGGGACTGAGACATGTTGTATCTGCTGCAGCTCGTGACTCCGACATGTTTACGTTTCATCTCCGTGGTTCTCTCGTGTCGTGTCGGTGATTTTCAAAGCGGCATGCTTCTCATCTTTTATCTTTGTGAAGAGCTCCCACTCTTTGGAGGACTTGGGTCGAACAGTTTTCACTGCATTGGTCATTTGTAAAATTTACTTAATTTCCTTTGAAAACACCACCTCTGCTCTGCCTCCCCCCTCGCTCTGTTCAACTCGCGCTGCAGTTTTTTTTTTTCCCAAACTTTATTCAGTCAGTCAGCATTGACAATGAACTGCCCGTGAACAAAACGAAACGGCTCCGCAGCGCCGTGAAAGACGCATAATCGCGCGACACAACCAATCGATAACGAAATTCGTTGCCAACGCTTTTAATCATCGATTTTTATCGATTTTATCGATTCGTTGTTGCAGCCCTAAACAGAACCCATACTTCTTGAGGTCCAGTGTGAAATATCCAGTCAGTCATGATTTGGGGTGCAATGTCCGGTGCAGGTGTTGGTAAACTCTGCTTTCTTAAATCCAAGGTCACTGCAACAGTCTACCAGAATGTTTTAGAGGACTTCGTTATTACTTCTGCTGAGGATCTGTATGGAGATGAAGATTTCATCTTCCAGCAGGACCTGGCCCCTGCACATGCTAACAGAAGCACCAAAACCTGGTTTGATGCCCATGCCACAGTGCTTGACTGGCCAGCCAACTCGCTGAACCTAAACCCCATTGAGAATCTATGAGGTATTCTCAAGAGGAAAATGAGGAGCACCAGACCAACAACAAAGAAGATCTGACCGCAAGCATTAAGGAAATCTGGGCTTCCATAACTCCCAGTCAATGCCACAGGCTGATTGACTCAATGCCACGTCGCATCGAGGCAATGATTAAGACAAAGGGATTCCCAACCAAGTACTGAAGATTGACATATCATTTTGAAAGTATCATATTTTTTATTGATTTGTTATGATCCTAATTTCTTTCTTTTTTTCTGCAAAAATAGAGAAGTAGTGTGGCCTGATGTCTTCACAATATTCTTATTTTTTGAAATCCTGTTTTCGTGGGTTTCATGAGCTGGAAGCCCAAATAATGTAAAAATAAACAAATAAATACTTGAAATTGTTTAAATTGTGGGCTCTGAATCTATCATCTATTAAAGATTAAGTTTTTGAATGGAATTATGGATGTTAAACAACTTTTCCATGATATTCTAATTTTTTGGAAAGGGTCTGTATAAATAAACTGAATTGAATCGAGTTGTTCTGTTGGAGATACTGGAATTCCCACAGAAAACTGCATAAAATATTTGTGGAACGATTGACATTTAGGTTATATCACCAAAACATCAATTACATACTTCATATAGACATAGACAGTAACATGCATGGCTGGATATGCAAATAGTAAAAAGTTGAACAAACACTTTTCAAAGGCCAAGTGACTCCAACACCTCGCAGCCTTCAAAGTCTTTCTTATCATTTGGCCTTCTGATTCATGCAGAATTCACTGTGAGTTCACAGCAATTTTACTTAGTGCTTGTGTTTAGTTATGTTGGTGTATTTATACATTTGTCTTTCTATGCAAGAAAGAAATGGGAAATTGAATGAAAGAGCTAGCACAGCTAAGGCCACAGCTCTTGACATCACTGAGGATGATGTATCAGATTACCCAAAGGACAGGAATTCGTCCTTGTTTGTGTCACAATTTCACTTGTATTACTGCTTTGAATTCTCAGAGTTCGGTGTTTTTAAGTACAGTTAGAAAATGTGTTTTCTCATTGTTTTGAGAAATTGTATGGTAAAAGAGATGTGCCTGTGTGTGTGACAGACAGCCACGTCTGTCGGTTTGTCTGTCTGACTGTCTGTCTTGCCTGTCTAATCAAACCATTTGTTGATAGGAGCAGGCTGTTTTAGAGTTAGGCAGACAAAACAAGCAGACCATTTTTTTTGCACCCCCCAACGATTAAATTACCATATAAGTTGTTGTCCGCTTTAGTGTGGTTTGGATAAGTCAGCCTCAATGTGGCGGGGCATTCACCATAACACAATACAAATCCATACTGCTGAACATGTTTGAGATGGCAGCATGGAAACCTATATGTTTTCTAATTATGCCTGCTGTGGTCATGTGGATTAGCTGTGTCTGATATGTAAAGAAACTATTTATAGCTCAGCCAGTCCGGTTTTGAATAATACTGTATTTTTGCCGCCGTTTTCGGCGTCATTCTCAAAGTGATGCAATAGCTGGATTGCATTAGTTTGTAGCGTCTTTCTTACTGGCTCTGTGCTGTGTGTACATGTTAATATCCTGATGCATGCTCAATAATCCAGGTAGAAAAAAAGTTAAAGACTGCCAAAAGACTGAGGAAGTCTTTCGGATGAAAGACGAAATGTTTCTAAATTTTTTTGTTGTTTTGCCTTTTTTTTTTTGAATGTCCAGAGGACCAGATTTAACTTTTTGGGATGTACATGTTAATGTTCATCAGGAAGCATGACCTGCTAGTGACATAACTAAAGAGGCAAAAATTTTATTTTGTGCCTCCCACAGATGATAACTGAACCACCATGCTTTCTTTTAGAACCAAATTAAATATTATTTTTATGAACATGCTGTCTTGTTTTATATCCTGATGCATGCTCAATAATCAAGGTAGAAAAATCTAACAGTTAAGTCAGGTCCTCTGGATGGATGCAAAAAGTTTAAAATAAAAATAATTTATTTTTGAAGCGTTTTGTTTTTTGTCATCATCATCATCATCATTATCCTCATCAACAACAACAACAACTTTATTTATAATGTGCTTTAACATCAGCCACAGCTGAAACAAAGTGCTGAACAAAGCATAAAAACAAAGCTTCAAAGCCAAGCACACAAACGACTATCCAAAAGACTGTCAGTCTGAGGAGCTGCAATAAGCTCAGTCTTATAAAAAGCACCTTTTCATAGTGGATCAACCAGTTTGTTGTTGACATTCAAAACTAGCTGTTCACATGATCAAGGAGGACCATCAGCCTAACAGTTGGCTAATTACAATGCTGTTATTGCTAGTATCACTCAGCCTCCTGTGAATAGCAAGCAGCCATCAGGGTGCTAATGATCCATCGTTAGGCTGATGGTCCTTCTTTATCATGGATCAGCTGGTTTTGAATGTCAACAATAAACTGGTTGATCCACTATGAGAAGGTGCTATTTTATAAGACTGAGTTTGTTGCAGCTCCTCAAACTAAAGAAGTCTTTCAGATGAAAGACTAAACGTTTCAACAATTTTTATATTTTACCTTTTGCATCCATCCAGAAGACCTGAATTCACATTGTTAGAGTAGTAGAGTGCTGTATGAATGTGTGTGTGGAGATAAATTAGGGCACAGATTTAAGTATCTTGATTAGATAGAAAGGCGCTACAGTCCATTTACCTAGGGCTGGACGATATGGCCAAAACTTTTATCACGATATATTTCTTCATTTCGGTCGATAACGATATAATTCGATATCGATATAAACAATATAAAAGCCTCAGAAAAACTACAAACTATACAAATAAATTAATGTTCACCTTTTATTTGTATTTAGCCTTCAAAAACATTGAAATCACTGTCAAATAAACATAAACTTCTCAACTTTGTCAATATTAATAGTTTTGACTTTAAACAACAACTTTAAAATTGACAGCATTGAAATTCGTTGTTAATGAAATAAACTTTTTGGGTGTCGTTACTGATGAGAAGCTGACATGGAAATCTCATGTAAAATACTTAAAAATAAAAATAACAATCAATTGCATTACTGTATAAAGTAAAATAGTTTTTGAATGACAAAGCTTTGTATATATTGTATAATGTAATGATTGTTCCATATGAAATAGAACAATTACAAACCCTATTTTTATTGTTACAAAAAAGAGCTATAAGAATTATTAGAATTATGAAGTGCTATGGTCACCAAACAAATATATTATTTCATCAATTGAAATTATTAAAATGTTATGATTTGGTTGAATATAGTATTTTACAAGTCATGTATAAAGCTCATAAAAATATTAGCCCCAAATATTCAATTAAAATTTGTAAAAAATAAATATAAAAAAGGAGAGTCAATGTAACTTAAGGGAATGTAAATGTTTGTAAAACCTCCATTTAGAACTGGTCTGAAGGAGCTGTGTTGTAATTCAGGGAACAGGATTATGGAATTGTCTTGATATCACCATAAAAATTTCTAAAACAATTTATATGTTTAAAAAAATGATAGTTAAAGTTGTTGGGACGGTATAGTACCAGGTGAAGGATACCTGAAGTTTTTTTGTTTTCAGTTTAGAGATTGTTCAAGTCAAGGTTGTTTTTTGTTTGTAGTTATTTTGTATTTTTTAAATTAGGGGCAGATAAGAATTATTTTCTTCTTTCTTCAACCTTTTCATTCAATGTTTGTTTTTTCTTTCTGATGAATTTGTTTTAAATGAATGAATAAATGATAAAAACAAACAAACAAAAAAAAACATGCAGCGCTGGGGGTGTTTCAGGAACACATTGGCTCAAACTTTTATTGTGCTTCATCTTGTGACTCATCATATTCTGTCAAGTGGAACAAGTTAGATGTTCCAACCGCGAGTTGGAACGACTCTCCGTCACATTTTGCTGCACACTGACTGAAGCCCGCAGTTTATCGGATCCTAGAAAGCCGAACCACTTCCAAACCAGCAAATTAGTCTTTTCTCTCTTATCAGTGATGTCATCTGCTTTCTCTTCGCTTGTGAAAGTTGTTTAGTCACATTCTGACGATCATGGGAACTATTTTTGAAGAGAAAACTTAACTCGCGTTGGAGATTAGCCTAGCTTAGTCTGCTACCATTAACGCCTTCTGGACATGAGCTCTGCGTAACATTACGTCACCACGCACTTACGTAGTTGTGTCGCACTTTTTTCTGTCCGGGTTGAAACTGAAGTGGCCGCTTCAACTCTAACAGAAAACACTGTAATCCTATCGAAATATCGAAAATGTGCTTAAAATTCATATCATCGTTATTGGACAAAAGTATATCGCGAGATATATCGATATCAAATTATTGTCCAGCTCTACATTTACCATTTAAAATTTGCTATTGAAGTTCACTTTAAGAGACTCTTTTTCCATCTTTTATTTTTATAAATAAAAAATAATTTTCAAGATAATCATGTTGACCAAGTGGTCACACTAAGAACTGTATTTTTATTTTTTTTATTTTTACCATTTCAGCACACAGAAATGGCATTTTAACGTCTCCCAAATGTTGCTACAATAATGTTTTGTGTGTTTGAATGAATGAAGACATTTCTTTAATAAAATTTTTAAGAATTTTTCTGCACCGCTTTAAGAATTTTTAAGGAATGGCAAATAAAAATAAAATTTTGGAAGAAAAACATGCATTTTTTGTGTGAACAAGACTTTAGGTAGCAACATGTATTTTTATTGCCGCAAATGTGTCGTTTGTGTGATGTTGGAAGTGTTTTGTCTAATCATGTGATCAAATTCCCAAGGTATTTACCGTAATTCTCGGGCTACAGAACACACCTGTCTCTTAAGCCGCACATATTAAATATAAGATAAATCATAATTTTGTACTTAAATAAGATGCTCCAATTATTAAGCACGGGCATCCACGGTTCATTATCAGAATGTGTGCCTCCAGCATGCTCCAGCAGTGTACAGTTTTTTTTTGTTGTATTACAAGAATCAGCCAGCAGATTGCGTTTCACAGAGTATAGCTTGCCTTCAACACACGCTCAGACTGCAAGATCGTCAGGTCTTCATGAAGCTTCGCTGCCTGACTCATGGTTATAACCATTATACCTAAAAAATGAGCACAACTATCTAAGCATAATCACTGGACAGAACAGTGCCAAACACCTACGTAACCAAAATTATTTAAAAATTATTTACTGGTAAACATTACCCAGAAGTCTTATTGAGGTCATGTGACTGGAAGTCAAATAGTACCGTTAAAATAAGGTAAATATTCATTAAATTAGTACCATTGATTTTTATTGTTAAACAGTATTTGTAACAACTGCTGTTTTTAAATTACTTTCTAAATAAATTTGACGTGATTCTCCTCAGCAGAACTCATATGAGCAGGAGGGAGGACAAGGGAAGAGCCCCCCCCCCCCCCCCCCCCCAAAAAAAACCTCCTGTTGTCTCCTCCGCACAGAGCAAAGCTTAAATGACATATAGGCATTTAAACATATTTACTGTACACAGAAAGGTTTTTTTTTAAACTTTTATTTAAATATGTGTCAGTCTTGACTGACTGCTTTAAAAATAAATCTGACCACTTCTCCACGGCTCGCTAAGCTCTCATGACGGAAAGGGGAGGGGGAGAACCCCTCGTCCTGTTGTCTCCGTGTTTGGATGCGAGTTTAAAATGAGATCCCGGTATTTAAATGCATATTTATCGACACAGAAAGATGTCACACAGAAAAATAATTAACAATTTTTATTAAAACGTACCAGATTTGACTGATTTGGTTCTCCAATGCCCGCATCGGCACGTTGATGCAAACCTTACGGGCGGCTGCTGTGTTTCCTCCTTGAAAGTCGATCGCTTTTAACATGAAAGCTGCGTCATAAGAAATTCTCCGTGCGTTTTCCATTATCACTGAACAAATGAACAGGTCTGTGCATGAAGCGTAAAATACTGTAACAACACAGGAACAATCTGAATGCACGTCTGTCTTGGATGGTCCTATAGAGTTCTTGTTGGGCCTAAGACCTCATTGTTCATTCAGGTTAGACTTCTGGTCACATGATGACAGAGTGGGTGGAGTTATGATTGGGTATTTGAAACGGTGAGCAAAAGGCCTTGTACATCTGATTACCTGAGGGCATTCTCTTTTTATTTTTTTTTATTACATTTTTATCAACATTACAAACGTGTCTGCCAGGAGTATATTAACAGGTACACAGGTAATAGTATTCAAGTATAAAAAAAGAACAAAATACTTATAAAAAAATACAGAAGGTAAAAAAGTCTAAAAAGATACAAAGCCATCTATTAACAGGTTATATACTGTAGATAAATTCAAATTAAGTTTTTGTAGAACTGAGATGGTTTTCATTGCGTTTTTGTTTTCAAGTCTTTTAATAGTGGTGTTGTATATGTAAAGTTCATTGCTGAAGTGGGTTATGTTTGGCTTGGAGTTTGACCACTTTTTCTTGTGAATGTATCTGTGTTGCAAACGCCTGCTCTGCTCCCAATAGGAGCGGGGTGCTGGGAGTCATGAGCACCCAGCTCTGTCAAAGGAAAATTTTAGTGAGTGGCAGGAACTTACAGATGGACTGCAGGAAGTCTGTTGACATAAAATATAAAAATATAAAAAATAAATTTTTGAAAATTATGAAAAAATACATAAATAAGACAGTTCTGTATATAAACCATGGGGTACAAAGTGTGAGACAAAAGTAGCGGCTTGTACACAGGTAATTACGGTAATTGACCATTTAAAACCAAAGACAGTCATGGTGATCTTGCATTTGATAAACCACTGCAGGAAATTATGGGGGATTTTCTTTTAATGAAATAATTTAAAAAACTGAAAAAGGCAGAACTCCCATGTTCTTAATTGCCAAACAGTTTGGCCAGCAATGTTCATGTAAAATATAATGTATGCAAAAAAAGGAAAATAGGTTTTACAGTCCAACAGGAACTTACGTGTACGATTAGGAATAAACATTTTAAGCAAAAACACTCTTCAAATTTGTCAGTCAAACTGTTTGATTTCACATTAATTATTCAAACTACAGTACAAACTTAATGAAATACTAAATAAACTATAGTTGCAGAAAGTTGATTTGATATAATGCTTTACAGTTTCCTGTGGGATCAATGAAGTTCTATCTTATCTTTTTGGGGTTTTTTTTATTTGTGGGGTGGGGTGTAATGGTTGGCTGGTTGGATTTTGTCAAAAAAACAACCAAACATAAACTGAGAAAGTACTACTTCAGAACAACTTGGGTGTGTGGCTGGCTATCCAGTTTTGGTGTATATAAAAAATACATTTTAACTGGACTTTGGACATTTGGATTTTAGACTTTTAACATTTTACAAAGCCCCACAGCCATTTTCCCTCAGAAACTCATGTCTGCTCATTTGCTATTTCTTCAACAAAAATACTATAGCTGCATAGCTATGGCTTTGTGAAAAGACATAACTGTAACATCCTTATAACGCTACTGTTTACTCAGTAATGACCCTTGAATGCAATTAATCTCTTTAAGTGTAATGGGACCAGATACATGAGTGTTTTCAGTCTCCTCCATCTCCAAAACACCCAGTCTGTCTTGAATCTCTGGCTTGGCCATCACTCTCACTTCCTTCCTCATTTAAAGTCTGCATCATTCCCTCTTTCTTTCTCCCTCTTTTTCATTATCTATCTTTCTCTCTCTTCCTGCACTCCTCTGTTTATAGCCAGTGACTCCACGGGGGTTAATGGAGGCCCCATCCAGGACCCTGCTGATAAATAATGTAGCTTGTTCATAATGCCCCCTCCCTGGGGAGGGTCCAGAGAGCATCATTACTGCCTCCTCATCCTACACAGCACAGGCTTAAATTGATTAACAGACACTGGAGTGGTGCAAAATGATCCATGTGGCTAGTGTAGTGGCTAACAGCTTGCACCAGGTCGACCAAAGCCCCCACCTCATTGTGTCGCATGATCCCACTCTGCGCTCCCATTATCTTCAGTCTCTGTCCAGTAGGCTAATAGTTGACCATAAAAATAAAACAATAGTGAAAGAGCAGTGCTCAGATGGCTGTAGGGAATGCCAGAAGGGCTCTTATGAGGCTGTTGTGTAAATGATGGTGATCGTTCTGTTTTTTATAGGGGATGGAGCTGCTCCAAGGCCACTGCATGCATTTGTGTCACTCTTCATTGCTGTACCGTGATGTGAAGCTTAAAGTTTAACATCTTGATGAAGAAGGACTCTTTGCTATTTGAGACTGGAAAATGGAAGAATAATCTGTACAAGAAATCACAGTGAATAAAGAAATAATTTTGCTGATTCAAAAAAACGTTCAATACAAAAACAACTGGACTTTATTTGTAACAGAAGACTTTTGCTGATTATAAAAAATACAGAGGGCACACACAAACATTACTAGTGTCAGTTAGTGGGAGTGGTGGAGCAGAGGTTAGAGAAGGTGGGCCTGTGATCGGAAAGTTGCCGGTTCAACTCCTCGAATCGACAACATCAAAATGTAGATGGGATAAGTGAAGCACCCACACCTGCCTCGACCCTCATTTGCCCCTTTCTGGACCCTTGAGCAAGGCATCCCAGATAGCAGCGCTCTGTTCCACACTGAGGGCTGTGGTAGCTCCGTGGTCAGTGGTTGTGTCAGTAAGGGCATGCAGTATGAAAAAGAATTGTCAGAGTCTTTGTCTTTGTCGGAGTCTTTAAAAGTCTTTGTGCAAATTAGTTCATTGTGGCGATCCCTGAAGAAGGGAGCAGCAGAAAGAAGCAGAAGAAGATAAAATGTACAGTGGGCAACGAGCACGGTGGTGCAGTTGGTAGAGCTGCTGCCTCTCAGCGAGCAGGTCGCCTCAGTTCAAATCCTGGCCGTGGGGCCTTTCTGGGTGGAGTTTGCATGTTCTCTCCATGCCTGCGTGGGTTTTCTCATAGTACTCTGGTTTCCTCCTACTGACTAAAAACATGCATGTTAGGCTGATTGAGAAGGGGTTCTCTGCAGACCAAAAGTGGGCGTTTCTGGAGAAGAGGCGTTTCTAGAGGGCAAACACTGATTGGCTAGCTGTATTTGCTGGCTCTTTAGGTAAGTTATGTCAGCTCTTTTTTAAAACCGAAGGTTTCTAAGAAACAGTGTTATATCTGCTGTCAAACACAAGAAGATTCTCTTTTGTTAACAACAAAGTCCATGCTCAATAATCCAGGTATAAAATCCAACATTTTTCAGTCAGGTCATCTGGACAGTTTCTTTTTTTGTGCTGAAACGTTTTGCCTTCGATCCGGAAGGCTTCATCAGTCAAGGAAACACACAACAAAACTGATTCTTCCCCCAACAGCTTACTCCAAAGTGGAACAAACCAGTTCTGCTTGTGATAAGATGGTCTCTTTGGTACGCCCCTCCTCCATTGCCGGCCCTCTTCCTTGTTGACTGTCAACATTCTCCGGATGCATGTAAACACAAAATCGCGAATCTTTTACTCTAATTAACATACGGAAAAAACTAAGTTCCCTCCCCCCATCGTGTCCGTGTAAATTGAGCCTAGTTTTGAATGTCGACAACAAACTGGTTGATCCACTATGAGAAGGTGCTATTTATAAGACTGAGCTGAATACAGCTCGTCAGACTCAAGAAGACTTTCGGATGAAAGATGAAATGTTTCTACGATTTTATTTATTTTTTGTTGTTGTTGTTTTGAACATCCAGAGGACCTGACAACTTTTTTAGAATATACAGTACACACATATCTCCATTGTGTGGGTACTGTATTGTTCTGTTGTTCGGTTTTATGCTGTTAATACAGTTAAAAAAAAAAAAAAACTTCCTGTTTGGCTTAATGTAATTCCATTTTTTCAATTGTAATTTAGTTTTTTCTAATGTGATTCGGGGTACTTCCGCTTCAGCCACTTCCACTTTGGCTTAAAGTAATTCCGTTTTTTCAAATGTAATTCCGTTTTTTCAAATGTAATTCTGTTTTTTTTTTCAAATGTGATTCTGTTTGTTTGTTTTTTTTTCAAATCTAATTCTGTTTTTTCTAATGTGATTCAGAGTACTTCCGCTTCGGCCACTTCTGCTTTGGCTTAATGTAATTCCGTTTTTTCAAATGTAATTCCGTTTTTTCAAATGTTGTTCATTTACACCTTAGGGCCACCGTGTGAATGGTTGTTTGTCTTGTTTCTATGTGTCCCTGTGATGGACTGGAGACCTGTCCAGGGTATACATTGAGGAAAATAAGTATTTGAACACCCTGTGACTTTGCAAGTTCTCCCACTTAGAAATCATGGAGGGGTCTGAAATTTTCATCCTAGGTGCATGTTCACTGTGAGAGACATGATCTAAAAAAAAAATATGGAAATCACAATGTATGATTATTTAATAATCTATTTGTGTGTTACTGCTGCAAATAAGTATTTGAACACCTGTGAAAATCAATGTTAATATTTGGTACATTAGTCTTTGTTTGCAATGACAGAGGTCAAACGTTTCCTGTAGTTTTTCACCAGGTGTGCACACACTGCAGCAGAGATTTTGGCCCATTCCTCCTCACAGATCTTCTCTAGATCAGTCAGGTTTCTGGGCTGTCACAGACATGCATCATGGATCGGAAATCTCTGTAGGTTGGATTGGAAAAATCCGATACGTAAATTATGCTTGTATCAGAGGCTGATACCGAGATTGGATCGGCCCCATCTCTAGTTTTAACAGTAAATGGTAGACAAGACACTATTTTGTATTTACTGTAATATTAGGAATAGTATTTATACAAATCTCATGTAATTAATTCACTTCAGTTCAGTTTATTTATATAGCACCAAGTCACAACAGAAGTTTCTCAAGGCACTGTGGTGGGATTGGAGGCACAGAGTTTAGTGAAGGTGGGCTTGTGATCAGAAGGTCGCTGGTTCAACTCCCTGGACTGACAACATCAAAATGTGGATGGAAAAGGTGAAACACCCACACCTGCCTCCACCCTCATTTGCACCAGTCTGGGCCCTTGAGCAAGGCCATTAACCCCCACCATCTGCTCTTAAACAGGTCCCTCTTGAAAATGAGTCCTCGTGACTCAACGAGACTACCTGTATAAATAAAGGTAAAAAAAAAACAACTACAAAAACATTCACACACATTATAAAAGCCACTTAGTAAAACAAGTCCATGCTCAATAATCCAGGTAAAAAATCCAGGACTTGGACTTTGGTGTTTTCAACCAGTTTGACAAGACTGTCAACAAGGAAGAGGGCCGGTAATGGAGAAGGGGCGTACCAAAGAGACCATCTTATCACAAGCAGAACTGGTTTGTTCTACTTTGGAGTAAGCTGTTGGGGGAAGAATCAGTTTTGTTGTGTGTTTCCTTGACTGATGAAGCCTTCCGGATCGAAGGCGAAACGTTTCAGCACCAAAAAGAAAAAAGAAACTGTCCAAATGACCTGACTGAAAAATGTTGGCACTTAGTAAAAGTTATCTATCTAAGCCAGCAGATTGTGTTGAATCTTCACTTTGTCACAGTCTCCCATCCTGAACAAGCACAAAGGCAACAGTGGAAAGAAAAAACTCCCTTTTAACAGGAAGAAACAAATGCTGTGCATATGAAAATTTGTATGCACAGAATATTCTTACTTGTGCAATTTGAAATTTGTTCATTTGACTATCAGTTTATGCATTTGTGAATCTTGTAGTACACATTGGTAAAACTGTGGTACACTTTTAGATTTTATTGCACACATGCACATCTTGTATGCTTGTGTGCCTACTTCTTAGACTAATTTACCTTCATATGTTTTGACTGTCCTACAGGTATCCAAGCTAGCATTGTTCACGGGCCATACGGCGTCATTTCAAGTTCTTTGAGTAAGCATGTGGTGAGACAAGCATTCTTGTCTCATCACAGGTTGACTGTCATGGATGAAAGCATCCGAAGTATTGGTCTCCAGCTGCAGCTGAATCATAGCAGAAGTTAAGACTGCTCCAGATGTTGCAGATGTAGTTGTAAAATCTTCCATGTGAAATTGATTAAAGTTTGTTTTGTGTGCAGCTGGTTTTAAATTGTGCTGATAAAGCTGATACTGAGAAGTCATCAAAGCACCTTTTTAGCTTCTTATGTGTCTGGTAGGTGGTCCTGATGCATTATGATAGTGCTGTATTTGTCTTTCGTGCTCTTTAAACTCAACTCCCAGGTCAAAAATATGTGATTTTATTTGAAGATGTCCCAAATCAGTCTTTCATCAGAAATTAACAAGGTCATCAAATTTAAAGTGTGCCAGATTCCTCCATGTTCAAATAAAATGAACTCATAAGTGTATTACCTTCCAGCTGCACTGATAAACGGGACAATTTGTTCTTTTTTAAGGAACAAAATGACTGTGTCATAGCTTCAAGGATATTAAAATATGAAGAAACAAAAATGGATAATAAGTCTGGTCTTCTTTATATTACAGGAATATAAAGGAGTTAAACAGAGCTTTGCTACAACGCATACTCCCTTTTTGTTTTTAGGCTATTGCCATACTACACCCATTAAGGGTAGAAATTTTTAGGCACATCACAAATTAATTTAATTAGAATTCAAAGGGCTGGGATGTCATTGAAAATTATTATCGATGCATCTTAATTACCTTTGACACCAGGAAGCAGCAGGTAAGCTTGTGATATTTTAACACCTGACCCTATTTCTCTTCTTTGATTTCACTGAAAGTTTCTTTATTGTTCTAGAAGGGACTACGGCGTATGTGTCAAACTCAAGGCCTGGGGGCCAAATGTGGCCCTCGATGATATCTTATCTGGCCCCCAATATGTTTTTTTGTGTGTGTGTGTGTGATTATGATGTCAAAAGTGCAACAGAGAATGTCAAATGAGACCAATCAAACTCTTTTTGAGGAACCTGCAACCAAGAAAAGATGCTGGGTATCTAACTTGAGTTCATGTAGATTCTGAAACCAGCCCTTAGTTTGAAAAAGGTTTTAATTTCCCCCCATGTTGTAAGTGAGCTTGACACCCCTGGACTACAGGGAGTTCTTGAGCTACAAACCGGATTCCAAAAAAGTTGGGACACTAAACAAATTGTGAATAAAAACTGAATGCAATGATGTGGAGATGGCAAATGTCAATATTTTATTTGTAATATAACAGATGACAGATCAAAAGTTTAATCTGAGTAAATGTAACATTTTAAAGGAAAAATATGTTGATTCAAAATTTCACAGTGTCAACAAATCCCAAAAAAGTTGGGACAAGTAGCAATAAGTGGCTGGCAAAAGGAAATTTAGCATATAACAAACAGCAGACGTTTGCACTGGGCCAGGGGTCATTTAAAATGGAGTGTGGCAAAATGGAAGACTGTTCTGTGGTCAGATGAGTCATTATTTGAAGTTCTTTATGGAACACTGGGATGCCATGTCATCCGGACCAGAGAGGACAAGGATAGCCCAAGTTGTTATCAACGCTCCGTTCAGAAGCCTGCATCACTGATGGTATGGGGTTGCATGAGCGCTTGTGGCATGGGCAGCTTGCATGTCTGGAAAGGCACCATTAATGCAGAGAACTATGTTCAGGTTCTAGAACAACATATGCTCCCATCTAGACGTCATCTCTTTCAGGGAAGACCCTGCATTTTTCAACACGATAATGCCAGACCACATTCTGCAGCAATCACAACATCATGGCTACGTAGGAGAAGGATCCGGGTACTGAAATGGCCAGCCTGCTGTCCAGATCTTTCACCTATAGAGAACATTTGGCGCATCATAAAGAGGAAGGTGCGACAAAGAAGGCCCAAGATGATTGAACAGTCAGAGGCCTGTATTAGACATGAATGGGAGAGCATTCCTGTTTCTAAACTTGAGAAACTGGTCTCCTCTGTCCCCAGACGTCTGTTGAGTGTTGTAAGAAGAAGGGGTGATGCCACACAGTGGTAAAAATGGACTTGTCCCAACTTTTTGGGGATTTGTTGACGCCATGAAATTTGGAAACAACAGATTTTTCCCTTAAAATGATACATTCTCTCTGTTTAAACTTTTGACCTGTGATTTGTGTTCTATTGTGATTAAAATATTAGATGTTGGCACCTCCACATCATTGTATTCAGTTTTTATTCACAATTTGTTTAGTGTCCCAACTTTTTTGGAATCCGGTTTGTACTTTACAAGTCTGCAAACTGCACATATAGCATAAAACTTTCCTGCCTGTTTGCCCATATGATTGACACATGCAGTAGTTGACAAAGATAGAAACTCCTCATCCCATCATAATCTTTAGGGCCAGGAATAACTACAGAGCAGTCTTGATGACGCATTTGTTCCTGCTCATAGAAAATCCAATGTGCATTGAGCATTTCAGTCAGAGAGTGATTCATCATTGATTAATCAGCCTGAATTATGCTTCTGGATTTCTGACAGGCTGTTGGTGATTCCGGGATTACATCTGACCATTCATCCACAACCAAACCTTAAGCATAACGAAAATGTATTTCTAATAAATTAAAAATAAAACTTGCATTCACAGATAGGCCTGTTGCGACAAACAATATATCAATTAATCCCATGATGAATGAAAATTATCAACCTCATTTTCATTTATCAGCTTTATCGTTTCTCGTGTCTCTCTTTCTACTGAAGACACTGGATGACAAAAGGCTCAACTCAGGTGCTCTTCACTGACCCCTCCCTTTCGCTTTTCTCTTTAAAATCTGTTTAACCGTACAGAATCGCGTTTATGGATCATTAAAAGCAGCTAAGCTGAGAAGCTAAGCTAACAGGCCGACCTCAGGAATAAACCTCCGTCTTGTCGATGCTCCAAAATTCACGGTTGAAACGTGCCTTCGTGTAAAAGTTGTTTTTCTCTGCAAACAGAAGCTGAGAACATCTAAAAAAGTTAAATCTGGTCCTCTGGACATTAAAAAAAAAATAAACAAACAAAAAAAAAATTGTAGAAACGTTTCGTCTTTCATTCGAAAGACTTCCTCAGAGGACCAGATTTAACTTTTTTAGATTTTTCTACCTGGATTATTGAGCATGCATCAGGATAAGCTGAGAACTTGTTTACAGATTTTGTAAATTCAAAGCTTTGTGTGAAAAATGCTATGCTAAAGAGCTCAAACCACACAGAGTTTCCACCTTTTCACGTCAAGGGACCTCCCCCTCATTCTTCTTAAAGAGACACCTGCTCAGCTAGCCATCCTTTGGTTCAAACGGTCTTATACTGTCATCAGGTGGTCAAAACAGGTACTACACTCCAAACAAATCAACATTTTTTATAAAATCTGACCATTAATTATTGCTAAATTTCAAACAATATTATTGTTTTTTGCAATAATTTCTGAGACGATTAATCACCCAGCAAAATTTGTTATTGTGACAGGCCTATTCACAGAATTTATTTTAAATTTATTTTTAAAGGTAGAATACTCTGGGTACTGAATTGCATTTGACAATAAATGCTCAATAATTTACAACGAATACGACTGTGATTTGCATCCTTGCAAAATATGAGTAAAGGACACGTAACTATGTAATGAACTCTAAAAAAGTAAAGTCAGATCCTCTGGACTGATTCTTCTTGTTGAAACATTTTGTTTTTTATCCAAAAGTCTTCTTCAGTCTGAGGAGCTGCAACAAACTCAGTCTTATAAATAGCACCTTCTCGTAGTGGATCAACCAGTCTGCTGGGCACAGCCAGAATTAGTAGGTCACATGCAAAAGGAGGACCATCAGCCTAACAACTGATAGTGCCCTGATGGTCGCTTGCTATTCACATAGGGGGACAGTTGGTCACTGCCAACTGCACACACTTTTTTCACTGCCAGAAATCACTCTTTCAGGGATGAAGATGTGCACATCCTTGATAGAGAGGAACGTTGGTTTGAGTGAGGAGTGAAGGAATCCATCTTTGCGAAGAGAAACCGTCCATCATTAAACAGGAGCGGAGGCCTCCATGTTCTTCTTAGGGTGCATTCACACCAGTCCTGTTTAGTCCGCTTTAATCAAACTCTAGTCCATTTGCCTAGAAAGTCCAGTTCATTTGGGGAGGTGTGAAATGCACAATCGAACTCTGATACGGACCAAAAAAGCAAACTCTGGTCCGCCTAAAAACCTAGGTCTCGGTTCGGTTGAAGTGAACTCTGGCGCAGTTCAAATGCAGTATGAATGCAAGCAGACCGGAGACTGTTCCAAAAGTAGGAAGTGGACTACAGCGCAGGGCAAACAAACTTGTATTTCTCTTACCTCATACGGAGCCGTCAGCCACCTTGTGTGAAAAACAACATTTGCCATGATCTTCTGCCTTACCTTCCGCTCATGCTGAGTCCATTGTTGAAAAATGACAAAGCAGAAATCCTAAAACCGCTAAAATTTGACACCACTCCGTTTTTGTTTTTATTTCCAGAAGAAGAAGCAGAAGAAGTGTCTTTTTCTTCAGAGTTTTTTTTTTTTTTTTTTTTGTCGTTTCCTTCAGTAGTTCTTGGTGCAGCGCCACCACAGGTGAGGCGGGGAACAGGTTGGCTCGACTGACTCAGTACAGTGTGAATGCAAACCGCACCAGCTAAAATGTAAACAAATGTTCTGAATATTGGTCCCCAATAGAACCAAGTCTACTGGACTATCAGGTGTGAAAACAACCTTACAATGCTGTTATTGCTAGTATCACTCAGCCTTCTGTGAATAGCAAACAGTCATCGGGACACTAACAATCGGTCATCAGGCTGATGGGCCTCCTTTGTATGTGAACAGCTAATTCTGACTGTCACCAGCAGACTGGTTGAGCCATTACGAGAAGGCACTATTTATAAAGACTGAGTTTGTTGCAGCTCCTCAGACTGACAGTCTTTTGGATAAAAGATTAAATGTTTCAACAAGAAGAATTCATCCAGAGGACCTGACTCAACTGTTTTAGATTTTTTTCTACTTTGATTATTGAGCATGCATCAGGATATTAATGAACTATTTACAATAGATTTGAAATGTTAAGTTCCTTAGCGACTTCTTACTTAAGGTTGTGCTGGCTAGTGTAGTGTGTGTGATGTCACTTCCTGTAAATGACTTTAGTGGTTTGTTGTAATGCGACAAGTCTTATAGAATAGAAACAATCTGGGCAATATGTGGTTGAAACTGAAATCCTTGGAAACTCTCCTGTCACTTTCCCAAAAGCCATGACTGACATGATTATGACAGATTGAGTAGTGATTTCACCATTTGCTTAATTGCTGCTGATGTCTCTTTTTTACTGCAGTTATACAAAAGCAAAAAAAAGTGAAGACATCTGCAAACTGTGAGTAACATTTTTGTTGGAGGTTTTAACTTACACCCACATTATTTTTCTTCTCTTCTAGTGACTCCAAAGACAGAGGGGTTTGGAAGCTGAGACATAACAAGGACGCAAAATTCAGGAATTTTCCCCATTTTTCTTCTGAGACTTGACAGTTCGGCACCACTGCACACGCTTTCTTTAGGAGAGTGGAGGACGGTGACTTGTGCACTATGAATGTTACATCGCTCTTCTCCTTTACTAGCCCTGCTGTCAAACGTCTGCTGGGCTGGAAGCAGGGGGACGAGGAAGAGAAATGGGCAGAAAAAGCTGTGGATGCTCTGGTTAAGAAACTGAAAAAGAAGAAGGGAGCCATGGAGGAGCTGGAGAGGGCTCTCAGCTGCCCGGGTCAGCCCAGTAACTGTGTGACGATCCCACGCTCACTGGATGGACGGCTACAGGTGTCCCACAGGAAGGGCCTGCCACATGTCATTTATTGTCGGGTGTGGCGCTGGCCTGACCTGCAGTCCCACCATGAGCTGAAGGCACTGGAATGCTGCGAGTACCCTTTTGGCTCCAAACAGAAGGACGTGTGTATCAACCCCTACCACTACAAACGCGTGGACAGTCCAGGTGAGCATATATACTCAATATATTTCAGTATACTTAAAACATTGTAGAATATTTTTGGCCCATTCTAATTTTATGTCTTTAAAAAAAAAAAAAGCTTCAGTAATGTGTGCAAATTTAGCAATTTTCTCATATCTCTTCAATTTTTCTTGAAATACTGCTGCACTTTTCATTTACGGCACGGTGGTGCAGTTGGTTGACATGTTGCATCTCAGTGAGTAGGTTGTTGGAAAAAAAAACTGCTAGGGGCTTTTATGGGTAAAGTTTGCATGTTCTATTCGTGCATGTGTGGTTTTCTCCATGCACTTCAGTTTCCTCCCACAGACCAAAAACATGCATGTTAGGCTGATTGGTAACTCGTCCCTAGGTGTGAGTGAGAGAGTGAATGGTTGTTTGTCTATGTGTCCCTGTGATGGACCTGAGACCTGTCCAGGGTGTCCCCCGCCTCTCGCACAGTGATAGCTGGATATGGACACCACCAGTGCCCCCCATGACTCAAAAGGAAGAAGCCAGTAAAGATAATGAATGAATGAATGAATGAATGAATGAATGAATGAATGAATGAATGAATGAATGGATGGATGGATGGATGGATGGATGGATGGACTGTTCATTCCTTCATAGTAATCAATCAGTCAATCGATTAACTTTATTTCTATAAAACTTTTTAAAAACCGCAGGGGTAGCCAAAGTGCTGTACAATAACACAAAAACATAAATTAATTAAGACCATAAAAACATACAAACCATACCCAAAGAAACATAAAAACATACCAGTTTCACGACAGGTGTGTTAAGATGCCATAAAAGATAAGATCACATGTTAAAAGCCAAAGAATAAAAGTGTGTTTTGAAAAGAGATTTAAAAACAAGAGGAGAGGAGGCCTGTCTGACACTTAAGGGTAAGTTGTTCCATAACCTGGGAGCAACAACAGCAAAAGCTCTGTCACCTCTGAGAATCAGCCTAGTTTTAGGGACTGTCAGCAGCAACCGATCAGCTGATCGTAGGGATTGGGGAGGACAGTAAGGCTGAAGCAGCTCAGACAGATATGCTGGGACAAGGTTGTTCAAGCATTTAAAAACAAACAGCAAAAGCTTCAAATGAATTCTTTAGTGCACAGGGAGCCAATGAAGAGATGCCAGGATGGGAGTAATCTGCTCGTGCCTACAGGCCTGAGTTAGCAGGCGAGCAGCAGAGTTCTGCACAAGCTGCAGACGGGCAAGAGAGGTCTGGCTAATGCCTACATACAGTGCATTACAGTAGGCAAGGTGAACTGTGATAAAAGCATGGATTAATTTATCCAAGTCAGGTCTTGCTAAGATTGGTTTCACTTTGGCTATTTGGCGAAGTTGATAAAAACTTTTCTGAACAACACTGCTGATCTGTTTTTCAAATTTAAAATCAGACTCAAACTTCACCCCCAGATTGGTGACACAGTCCCTGAGATAAAATGGTAAATAGCGCCTTTCTATCTTATTTCAAGATACTCCAAGCGCTTTACACTACAGTCTGTGTCCTCATTTACCCATTCATACAGCACTCTACTAGATCTCTACAAAGCTAATTGAACAAATCATTCTAATGAGACTAATCAGTGCTTTATCACATTCATACACCGATGGGACACACATCAGAGGCAACGAGGGGTTCAGTGTCTTGCCCAGGAACACTTCGACATGTGACTGCTGGTGGATTCGAACCCCCAACTCTCGCATTGGAGGACGACTGCTCTAACCACTCAGCCACAGCCGCTGTTATAAAATAATAGTGAGCCAATATCTATGCTGGGAGAGGGACAGCAACTTGGTCCAAACATCATAACTTCAGTCTTGTTCTCATTTAGACTAAGGAAGTTAAGAGAAAACCATGCCTTAACATCATTAAGGCAGTGTGTACGTTTCTGGAATGTGTTGTTTTGTGCCATGGGAAAATAGATCTGGCAATCATCAGCACAGAAGTGAAATGAAACGCCATTTTCCTAAAAACAGAACCAAGAAGAAGTAAGTAAAGTGCAAATAAAAGAGGGCCAAGGATTGAGCCCTGGGGGACACCATGTGGAAGAGGAGCAGTGGAAGACATAAAATTGTCAATTTTTATGCAGAAACTCCTATTAGATAAATACGACAAAAAACAATTGAGGGTGACACCCCTGATACCCACACAGTGCTCACAATGAGAGATTAAAATCCTGTGATCAACAGTGTCAAATGCAGCAGACAAATCTAAGAGTACTAAAACAACAAACTTTTCTGAGTCTATGGACAAGAATATATCATTTGAAACCCTCAAAAGTGCACTCTCTGTACTGTGGCGGGCTTTGAACCCAGACTGAAACGGCTGAGTGATACCATTGTTCTCTAAAAATGGTAGCAACTGGTTGTAATGACAGTAGAAACCTAATAGGGAAAGGTTATCATGTACACCACAATCACAAAATATTAAACTATATAAAACACTTAACAGTAGGAAATTAGCCATAGTTTCATTAAAAAAAAATACAACTAGGCTTGTCACGATTACAAATTTTGCTGGGCAATTAATCGTCTCAGAAATTATTGCGATAAACGATAATATTGTTGGAAATTTGACAATAATTAATAATTATTGTCAAATTTTACAAGAAATGTTGGTTAATTTGTTTTGAGTGCAGTACCTTTTATTTTGACCACAGTATAAGACTGTTTGAACCGAAGGATGGATAGTGAGGGAGCGAGCAGCGTGCCTAAGAAAAATGGGACAGCGACACCTTGATGTGACATGGGCTGTCTCTCTTCGGTTCTCAAAATGGCGGACGTTCGGTGTGGTTTGTGCTCTTTAGCATAGCATTTGTCACACAAAGCTTTTAATAAAAAATAAGTAAACAAGTTCTCAGCTTCTTTTTGTAAAGAAAAATTACTTTTTTACACGAAGGCACGGGTTTCAACTGTGAATTTTGGGGTTTCGGCAGGACAGAGGTTTTTTTCCCGATGTCGGCCTGTTAGCTTAGCTCGTAGCTTAGCTTCTCAGGTTTGTTGCTTTTAATGATCAAAAAATGTGATTTAGGGTGATTAAAATGGATTTTAAAGAGAAAGAGGGGTCGGTGAAGAGCACCGGAGTTGAGCCTTTTGTCATCCAGTCTCTTTAGTAGAAAGAGAGAGACACGAAGAAACGATAAAGTTGATAAATGAAAATGAGGTAGATAATTTTCATTTAACATGCGATTAATTGATTTATTGTTCATTGTGACAGGCCTAGATACAACTAAAAAAATAAAAAAGGCAAATGACCTATTGACAGACACTTGTTTTACATTGAGTTTAAAAAACTTGTACCAACCTTCACAAACAGAAGTTGACAAGATATAAACCACTGTGTGCAGGGTTCTAGATCATTAAAGGCCCTACTGTGTGTGTGTCTGTGTGTGTATGGAGCAGGAAATTCCATGTGAGGGGGAACGAAGTCTTTGTTTTGGGCATGCCCAGTTATATATTTTTGTACACATTCGACCACTGTCAGGGTTTCTCTGAGGACGTCTGGAACAGGAAGACACACACTCCCACACAATAGGAGGAAAGAGTCATTGCCTGCCTTGCACATGTTTTGTTTTAGCATCGAGTGGAGGACACAGGGCTAAGGTGATTCAACCCCACACCACCTGTCTGTCCACACCCTCTACTCCCCTCACACAGTCTATTTTTCCTCCCCTAACACCACCCGCTACACACTCACACATCCTGTCAATCTCGCTTCACATACCACCACTGCTGTCCGCCTGCTCCACATTTAACTTACTGATGTATCGGCATGTTGCAGCGCACAAAGACCACCTTCAGGAATACTGACAGCAGTGCTAGCCTCATCTAAAATTTCAGCACCAGCTTTATTTATCTGTGCAGGTATTTATAGGCACAAGCGAAGCATATCACTGTGTGCCCTCAGCTATGATTTTTATCCCAAGTGACAAATTCCACAAGAACTGCTCACCTTATGTATAAAGTCTTAGAGCAGAAACTCGAGAGTCAAAGTCAAATAATGCTGGCTAAGACCGTCTGGAATCTGACAACAGAAATACGCCGTGACATAAGTGCTCAGAATGTTGAATCATGAGGATTGTCAAAAAGAGAACATTTTGGACCGAGAAGACAGATGGTTTGAGGGTGGGGCGTGAAGGAAGCCATTTATTTAAAATGAGAGAAACCATCTTTAAACAGAGGAGGAGGTCTCAGATTTCAGCCTTCAAAAACCTATAATGCAGCTTTAGGACTGATACCCTACGACGGAGCTTTAGGGCCATGCTAAGCAAAAAAAATTAAAAGTCATAAAATTATGAGAATAAAGTTGAATAAAGTATTAATATTACGAGAATAAAGTCTTACGAGACTTTTTTTTTGCAGCTCGCTTTTTTTTCGCGAGTCAGATCCACAATGTGACCTGTCAATCAATCCATTAGTGTGTGTGTGTTATGTATTGTCATTGTATGTTCCCATACAATGTAGGCGTGTCAGCAAATGATCAATCCAAAGCTAAAGGCTCCTTACCTGCAGAGAGCTGCTGCAGCCCATCAGAGCATACCACCTTACTGTAAGCAGGTTCATAGTCCTGATACTGATAATAATCTGATGCTGATGTGCTGACAGATTAACTATCTCCTTATTTGTAAAACCAATACCAAAGTATAACTTAACAAGATGCTCAAGATTCTTCATTTTATCACAGTTAAAATGCGGTAAACCCTGCTTTGTGTTTGAGTTCAGATAATATTACGATTCAGCTTCGGATTGGTCATTTGCTGAGTTTACATTAGATGTTCGAGCTTTGTGGCTTCAGCGGTGTGTTCCTCTCATTCAGTCCGAAGCAGACAGTCTGATTTCAGTCAGCCGCGCTCAGTCTGCCCGTCTCGAAGGAGGAGCAGACTGAGCATGGCTGACTGAAATCAGACTGTCCACTTCACAGCTTGATTGAATATTTGCAGCCAAGTTATAGTTTACGTTTACCCTCCAGGAGATATTTATCAGTACAACAGTAGACAATTGTAAAAAAAAAAAACGTGAATTGGAAAATAAAAGAAAATTATATATATAAAAAAATAATAATAAAAAAAACTGCTACATTATAAAGCGATGTAAAACACTGAAAACGGGAACAGTGTCGGTTTATGTCATGAACTTAGCAGGTGTTTGAAGCCATTTAATCACTTTAATATCCACTTTAAAGCTAGGAATAAAAAAGAACAAACATTTTTTGTGTTAGCAGGATTTAATTTTAACTTTGAAACTTATCCAACATTAATAAAACTTATGTCAAGTTGCCTTTTGGACATGCATGCATATATTTGTACAAATTGTACTTGCCTTTAGAGATATTACAGCCTCATATAAAGTCAATATTGATGATAATATTGGAATAGTATTGGTATCGGACATAATCCAGATTTAAGTATCGGGATCGGACCGGAAGTAAAAAAAAAAAAGTAGATCGGTGCATCCCTAATTTTTAGTGCATAAAATACATTCTCTCTTTCGCTCTTGACGAAGATGGACGCTTTCACCCTCCCTCCTGCTTTTTTGCTGTCTTGTCCTGTGAACCTCATAAATGTATTATGATATCCTTGTATGTTGCTGTTTATGTTGCAAGGTTGTTTTTTTGCATCTTTTACACTGTGTCCCGGCCAGGTCATGGCGTGACATGATTTTTTTTTAACTTCTTCAACCCTTGTGCTCTCTTTTCCTCATCTACTAAGAGGCGTATTTTGAGTGCATCCGCAGCTTTCTCTCTGCGGTTCTGCTGATCATTTACACAACACCAGTGGCCCCCCCCTTTGAATGTTTCTGAACCCACCTTCCAGAGTGGAGATTTTTCACTGACCGCCCACTGATAATGTAAACATCTCCCGTTGAGGCTTTGTGTTAAACCACATGTGCACACGCACGCGCAGACAGATGCTATATTTCTATCAACATGGCGGTGGACACAGTGCTTTCAGAACTACGACTGATGGAATATATTTTTAATCTCGTAGTTAATCTACATCAGATTCAAGGTGCTGTAATCGACATCTGTGTTGGAAGAGACACAGTCGAATCCAGTTCTAATGTCGCTGTTTATAGAACGTGGCACGCGCACACGTCGTGCTGCACTATGACATACATGTGCTAAATAACGAGTTTAATAATAATAATAATAAACAGTATTTATCTTTAGTTTGAGATATATAATGAAGCTATCTGGACATTATGTAATTCAAATTATGTGATTAAAATTATGCTAAACATATTGCGTGTTATTAAAGTTGAAAATGAAGACATCAGGTTTAATTTATTTATTTATTTATTCAATACCACAAACTGTATGTCACACAAACACTGATAATTAAACGGAACACATAAAAATCATGTTAACTGTAAACTGCATTAATGAACTGGACTCTTGTTTTCATCCTGGAATCTGGTCCCACATTGTTCATCTGGCTCGTTCAGGCTGTCACTCCTTTGATTAATGCAGCTTAAAACATTGAATGGCTTGAATAAAAGAAATGAGGGGAATTTTAAATAAATAGTTCATCCAACATCTCTCTCTTCGACGTCCTCCTGCACTGCACCTGGGCCGAGCCTCGTTCAAAACCGGTCCGCCTGGTGGGAGACAGCTTCTTCTTCTTTCAGGAAAAAATAAAAACTCAGTTCATTGTTTTGTAACCGAAGTAAACACAAGCAAACATTATTAAGAACGTTGATTTACCTGCTGTAAATCAGCTACTGATTATCACGGAGTAACATCGTCGACTCGGTTCTGGTCCACTCAGCGACCGGTGTGGAGCTGTTAGATGAAGCGGTCCCGCTTGGTGTCAAATCTGTTGACTCTTATCCAAAATCCAGCTTTAACTTGTTAAGTTGTTAGCTGAGCTTTTAGCTCACAGGAAAGGACCGGGCCGAGGCAGCACACATACACATTAGGTGAAGGTACAAAATTCACAGCGCCAACTAATGACCTGGCATGGTAACTACAGCAGATTCGGGAGGGCGGGGGGGATTCCTGCGGATACATGTAAACACAAAATCCGACCGTGTCAACGCAAATCTTTTCCTCTAATTAACATACAAAAAAAACTATGTTTCCCCCCATCATGTCCGTGTAAATAGGACCTAAGTTGTATGTAACAGGTCTCTCTTGTAAATGAGTCCCTGAAGCTCAATGGGAACTAACCTGTATAAATAAAGGTCGAATGAAAAATTTTCAGCAAACTCTTAAATATAAGAATTATATATATATATTTTAATCATAGAATAAGGAGGTAACAACAATTTCAAGTACTATAAGCGTTTGCACTAATACGTGAAGAACTTTGAAATTTATGCTAGAACTGAATATACCTGGTTTATAATTAATCACCTCTGATTACATCATGTAATAGCCCCATCCCTTTGTAGGTTACTCATTTCTCTAAACAACTGATTCACATTTACAAAGTAGATCGTAGTTGTATGTAGATCTATTTCAGCAAAACTTTAAGAAAAAAGTAATACAATTGCACAGAAGTTATTCTGATTTATAGTCAGGAAAAGATTAAATCAGCTGACGTTACTAATAAAAATATAATCCAAAGAAAATAAACCAAACCAAAAATAATTTGTTTGTTTTTTTGGCAACCAAAAAAATATAATCTTGTTAATGTGTAAAATCAATCTAATTGGTTGTTCATGCTAAGTCATAACAAGATGGCATTAGTTGTGCTAAAAGTTAATGTTTTACTGACAATTAGTCACTCTTATGTTTAAGATGTTATGTTCTTTTGATAAAGACATCATTATATATTTACTTTATTATAATAAGTCAAATGAAAATGAGTGTTTAGAGGTGTTTCATCTGCAGCCCAACAAGCTAAAATTAGCAAACACTCAGAGTTGATGCTAACATTTAGGTGATCGTTACATTTTTTTTTTTAATTCCATCAATGTTTTAAATGATCCATCTTACTGTGTACAGATTACCTCTCTTCATACTGATATATTTAGAGATTTTCATTAATTGACTTTACCAGACAAAAACAAATGGTTGTCAATTTTAAACTATTTATTACATCTACTTTCATATTACCAACAAAAAGGAAATGCTTATTAACCTAAGAAAATAAGACGAAAAGTCAAATATAAAAACACAACCTTTAAACTGTCCTTTTTTACCTTTAGTGCTGCCTCCTGTGTTGGTGCCAAGGAACAGCGAGTTCAACGCCAAGCATACAATGCTGCCCCGGTTCCGCAACCCTCTGCAGCAAAACGAGCCACACATGCCACAGAATGCCACCTTCCCAGAATCCTTTGCTCAAGCAAACACTGTGCCTTTTCCACACTCATCGGGAAATGGCTTTCCAAACTCGCCGGGAAGTGGCAGCAGCATCACCTTTCCTCATTCACCATCCAGCTCCGACCCCGACAGTCCATTCCAAATGCCAGGTACGATCACTGGACTTTGGCATTTCTTTCACACTGAACCACAGAAACTTACTGCCCTATGTTCTGTGTCCTTTTTAATGCAGAGACTCCCCCTCCTGCCTATGTGCCCCCAGAGGAGCAGATGACTCAGGATTGTCCTCAGCCAATGGACACCAACCTCATACCTCCACTTTTGCCTCTGGAGAGCAACAACCGGTCAGGTAAACAGAGCAGTTTTCATCTCTCTTACATGCACATGTCCTTAGGTGTTAAACGTAATCTTTTATAACCGGTACATTGTTTTTTGGGGTTGTTAAATTTGAAGCCCTGTTTAAAATTTTGGACTTCCAGGCCACCTGTAGCCATTTTTAGTCACTTACACACATTTTTTTTCACAAACTACTTGCACTTTAGTTTGTATTCTTTAATGGGTTTTTTTTTATGTGGTGATCATATTAAGTAATGAGATCAATACATTTTATTAGTTTCAAACTCATATTTCAAATATCCATCCATCCATCCATCCATTTTCTTTACCCGTTTATTCCATTTTGGGTCACGGGGGTCGCTGGTGCCCATGTCCAGCAATCACTGTGCGAGGGGCGGGGTACACCCTGGACGGGTCACAAGTCCATCACAGGGCCACATAGAGACAAACGAGACAAACAACCATTCACTCTCTCACTCACACCTAGGGACAATTTAGAGTTACCAATCAGCCTAACATGCATGTTTTTGGTCTGTGGGAGGAAACCGGAGCACCCGGAGAAAACCCACGCATGCACGGAGAGAACATGCAAACTCCACCCAGAAAGGCCCCTGGACCAGGGTTTGAACCAAGGACCTTCTCGCTGAGAGGCAGCAGCTCTACCAGTTGCGCCACCGTGCTGCCCTTATTTCAAATATCATTAGGTTATTTTAATTTGTTGTGGAATGTTATAATAATGCAGTGACAGTGGGGTGATATTTACAGGGGGGGGGGGGGGGGGCTTACTGTGCTTTCCTGACTATAGAGTGCACCCGAATATAAGCCACACACTAAATAAAATAAAAACATTTTGTACATATACAGACCCTTTCCAAAAAATTAGAATATCATGGAAAAGTTGTTTAATTTCCATAATCCCGTTCAAAAAGTTCATCTTTAATAGATGATAGATTCAGGGCCCACAGTTTAAACAATTTCAAGTATTTGTTTATTTTTACATAATTTGGGCTTCCAGCTCATGAAACCCACAAAACTGGATTTCAAAAAATTTGAATACTGTGGAGAAATCAGACCAAATTTTTCAGGACATGAATGTTGTAAACTGAGTGTGACACACTAATCATCTGCTAAACTCAAAACACCTGCACAGGTTTCCCCAGGTGTCATTAAACTGCTTCAGTTTGGTTCAATTGTCTCAATTCGGTTCAATATGGGGAAGACCGCAGACATAACAACTGGCCAGAAGACCATCATTGATGCCCTCCATAGGATGGGTAAGCCACAAAAGTTCATAGCTAAGGAGGCTGGCTGTTCACAGAGTGCTGTGTCCAAGAATATCAATGGAAAGTCTAGTGGAAGGGCAAAATGTGGCAGAAGAAGATGCACCAGCAAAAGAGATGACCGTGGGCTTCAGCTGATTATCAAACAGAGAAGATTCAGACGCATCCGGGAGATGGGCTACAACTGTCGGGTTCCTCGGGTCAAGCCACTTCTGAACCTGAGCCAACGTAGGAAGAGTCTCAACTGGGCCAAGGAGAAGAAGGGCTGGACCATTGGCCAGTGGTCCAAGGTCCTCTTTTTCCGATGAAAGTAAAGTGTGCCTTTCATTCAGAAATCAAGGTCCAAGGGTTTGGAGGAAGAAGGGTGAGGAACAGAACCCATACTGCTTGAGGTCCAGTGTGAAATATCCAGTCAGTCATTATTTGCGGTGCAATGTCCGGTGCAGGTGTTGGTAAACTCTGCTTTCTTAAATCCAAGGTCACTGCAACGGTCTACCAGAATGTTTTAGAGGACTTCGTTATTACTTCTGCTGAGGATCTGTATGGAGATGCAGATTTCATCTTCCAGCAGGACCTGGCCCTTGCCCATGCCACCAGAAGCACCAAAACCTGGTTTGATGCCCATGCCACAGTGCTTGATCGGCCAGCCAACTCGCTGAACCTAAACCCCATTGAGAATCTATGAGGT
>NC_056513.1:29792393-29806806 GCF_014905685.2 Nematolebias whitei | reverse complement strand
CACATCATTGCATTCAGTTTTTATTCACAATTTGTTTAGTGTCCCAACTTTTTTGGAATCCGGTTTGTAAACAAAACATGAAACTTACCATGATGGATCAGCTTAAAGCTCGAGAATTGTTAATCAAGAAAGCCTGGTTCCTTAGACGGAAAAGACATGATAGTTGTAACTCAAACACAGTAGATAGGGACAGGCAGGCTTTCATTGTTTTTACAACAATTGAGCCAACCAAGAATTTAACCTCAGCTCCATCTTTTCTTCATTCAACCTTTATTTATACAGGTCAGCGTCAATGAGTTCATGCGACTTAGTTCACTGTGGCGACCCCTGATGAAGGGAGCAGCCGAAAGAAGGAAAAAAAAGTTTCATTGAGTCACGAGGTTCCATTTATCGTATTTTTCGGACTATAATGTGCACTTAAAATACTTAAATTTTTATCAAAAATTGACAGTGAGCCTAGACGGTGCACCTTGTGTATTAATTCTGGTTGTACTTAATGACCTTGAACCGATTTTATGTGGTACAACTGAACAATGTTGAGAGTTATTGTGAATGAGTTGAATAAATTTTGACTTATGTTTTGTTTCACTTAATACACTTTATAATCTGGTGCGCCTTATAGTCCGAAAAATACAGTGAGATACACACAGCGAGACCTGTTTTAGACAGACAACATATAAAGTAAAGACAATAGTTCAATAAAAAGCTATTAAAATAAAATAAAAGAAGTTATAATCACAGTCACATCAAGATGCCTTATAAATCAAGGTAAAATATTAAAAACAAGAACATATTTGCTTTGATATTTCTATTAAATTTTGTAGAAATGAGACCAGATATCTCCGGGTACTCCAGTTTCCTCCCACAGACCAAAAAGATATGTGCTCTGTGTTGTCATCTTTGTATGTTTCTGTACAATGATGATATAAGTTATTTGCATTTAACCTATCACACCTGAGAGACACCCAGGTGGAGCAGTGGGCAGCTATGTGGGCGCACAGGGAGCAATTAGGGATTGCTCAAGGACACCATGACGTGTGCATGGCAGGGAGTCGAACTGCGACTTTCTGGTCCCAAGTGGGTCCTACCTCTACACCATCTCGGACCCCCAAATCTTGATATTTTGATATTTCCATTCTATCTTAAATACTCCATCAGTTCTTAGTTGAGTGGGAGCTGTCAAAAGAAACAGACCACCTCACATAAAGAAACAGCTCTCAGCTCAGCTACTGAAGGAAAATGGGTTAAAGCAAAGCAATCCTTACAGTCTGAACTATAAGCATTTCTCTGTAAAACTATGAGTAAGAAAAAGATGAACAATTCGTTTTTGTTTCAACAATGAATATTAAGACTTAGAAAAATGCAAAAACTAACACTGTAACGTAGCATGATTACAGGTTGTGTGTTTCCCTGCAGGGCTGGGGAGCAGAGTACCACCGTCAGGATGTGACCAGCACCCCCTGCTGGATTGAGATCCATCTGCACGGTCCACTCCAGTGGTTGGATAAAGTACTAACCCAGATGGGCTCCCCCCACAATCCTATATCATCCGTCTCCTAGGCGTCACTGTCCCCAGGCCTCTCAGCCCTGCGGCTGTTCACACCCCCAGCATTTTGGTCCAAGTAGCAAGAACAGCAGCTAACTGGTGTCAGACTGGTTTGTGTTTTAGTCACTGGTCTGTGGTTTTGACTGAAACACAAACTTAACCTGGAACTTGTAGGATGGGGCAGGTTGTTACGTGCGTATTTCTACTTGAAGGACATCTGAATTGGGCACATTAACAGACTGAGAAAGGAACAGGTAAAGTGATGCAACTGGAAGATACTTGATTTTTGTGACCAACTGTAATAATTAGAGCATCACACTCAAAAGACTAGTATCCTCTCATAACGTTCTCCAAGTTCTTGTTTATTTTTTACATTGTTCCAATATTCTGACTCATAACTAGTTTGCATCTAATATTCCCTCAGAAATCCCATTGTACTTGTGTGGTAACAATAGCGAAGGGACATTCCAAGTCATAAAAATTGCAGTTGTATTTTTTGTCTGAATAGAGTAAATTGACAGAAAATGTACATATTAAATAGGTTGCTCAGATTTTTTCAAGTGGGATCCTGTGGTAAAGTTATAAATGGATAATACCTATTTTTTGAACATGTGTACATTCAGTTCAGTTGGGATGAATTGAATTTAAATCTGACTGCTTTGACAAAATAACAACTTGTCTGAGCGGGGCCAAAACCAAAACAACTTTAAAATAACTCACTTTTCAAAAATGTCATTGTAATTCATGTGAATGCTGTTTTATAAATATTTACACCACTGTGAGTTTTACGTTACATGGCTAATCTTACGGTGGCACAGTTGGTAGAGCTGCTGCCTCTCAGCGAGAAGGTCACCGGTTCAAATCCTGGCCCGGGACCTTTCTGGGTGGAGTTTGCATGTTCTCTCCGTGCATGCGTGGGTCTTCTCCAGGTACTCCAGTGTCTTCCCACAGACCAAAAACATGCATGTTAGACTGATTGGTGACTCTAAATTGTCTCTAGGTGTGAGTGAGAGAGTGAATGTTTGATTGTCTCGTTTGTCTCTGTGTGTCCATGTGATGGATCTACCTGTCCAAGGTGTCCCCCCTCTCACACAGTGATGGCTGGACATGGGCATCAGTGACCCCCGTGACCCTAAAAGGAAGAAGTGGAAAAGATCATGGATGGTTGGTCGATCCGTCTGTCTTGTTGAAATATTGTGATATTCTTGGTAGAAGTGCTATAGCCAGTTGCTGCCGCCTCAGTTGTCCCTGCAGTTAACCATAGATCTCTGTAAACAGCCATGTAATGAAAATGGCTGCAGTGTAGAGGTTTTTAAAAAGGGATTCTCATGAATTATTATGACCTGTTTGACCCTGCAGTTGTGTGGTGGCAGCTATCCTATAAGGATGGGCATTTAAACAAAAACACTTTAACAATAATTTGTAGTTTTTTGGGAGGGCTGACTGTGTTGTGCTGAAAAAAGCAAACAGATTACTTGCCTTGGCAGGGTGCTCATCTCATCATTTTTTGTTGGGGGGGGGGGGGTGAACATATCATCTTGAGGGAACCTGAGCGCTCCCTCTGTAATTTCTTTTAGCTTGTGCAACTGTCTTGCGCGCCGCTAGCTTAGCGCTACGTCAGTGCCGGCAGTTGTCGACTTTTCGGTTCAGTAGGCGGGGCGGGGCGCCCTGCTTGTATCATGTTAGGGAAACCCTGCAGACTGGATTTACACCGTAAGAAAACAACTTCAAATATTAAGAAAAAAAACCTGCTCCTCTCCACAGAATATCCACCTTATTCTTGGCCTTGCTCAGACTAGCCATTAGCTCATCACTCCAGTCAGAATAACTAGAACCTCTCAACTGAGAATGTTCACAGAGCTATCTACAACAGGTGAGATAATAACTGTTCCATGGAGCGCTACTTCAGACTGTCTGAGCTGTCATTTTGAATTAAACTTGTTTAATTTGATGTGCATCAATAAAACCCGGCACTGGAAGCTCTGACTCAAGAATAAAAACTGCTTATCAAAGCGTAACGTGTTGGGTTTAGCATGGGGTAGTGACTCAAGACGTTTCGGACATAAAAACAATAGTTTCAGTGTTGCTCATCTTATGTTACACTTGTTTCTAAATCATTTAAAAAAGGAGAGAATAGTGTCTATTTAGAAGATGTGCCGTGCTGTCCGGTTTCGCGAAGCAAAGATTAGTTATTGTGGTATTGCACATAAAGACTGGTAGCTGAATTAAGCCGAGGCAACAAGTAAAGTCAAGTTGATCTTTAGCTCCGTGCTCCTCCACAAAATCATGTCAAATGTCTAAATACACCGTCTTTCAAAAGCTTTAAAGTGACATCATGATTTCAGTTTGTAGTGAGGTTTACATGATGGTACATTTTATTAACCGATATTAAATTGGACTTTTGTCACACGATCAGAAACTTCTCTTGGACGATTCCGGGGTGTATTTGCTACTTGCTCTGCCCTTTTTCTGATTTCTCATCTATGTGTTCTTCTAATCCGTGATGCCGTGATAGGTTTCCTCTTTAGTTCAAACAATTCATTGTTAAAGGTTTGCCAGCAGAGAATTTAGGGCTGCATCATATGAAACAACAAATCAGTTGAAGTTGCCCCTAATTCTCCTATAATCACAACAATGTGGACTTTAGTGACAAATAAACTTTCAGTTTTTGACCCACAAAATAAAAGTTGCAGAGACTTACAACCACAACTTCTGCTGGTAAAGAATGCTACAAAGCTAACAACCTTATCTATGTTTATTCATTCATGGTGACTGTTTTTATCTTGTGATAGTTAAAACTTTTAAAAAAAAAGGTTTTTAAAGTTTATTTTTATTTTTGTAGATCTTTTCTTGCTCCCGTCCCCGAAATGGATTTTTTTACAACCCAGTTAGGTCCCAGCTCCAACTTTGGGAACCACTGGGATGCATGTTTGGCTCATTAAGTATAACACATTCTTTTTTAAAAAAAAATTTTCTAGTCCGAACAGTTCTTTGAATTTAAAGTAACAAAAAATGTGTGCACATTTAAAAAAAAATCTCAATCCATTTAAATTGTAGTCATTTGACAGCCTGAAACATACCAGGTTCTTTTGTTTTTTGTTTTTAATGAAGGAAAACAATTTGGGGTGGCGCAGTTGGTAGAAATGCCACCTCTCAGCAAAAAGGTTGCTGGATAGAATCCTGGCCGGGGGGCCTTTTTTACAAGAAGTCCATTCCATTCCATTTAAAGTTTAAAATTTACTTTTATTGCTGCAGGAAAAGTGCGTATATAGCTTTTATACTAATACTTTCATTGCTATTTTATTTGTGTGTGTGAATAAACTGAATAAACTAAAAAGAATAAACTAAAACACAGTTATATACAGTATATATATATATATATACTGTATATAGCAACAAAAAAAAAATATATATATATAAAATAATAAAAGTATTAGTATAAAAGCTTTTTTTTTTACCATCCATGCATCATCTTTTCCTGCTTCTGTCTTTTTGGATGGTGGGGGTCACTGGTGCTCATATCCAGCAGTCCCTGTGCGAGAGGCGGGGGACATCCCTAAACTCCAGTCCATCACAAAACTTTTTATTTGAAATTTTTTACCAATTTCTTTTTCACATGTTGTTTTTAAAAACTAGATTAAGCTAAAATTAAAATTTTTGTACCTTTAATTTGTTTTCAGTTCAAACACTTTGTTCTTTACCACTAATTAATGTTAGACTAGTAACAGATCTTTACTAAATTTCAATAAAAAATGGCTTTTCTAAAGCTTTTGAAAGGTAGTGTAAATATTTCAGTTACCCTTTCATTAGACTCAGACTAAACAAGACTTGTTAAAATATCTAAGGAAAATGTTGAGCATGAGGATTGTAACTGTTGACTGAATAAAAGGTGTTGATTACAGATGTCCTAATATTTTTTATTAATGCAGATTTTGTCATTTGATTCTCTCTTTGCTTTTTGTTGTTAAACTGCTACACTCAAGTTTTTTGTTTTTCTTTTCATTTTCTGATTGTGTATTTTGGTTTGTCTGTGCGTTCACATTCTTTCTGTTTTGCTCCTTTAAACTCACAGAAAAGCTGTTTTATTCCATTAATATCAAGTCTCACCTGGAGGATTGAATAAAATTGTTTCAACAATTGCTAAATATGTTTATTTTGTGCTTACTGTCTCAATGTGTGTTACACTTGTTACACAGGGGCAGCTTGTGTTAGAGCAGTCGTCCTCCAATGTGAGAGTTGGGGGTTCGAATCCACCAGCAGTCACATGCCGAAGTGTCCCTGGGCAAGACACTGAACCCCTCATAGCCTCTGATGTGTGTCCCATTGGTGTTTGAATGTGATAAGTCACTGATTAGTCTCTTTAGAATGATTTGTTCAATTAGCTTTGTAGAGATCTAGTAGAGTGCTGTGTGAATGGGTAAATGAGGACACAGATTGTAGTGTAAAGCGCTTTGAGTATCTTGAAATAAGATAGAAAGGTGCTGTATAAGTACAGTCCATTTACCATTTACTTACTAACATGATCAGCTAATGCATTAAGCATTTCAAAGTGACTTGGTCTATTAAATACGACAAAGAACTGGTTTAATTCTTGAGTGAGAGTCGAACAAGTACTGTTACAAGGTTAGATATGGAAATTCATTTGGAATGACCTAAACCAGACCTGGGCTTTGTACGGCCCGTGGGCCACATACGGCCCTTTGGTTGACTCTTGACTGGCCGTGTAAAGGGAATTACAAATTAAACATATTTTCTAATTTTACCTCGTGTGGACTAAAACTGTATTGCTTTTATTTATTTTTTTAATTCACATTTATGTATTTATTAACCAGGCAAATCCCATTGAGATCACAGGCATCTGAAGCGTTGCTAGCTAAGCTACAAATGCAGCAAGGCTTTTTTTTTTTTAACCAAGCTTCACACATCCAGGAATACAGCAACCAAGAGTAGCTTTGTGAAATCTCACAAAATGGCTAAAAACAGTAAGCCATTCTTGGAGGGGGGGTTTGTCAAAGAGTGATTGGTGGACTGTGAAGCACTATAATATGCCCTGAACCAAAAAAAAACAAATGAGCAAGTCCAGAAGAACAGTGACGAGAAGGATCGATGACATTGCTGAGAGTCTGGAGCTTCAGCTGCAACGTAAAATGGCAGCTTTTTACTTTTTCTCATTCTCAGTGATGAAGCTGACCAAATCCAGTTAAACAGTAGATCCTCTTTCAGTAATGATCATCTGTCAGCTTTGCTTTGCATCAACCTGACTTTAATCCTCTTGATAAAGTCCAACAGAGACTAGATTTATCTCACTAAACAAGAACAAAGAACTGAAAACATCAAACGAGGTGGTTAGATTACAAATGTAGACATGTTTAAGACAGTTAAGTCATTAAGACTAGCATGAATAACCACTGTGGTATGGACCTTTACAAGAGATCCTTCCTGCCTACAGCCATCAGTATCTACAACATCTCTTAATGAAATGAGGATAACGAGTTACAACAACAAATAATTTCCCTTTGGGATTAATAAAGTATTTTTGAATTGAATTGAATGTAAAGGAGTGAACTGGGACTCAAAATCACAGTTTAGTGACAATCACTATTATATGATGTATCATATTATTTGGAGTACAAAGACTATTGTGATGTCTTTAGAAAGCTAAGAACCTTCTTCCAACAGTATATGAAACTCAAAATGTGTTTTGGGGTGAATGTGACTGAAAATGATCTCCATATAATGTCAAAAATGGTAAAAAAAAAAAAAAAAAAGTTCACAGTTTACCATTGTACTGGGAAATTTGATTGAATAATAACATTTTTTGTAAAACAACCTCACTTTTTGTTGCTTAATCATAACAAATACTCTTACCAGTCTTACCAGCTTGTCAAAACAATAAAGTTTACTGCTTTTAACAAAGAAATACTATTAATATTATGCAGTATTGAGTTAAGTCATTTGGCCCGACCTTCCACAATATTTTCTGTTTCTCATGTTGCCCCATGGAAAAGAATAGTTGCCCACTCCTGACCTAAACACTCCTTTGTGCATGTATAGAACTAGACCCTCATCTTGAGCAGCATCGCTAATTGAAAGTATCTGAAAAACAACTGCATATTTGCTAAGTAAAAATTAACAACAAATAATCGAATGGTTGGTGTGAGGTTATCTCACCTACATGTCAATGTGCAGATTTTTCTGTGGAATGTGTATGTTCGTCTATACAAGTAGATTCTCCAAGTTAGGTTCAGGCATGCCCAAAGTTGGGCCCAGGGGCCATTTGTGGCCCATGTTCAAATTTCCACTGGCCCACAGCCTCTGTCATAAAATCAATAATATGTGGCCTGCCAGCATCTAAAGGACCTGACTCAATCTTGTTAGATTTATCTACCGTATTTTCCGCCATACACGTCGCACCGCACTACAAGTCGCATCAGTCAAAATATGTCTAATAAAGTGGAAAAAGGCATAAATACGTTGCTTCGCTGTATATGTGGGGTGGCTGTGGCTGAGTGGTTAGAGCAGTCGTCCTACAATGCAAGAGTTGTGGGTTCGAATCCACCAGCAGTCACATGCCAAAGTGTCCCTGGGCAAGACACTGAACCCCTCGTTGCCTCCGATGTGTGTCCCATCGGTGAATGAATGTGATAAAGCTCTGATTAGTCTCTTTAGAGTGATTTGTTCAATTAGCTTTGTAGAGTGCTGTGTGGATGGGTAAATGAGGACACAGATTGTAGTGTAAAGCGCTTTGAGCATCTCGATAAGATAGAAAAGCGCTAAATAAGTACAGTCCATTTACCATTTATGTCACATTTATTACGTGTCACCACTGACAACCTGGAAATGTGGTCCTGCAGTGTGCCAAAAATCGATCGGCTGCCAAATGGCTACCGCGGGAGCGTGCACAGGAGGACTTTAACAAGAATTTAACAAGATTAACACTTAAAAACAAATATTTGTTTGCTTGTCTTTATAGTAAAGGTGTGTCTCAGTTGAACTTTTACTTAATAAATGCACTTCAACCGTCAAATCAGCTTCATTTCGCTGGGGCGGCGCAGCGAAATGAAGCTGATTTGACGGTTGCTCCATATAAGCTGGACAAAGGTGACAGTCTTTGGCAAGCCCATTGTGTCATTAATAGCCTTTGTTTATTTATTTTTTAATTAAACCTTTATTTAACCAGATAAAAAACCCATTGAGATCAAGACCTCTTTCACAAGGGTGACCTGGCCAAGAACAGGCAGCAGCACATGTCATAAAAAACAAAAACAAGTAACCAGATTAGAATAAGACTTCAGAAATATATTTAAAAAAAAACATACAGTATAACAGTAAATGGCAATAATTGTAATAAATAATAATTTAAAACAATAACAATTTAAGATCTAAAACACAGGCACTGTTGACAAGATATCCTTTATCGGTTTTTAAGTTTTCAAAATCACTCAATGAAACAAGTTCTGTCAGTTTTAATTCAGCTTGCAATGCATTCCAAGCTGAAGGGGCAGAAAAGCTAAAAGCTTTCTTGTCCTTTTCAGTTCGTACACGAGGAACATGAAGATACAAACAGTCCTTAGAGTGTAAGGCTTAACTACTGTCCATTCTTCGAATAAAAGTACACAAATAATTTGGAAGCATGCCAATAAAAGACTTATAAACCAAAGTCATTCAATGCACATGTCACCTGTTAAACAGGGAAGACATATTGGTTTTAAGATAGAGATCACAGTGATGAGTAAGGTAGCTACAACCAGTAATAAATCTTAATGCACAGTGGTACACTGGATTCAATGACTGTAGACAACTGTTTGAAGCACACATATAAACAGCATCAAGTACTGGTAAAAAAGTAGTTGTGATCAAACGCTTCCTTGCTCTAAGGGAGAAACATGATTTGTTTCTAAAGAAGAACCCGAGCTTCATCCTTAATTTGGAGATTAGGTGTTTCACATGAGATTTAAAAGAAAGCTCCTCATCGATAATTAAGACCAGGTATTTATAACAGGAGACCCTCTCGAGAACTTTACCTTGTGAAGTTTTTATTAGAGGGATATTCTCCAATGGGACAAACAAATTTGAAAAAAACATTATTTTAGATTTATCAGCATTTAAGACCAATTTTAGTTGCTCAAGACAAATCTGCACCTCATCAAAAGCAGCCTGTAATAATTTAATTTTTAAGTAGAATTTAATATAATTTTTACTTATTACATGATACACCAGCATGCCATAAACCTCGAGTGCCATCTAAAGGCTGAAAATGGTAGTGTTCAATATTTTCAGTCAGAATGAGAACGGTCATATCTCAGCCAAAAATTGGTTAATAGATATGGAAAAAAAAACATTAAATAAGTCACTTCGGTGTATAAGTTGCAGGGCATGCAAATTATAAAAAAAACCTACAACTTACTGGTCAAAAAATTCTGGACCTGGATTACTGAGCATCAGGATAGCACTGTGCAATGTTTCAAATGAACCTAGTTAAGTTCAGTCTTCCCAAAGCATCAGACTTTTTCTTCATTTGATGTGGTCTTCAAATATGAAAGTGTATGTGGTAAAAACTTAGATTTATGTGTTCTGTGTGAAGAACTGAAAAGTATTCTATTTGCAATAATTATAAAAAAAATAATAAGAGTTAATTTGCATTTAATGTTAATGGTTCAAAGAATGTCAGGCTGAATGATCAGCCCCCACACATACTTATGAAATCTGACCCTCTGCAAAAAGTTTGGACACCCCTACTGAATAAACTGACCTGTGTAAGAGTGTGAGAGCATGTTTGTTGGTCTTTTGAGTTTTCACGTTTTGGTCTTGTGATGGACTAATGACCTCTTTCTCTGTGATCCCTTCCTAACCCTAAACATAGAGGATAAGGAAATTTAATAATTTAACAAAACTGAATACAACTAAATCCTAAATATTCTTTCAAATCATACTTCTACAGCAGCACTGATGAGAAATAAATGGGAAAAAACTACGTGTTGTATCTTTTTTAAAAGCCCTGCATTTGTGCATGTTTTATGACATTTGTTAAGGGGTGCTACAGCACCCTCCACACCTCTACTTCCAAGGGTCCTGTCATCACCCCTTAATGATGACTTGAGTCTCTCATTGAGAAAGATTTTCCATCTACCGGTACTCAAATGTACTGATTGAAAAATATGGTGCAGCTTGAACGTGGGAAAGTAAAATAAAATAATAAAAATCACAGAATACCAACACACACACAACCAAAATATTTTATTTATTTTAATTTTATTTATTTATTTATTTTTGCTAAATCAAAGCAGTCAACAAGTGGTGATGCTAGAGAGGAAGGTATTCCCAGCTCCTAAATGTTCCCCGAAAGTAAGTCACAACATTTTAAAATGAAACCTTTACAGAACCTTCAGGTCACTTTGACCAAATAATCTTGTCTGAACACTGTGTAACCTTTAGGGAACTCATATCTAAAAAATATTCAAATCAACATAATAGCATAAAAGCAATAATATGAATTCTACGACTACAAATCTAGTTGAATCAGTTACATGTAAACTGCTCTGAAGAAAGTGGATTTACAGTCCAGTCCATGCAACGTGATTGTTGTCCTCTGCTGCCACCTGCTGGCCAAAACTGTTTTTACCACTTAATTTCATTTATTTATTTACTTACTTATTACATTTTTCGTTTTATTTAAAATTATATTACGGCTTATTTCGTCAAAAATGGCATATAAAATATTTACCTAGAACATTATTACTCTTGCTCGTTTTTTAAATTCGCCGAATTTAATCATGTCCTGATTTCTAAACGTCACCGGAAACAGGAAGTGAATGAATGAAACGGGGCGGACCTATTAATGAGTAACAACTTCGTGCTCGTAATACGAGGTCAGAGGAAGTGTACCCTTTGGACATTTAAGTATTTTTGTCGAGACATTTCTCATCGACAGTGTTATTTAAACTTTGAAGTCACGGCCTGGCATTAAACTGGAGCAGCTAGCTTAATGTTAGCTGAATCACGTCGATGGATAAAAGGGAAAATATACGGCTCTTTGCTTTAAAACTTTAAAGAAGACAGGCTGGTTTTCAACTTTCAACGAGCATAAACACGTTCTCTGTTCTTCTAGACCCCCAAAATGAGACGGTTTGGTCCTCTTCGCCTCTTCTACCGTCCTTTACCTGCTGTTACCAATTTCATCAGAACACCACGCTGCCTTCATCAGGGGGTCTTCACGGTTTCCTTTCCCTGCTGCCAGAGCGTCATTGTAGGCCACAGCTGTCACCCCTGGAGGGGTGTGAGCAGCTCTGTCGTCAGTCAGCACATCCAGGACCTGAGTGGACCTGAACAGAGACTGCTGAGGAGACTGTATGATGGACTGATCTCAGGCCAGCGGGCGTCTCTGGCCGAGTCCATCACTCTGGTGGAGACCCAGCACCCCAGGAGGAAAGAGCTGGCCCAGGTGCTGCTGCACAGGGTGCTGGCTCATAGGAGGCAGCAGGAGAGAAGCAACGAAGGAAAGCCAGTGGCCTTCAGAGTAGGTCTGTCTTTTGGAGTGAATTGTAAACTTTAAATGTTCATATTGACTGTTAATGGACTTGGAGAGGATCTGTTGGAGCAGAAATGTACTGTCCTAGCGGAGTGGCAAGATCAGCAGAGTTGAAGCTTTCTGGGAAAGTTGTCCTGGTCAGTACTTCAGACTTTCTGAAGGTCTTTAAAAGTTTTTTCTTTACACTTTGGCTGCTTTTGCACTTTTATTTGTCCAGTTTTTTGTATCTATGACATCATAGAAAGAAAAAGGTTTTCATCAAAGACCCAGCACCGGGGCTGTCAGCAAGAAGGTCACCGGATCAAAGGTCCAGGTCCGGGGGCCCTTTCTGGGTGGAGTTTGCATGTTCTCTCCGTGCATGCGTGGGTTCTCTCCGGGTACTCCAGTTTCCTCCCACAGACCACAAACATGCATGTTAGGATGATTGGTAACTCTAAATTGTCTCTAGGTGTGAGAGAGTGAGTGGTTGTTTCTGTGTGTCCCTGTGATGGACTGGAGACCTGTCCAGGGTGTCCCCCACCTCTCACACAGTGACTGCTGGACATGAGCACCAGCGACCCAAAAAGGAAGAAGTGAATAAAGCTGATGGATGGATTAATAAAAACTTTATGTTTATAGATTTAAAGAAATGTGAACAAATTGTGTCTGAAGCAGGCTGCTGGTAACAAATTGACCAAAGATTTCTTTTGTTGTTGTTTTTTGCAAACATTTACGATGTCTTGATACTCTCTAATACTTGATATTGCTTTATTTTTTTATTCAGTCTTTATTTCTACAGATTAGTCTCACTGAGTCACGAGGACTCCTTTTCAAGAGAGATGCACGTCACACCTTTAGCTTGAGTTTGTATATTCGAATGCTTCATAGTTCTGTGTTTAGTGTCTTGATGAAAAATTGGTCATATAAGAATTAAAAGAAGTCGTACATCAAGAAGAAAATAGAAAATAATTCCGTTTATTTATACAAGTCACAACAGAAGTCATGTCAGGGCATAAGCAGCCAAAGTGCAGCAATACTGTTCATGTTTTAAAGATCTTTAGAAAGAAAGACCTTATGGGAAGAATAATTGATCAAGGCCAGTTTTAAAGATTTACAATACAATTTTGATCGTTAAAAGTCAAAAATAAAAAAAATAGTATTAGTTATTCTTTAAGGAGTTCATATTACTCAACTTTGCAAGCCAAACGTTTAAACATATCTTGCACTGTCTGCTCAGAGAATTTGTTGGGATTAACTTTGAGCTGCTGTCACGCTAATGCTCAATTTCTCTAAAACTGATGTGTGTAGCAGGTAATTAGATGCGACGGTCATCTTTAATCGGGTTGACACAATTAGCTATTGAGCTGTGGATGCACGTCTACTGATTACTTTCTGAGAGTTTCATTAAAAATCCACCCATTGGTTCATGAGATATTTTGCTAACAGACAGAACAGGCTCAATAACTTTACAGTTTTCTTTCTGTTATTTTCAGGTCTGTCTGGTCCTCCTGGAGCTGGGAAGTCCTCCTTTATTGAAGTGGTGGGAAAGATGCTAACAGGACGTGGACATAAAGTAGCAGTGCTGGCTGTCGACCCGTCGTCCTGCACCACAGGAGGTAACAACCACAGACTCAGCTGAGGTAGTGAAAATACAAACAGGCTAAACATGTGCAGGATGCATGCACGTCCTGGCTATTCATAATAAAAGAACCTAAAACAGAAACTGTCCAGATGACCTCACTGAACATTGTTGGAAAAAAGAACCTTATCTTTTATTTGAGGTTTTGTTCCACTTCTATTGAGCACAGTTCAATTCAGTTTATTTATATAACACCAAGTCACAACAGAAGTCGTCTCAGGGAAACTTTCACATACACAGAAAAACCAGTTAGTAAAAGTTCTCTATCTAAGGAAGCCAGCAGATGCATTGAATGTTCACTTCGTCACAGTCTCCCATCCTGAGCAAGCACAATGGAGACGGTAGAAAGAAAAAACTCCCTTTAACAGGAAGAAACCTTCAGCAGAACCAGGCTCAGGACGAGCGGCCATCTTCTTTGACTGGCTGGAGTTTGAGAGGAACAGGAAGGAGAAACAAACACAGAATGGCAGGTCCAGATGTATTTTCTATAGGAGGAGAAACAATAAATACATATTAAGATAAAAAAATAAATAAAAACAGGTAAATAAAGACGGTAGCAGTGACAGAAAATATGGTCACTTTTTAACTTTTACTTTCATCTGTTGCTTTGAATTGTTAACATGAAAAAAACAATCAGGGATTGTCAGGATGTGCAGCAAAACTGCTGGCATAGCCCTACAGAACCTCAGTGACCTACAGAACCTCAGTGACCTACAGAACC
>NC_056513.1:29749846-29792383 GCF_014905685.2 Nematolebias whitei | reverse complement strand
TACAGAACCTCACTGACCTACAGAACTTCACTGACCAACAGAACTTCACTGACCTACAGAACCTCACTGACCAACAGAACTTCACTGACCAACAGAACCTCACTGACCTACAGAACTTCACTGACCTACAGAACTTCACTGACCTACAGAACCTCACTGACCAACAGAACTTCACTGACCAACAGAACCTCACTGACCAACAGAACTTCACTGACCTACAGAACCTCACTGACCAACAGAACCTCACTGACCAACAGAACCTCACTGACCTACAGAACTTCACTGACCTGCAGAACTTCACTGACCTACAGAACCTCACTGACCAACAGAACCTCACTGACTTACAGAACCTCACTGACCTACAGAACCTCACTGACCAACAGAACTTCACTGACCAACAGAACCTCACTGACCTACAGAAGTTCACTGACCTACAGAACCTCACTGACCAACAGAACCTCACTGACCTACAGAACCTCACTGACCTACAGAACCTCACTGACCTACAGAACCTCACTGACCAACAGAACTTCACTGACCAACAGAACCTCACTGACCTACAGAACTTAACTGACCTACAGAAACTCACTGACCTACAGAACCTCACTGACCTACAGAACTTAACTGACCTACAGAAACTCACTGACCTACAGAAACTCATTGACCTACAGAACCTCACTGACCTACAGAACCTCATTGACCTACAGAACCTCACTGACCTACAGAACCTCACTGACCTACACAAGACGAGGTCGGTGAACAAGGCCAGGCTGATTCTGGCAGATCCTGATCACCACTCCATGGTGAGTTCTGGTTGCTTCCATCTGGACGCAGGTATCTGTTGTCCTGATGTAGAACGAACAGACTGAAAAACTCATTCATCCCTGTAGTGATCAGACTTCTCAACGAGCACTGATGATTTCTGTTATTTTAATGTTTCACTGTCTTGTGTAGTATGGATGTTTTATATCTTCTGACTGTGAAACTAATTGCCCCTCTTGGATAATAAAGGCTCTTGAACTTGAACACTTTGTCCTCCAGCAGTCTAAGCCTATAGAAGCTTATCTAAGGAATAGCTCAGGAAACCCAAGCCAACCCTGTAGGATTTATTAAAAAGGAAAGACTTAAAACTGGACAATGTGTCAGCCTCACGGACAGAAACTGGAAGTTGGTTCCACAACAGAGGAGCCTGATAACTGGAAGATCTGCCTCCCATTCTGCTTTTGGAAACTCTAGAAATCACAAGTAAACCTGCAGTCTGAGAGCAAAGTTCTCTGTTAGGAAAATATGGAACAATAAGATCTGTAATATATGATGGAGCTAGGTTGTTGAGAGCTTTGTAGGTTAGAAGTAAGATTTTGAATTTGACAGGGAAGCACTGTATTCAAACACTCTGACAGCGGCTTCTTGTTGCAGGGTCTCTGCTGGGTGATAAAACTCGTATGACGGAGCTTTCAAGAGACATGAACGCTTTCATCAGGCCGTCACCGACTTCAGGGACTCTCGGCGGGGTCACTCGAACAACCAACGAGGCCGTCGTGCTGTGCGAGGGGGCAGGATATGACATCGTCCTGATAGAAACCGTTGGTGAGACTTACTGATCCTCAGCTGCAGGTTTTTGTCTTTTACTTTGGGATTTTTTTTCATAAAGTTAAACCGGTCAAACATTTGAGTTCAAAACAAACAACTAAAACTTGGTGCGGTTGAATATTTTCTTTATATTCTGTATTTTAGCTGCTTCGTACAGATAAAATGGTCACGCTTCCAGTGCCACTCCAATCTTGGATTGATTGAAGTTTGCCCATTTTGTGGCACCATGAAAAAACAGTGTGACAGTCGCACTAAGTCTTTGTTGCTCACACTTTTCCACTAACACACTGAGTGTGGTCAGTGTGCATTTGAAGGATAGAATTATTCACTGTGACGAGTCTCGGGTCTGTTCAAGCTCATGATTATTCAAAGGCCTTGACTTACTGAACAAGTGTAAAAACACTAAAGTTCTCTCTTCTTGTTAGCTTCTTCACTGTAGAAGTACACAAATTGAATATTTAAAGTAACAGATGAACTTTAAACAGTGCGTGGCCTTGTATTGTGGATTTATCTGCTGATGGAGGTTTATATTCATGTTTATTCACTTCAGTTTTGCTGGTGAGAATAAAAAGCTGTTGTTGTGGGTTTCAGGTGTTGGTCAGTCGGAGTTTGCTGTGGCGGACATGGTGGACATGTTCGTGCTTCTGATCCCACCAGCAGGTGGCGACGAACTCCAGGTCAGTGAAGAGTTTTTAAATTATTATTAAAACTTAGAACTAAGTGTTTTTGTTTGTGTCAAGTTAACACTCAGTTCAGTTACAGGTCCTTCTAAAAAAATTAGCATATTGTGATAAAGGTCATTATTTTCCATAATGTAATGATAAAAATTAAACTTTCATATATTTCAGATTCATTGCACACCAACTGAAATATTTCAGGTCTTTAATTGTTTTAATACTGATGATTATGGCATACAGCTCATGAAAACCCAAAATATCTGTCCCAAAAATATATCATATTTCATCCCACCAGTGAAAGACAAGTGTTTTTAATAAAAAAAACGCCAACCTTCAAATAATCATGTTCAGTTATGCACTCAATACTTGGTCGGGAATCCTTTTGCATGAATGACTGCTTCAGTGCGGCGTGGCACGGAGGCAATCAGCCTGTGGCACTGCTGAGGTGTTATGGAGGCCCAGGATGCTTCGATAGCGGCCTTAAGCTCATCCAGAGTGTTGGGTCTTGCGTCTCTCAACTTTCTCTTCACAATATCCCACAGGTTCTCTATGGGGTTCAGGTCAGGAGAGTTGGCAGGCCAATTGAGCACAGTAATACCATGGTCAGTAAACCATTTACCAGTGGTTTTGGCACTGTGAGCAGGTGACAGGTCGTGCTGAAAAATGAAATCTTCATCTCCATAAAGCTTTTCAGCAGATGGAAGCATGAAGTGCTCCAAAATCTCCTGATAGCTAGCTGCATTGACCCTGTCCTTGATAAAACACAGTGGACCAACACCAGCAGATGACATGACACCCCAGTGACTGTGGAAACTTGACACTGGACCTCAAGCAACGTGAATTCTGTGTCTCCTCTCTTCCTCCAGACTCTGGGACCTTGATTTCCAAAGGAAATGCAAAATTTACTGTAATCAGAGAACATAACTTTGAACAACTCAGCAGCAGTCCCAGGCGAGATGCTTCTGACGCAGTCTCTTGTTCAAAAGTGGCTTGACCTGGGGAATGTGGCACCTGTAGCCCATTTCCTGCACACGCCTGTGCACGGTGGCTCTGGATGTTTCTACTCCAGACTCAGTCCACTGCTTCCGCAGGTCCCACAAGGTCTGGAATCGGCCCTTCTCCACAATCCTGCTCAGGGTCCGGTCACCTCTTCTTGTTGTGCAGCGTTTTCTGCCACACTTTTCCCTTCCCACAGACTTCCCACTGAGGTGCCTTGATACAGCACTCTGGGAACAGCCTATTCGTTCAGCAATTTCTTTCTGTGTCTTACCCTCTTGCTTGAGGGTGTCAATGATGGCCTTCTGGACAGCAGTCAGGTCGGCAGTCTTACCCATGATTGTGGTTTTGAGTAATGAACAAGGCTGGGAGTTTTTAAAAGCCTCAGGAATCTTTTGCAGGTGTTTAGAGTTACGTCGTTGATTCAGATGGTTAGGTTAATAACTTGTTTAGAGAACCTTTTCATGATATGCTAATTTTTTGGGACAGGCATTTTGGGTTTTCATGAGCTGTATGCCATAATCATCAGTATTAAAACAATTAAAGACCTGAAATATTTCAGTTGGTGTGCAATGAATCTGAAATATATGAAAGTTTCATTTTTATCATTACATTATGGAAAATAATGACCTTTATCACAATATGCTAATTTTTTGAGAAGGACCTGTACATTGCATCATTTCATACCACTTTAATTTCCTCTACGTTTTAGAGAATGTCTTTTTAAGGCGATATGACTTTTATTAAACTACAGGAGCCCGAGAACAATAAAATGTTTAAACCTTCGTTAAGATTGGTTGCACATCCTCAACCAGACTTTTATTAAACAAAACGTTCACAGACTTTAAGTTTAGTTTTCATCTTGAGACAGTTGATCAGGTTACACCAAAGTTCATGCTCAATTATCCAGATATAAAATCCAATAATATTCAGTGTTGATGGGGAGTTGACTGTCATCCATCCATCCATCCATCATCTTCCGCTTGTTCCGATGTCGTCATCTCTTTCCACAGCCACCTCTTCCAGCTCTTCTGGGAGGACTCCCAAGGCGTACCCAGGCCAACTGAGAGACAAAGCCTCTCCAGTGTGTCCTGGGTCTTTCCTGAGGTCTCCTCCCAGTCAGACATGCCTGAAGCACCTCCTTAGGGAGGCACCCAGCCCTGGGAACATCCTTACCAGATGCTCGAACCACCTCAACTGGCTTCTCTTGACGTGGAGGAGCAGCGGTTCTACTCTGAGTCTCTCCTGATAACTGAACTTCTCACCCTGTCTCTAAGGGAGAGTCCAGTTACCCTGTGGAGGAAACTCATTTCAACCGACTGCATCTGTGATCTCATTCTTTCAGTCACTACCCAGAGCTCGTGGCCACAGGTGAGGGTAGGAACATAGACCGACCGGTAAACAGAGAGCTTTGCCTTACAGCTCAGCTCTCTCTTTACCACAATGGACCGGCACAGAGTCCACAATACTGCAGACGCTGCACCAATCCATCTGTCAATCTCACGCTCCATCTTCCCTCACTCGTGGACTTGTGTCTCTTGAAAATACAACTACAAAATGTTTCTCTTTAAATCTCACCAAAGCAGTTGTCAGTAATAAATGCTAAAATGATTGTGTCGTACAAGTAAAGTGAAACCCACACTTGGATCTCTCCATCACCCTGTGCACAGAGCCTCAGGTGATTATGCGTGTAGACATGAATTCTGTTTAAAGTTCTCTAATGCAAACTATCTCCTCAGGGTATCAAGAGAGGCATCATTGAGCGAGCCGACTTGGTGGTGGTGACGAAGTCGGATGGTGATTTGGTGGTTCCAGCCAGGAGGATCCAAGCTGAATACACCAGTGCACTCAAGCTGCTCAGGAGGAGCTCTGCTTTGCCACTGGTAAGTTTGAGAGGAACAGGAAGTAGAAACAAACATAGAATGGCAGGTCCACGTGTACTTTCTATAGGAGGAAAGACAAAAAAAAAAACATAAGATAGAAATATTTACAAATACAGAGTAGAGTACTGGTCAGTAAAGACAGTAATCTTTAAGCAGAGATAATTGGGCTTGAATTTTGTTACATGTGCCCATTTCTTGTGGCGCTGTCCATCAACACAATGAGGAAGTGGAGGTTCAGGTGTAGTTTGCAGGTCATCCAGTGACTTACCGTACTTGCCACCGTACACATCGCACCGCCGTATAAGTCGCATCAGTCCAAAAATGTCTAATAAAGTGGAAAAAACATAAATATGTTGCTTTGCTGTATAAGTCACATGTATTACACGTCACCGCTGACCACCTGGAAATGTGGGCCGGTGTTGTGCCAAAAATTGATTGGCTGCTAAATGGCAGCCGCGAGTGTGCACGGGAGGACTTTAACAATAATTTAACAAGATTAACACTTAAAAACAATTATTTGTTTGCTCAAAAATATATCAAAGGTATGTCTCAGTTGAACTTTTCCTTAATAAATTTACTTTGATGGTCAAATCAGCTGCATTTCACCTGGGTGGTGCGGTGAAATGAAGCTGATTTGATGTTTGCTCCAGGAGTTCTGGAACGAGATGAAGGTGGCTTGGTATGGCAAGCCAAGTGTCTCATTAACAGCCACTTTTACCTATTAATGAGATACTTGACTTGCCATATCAGTTGAGGGCCCTCTCGTGGCTGAAAATGGTAGTGTTCAATATTTTCCATGTCAGAATGAATGAAATTGTCAGATCTCAGACAAAAACTGGATTATAAATATGGGGAAAAAACAAATATGTTACGTGCGCTGCGTTGCGTGCTCTGCGTTGCGTGCGCTGCGTTGCGTGCGCTGCGTTGCGTGCGCTGCGTTGCGTGCGCTGCGTTGCGTGCGCTGCGTTGCGTGCGCTGCGTTGCGTGCGTTGCGTGCGCTGCGTTGCGTTTCTTCAGGGCATTCTAATTTATGCAAAAGCTGCAACTTATACAGCAAAAAATCCGGTACTTCCGCGGGCCCATCAACAGCTGCTGTCTTCTTATGTCAGAATCGAGCCTTCAGCGCGCCCGCCTTGAATCTCAAACAAGATGGTCCCATAAACTGAGCTGAGTGGGGTGGGGAGGCCCTTAACTGATGGAACAAATAGAGACAAGGTTACAGTAACCTGGACAAAAAAAACTATTTTAAAACCCCCTGATTGCAGTTGAAATGGGCAAAAATATAAAACCTAGGTTGAAGAATTTATTTACTGTGTTCACATGTTTTCATCATACAAATGAGATGCTGTCTTGCATGCAACATTTTAAATAAAGATTTCACTTAACCATTCAGTCTGTTGACGGTGTTTCCCCTAGTTAACTTGCCATAGCGGGGTGCTCAACCAAGATTTTTGTTGACGGGGGGACGGAGACATGTCTGAGCGCAGCTTGTACTCAAAAATTTTGAGCGGGGGCGGGTGGCGTTCATCATGAGGGAAGAGGCAATGTGAGTGCTGCCTTTAGCGTTTTAGCTAGAGAGACCGTTTTTCACACCGCTAGCTTAGTGCTATGTCAATGCCGGGTGGGGGAATGGGGGGTGCAAGTTCGGTTTGGTAGGCGGGGTGCTCAGTTCTGTTGACGGGGTGGGGCACCCCGCTTGTATAATGGTAGGGGAAACACTGCTGTTGAGGATGACTGTCCGTGTGTGTGTTTGCTAAGGTCTGTTAGCTGTCGTCCAGTTGTATGTGTACATCCACTGACTGCTGGAGAAGTAAAGTTTTTATTTCACACATCCAAACCTCCTCCTCAGGTGATGCGAGCATCCTCACACACGTCAGAGGGGATCCCAGAGGTCTGGGCCAGGATGCAATCATTCAGAGATGCTGCGTTGGCCAGCGGGGAGCTGCAGAGCCGTCGGAGGGACCAGCAGAAAGTTTGGATGTGGAGTTTGATCCAGGAGAATGTTCTCAGTCATTTCCATAATCACCCGAGAGTCAAGGGAGCTCTGCCCCACCTTGAGGAGCAGGTCACCAGAGGAGACCTCTCTCCAGGACTGGCAGCTGACCTGCTGGTCAAAGCTTTCTCTAAATCATCTTCTTAGTGAACTAAGTTCACTTTTTGAGGAGGATTCATCCTTCATGGCTGATCAGTGCAAGTCTGAGGCAAGGACAGCGAGGCAGAGCAAACATCTGGCTCGATTTTTATAATTAAAAACTAGGCTGGATGGAAAAACTTTAGTTTTTCCCTGAAGTTTTTAAAATCACATGAAGAGGAGGGTTCTCAGATAAAAAGGCATCGACCCAGGAGCAGCAGGAGGTTTAAAGCAAACACTTTCTACTTCACTACAGACTCTGATGAACTGTTTTGGTTAAATAATCAAATTAGGAGTTTATTGATCTTTAATCATTGACATCATTCTTCATTTTTACAAACAGGGTCATTATTTAGTGAAGCTTGTGGATCCAATGTGTACATTATCACTACATAAATAAATAGCTGTGATGAGTTGTTTTAACAAGAAGTCTTTCCAGTGTTACTCTTATTGGCTCAAATATAAACATTAATAGAAGTACTTGAAGCCTGAACAATGAGAATTAAAAGCTTCCTCTGGTATTTTTGAACTGCCATGAACACATTTCTATCTCGGAAAGCAACAAATCTTGTAAAGCTCCACATTAAAAAGTTATTTGAATATAAAATCAATTTAAACAACAGTCCTGTCAGTGATGTCTGCAGCGTTTCTCTCTTGATTTTGCTCATATTAAAAGTGCAGGTGGTTAATGTTTCCTCTACAGTTATTGTTTGTCAAAGAGGAAATGATTTTTATTTTCACCAGAGCCAGAAATGTCTGTTGGGTTCTCAAATGAGTCGCTGCGTAATCCAGGTACTTTTAATATTTTACAATTAACTTCATATTTCTCTGCAGTCTTTGTTATTAATCTAAAGACAGAGACTTCTCACTCATAATGAAGGTTGTACAGCAGTTCCACTGGAGCTGCTGGATATCTTTTATTTATTTATTTATTTTTAAATATGCAGCATTGATCACTATAGTTCAGTGAAACCAAACTCTTTTTCTTTATTTCATTTCGAACAGTTAAAATTTTATCGAAACAAAAACAAATTTAAATATTTCCAGCAAAATGTTCTGTAAATAAAACAAAAATGTTGGAAAGGGGAGCAGGAAGAAGCAAAAGCTTCTCCAGTGAGTCAATAAATACATAAATACTCATACATACATGTAGACATGCATAGCTACATACACCTACACACAGATTAATGAATTAACAGTGGGATTAACATCAGCTTGTCTCATTAGTTTTTATACATATTATTTTTATATTTATATTTTCCCTTGAACCGTGCAATATTTTTACTTCTTCATCCAAGCCGTTCTACAAAAATCACTCCATGAACTGGATTGAGAAGTACATTAAACTTTTTTTTTTTTAACAAACCATGTTTCCCACTCGCAACATATTTCTTTCAGGCTTATTTATTAAAGAGGCAATGGCCAGATGTCAAAAACAATTTTCTGGTGTTGATAAAGTACTTGTAGCAAAATGCTCATTGGCTTCTGTCTGTGGATGAACCTTTTAAAATACTATGAAACAAGGATTCAAAAAGAAATAGTTAAGAACAAAGAAATAAAAAAATACAATTACGTGCAATAAAAAGGGAAATACATGAAAAAATAATTACCGTATTTTTCGGACTATAAGGCACACTTAAAATCCTTTAATTTTCTCAAAAATCAAAAGTGAGCCTTATAATCAGGTGCACCTTATGTATTAATTCTGGTTGTGCTTACTGACCTCGAACTGATTTTATGTGGTTATTGTGAATGAGTTGAATAAAATTTGACTTCTCTGACTGTTTTGTTTCACATCATGTGCCTTATAATCCCATGCACATTATAGTCTGAAAATACGGTAGTTAAAAACTAACCATGAGTGTAGTTTGTTGTATTAATCATATTTAAATTACACAACCTTTACTAACTAGTGCTGTAACTAGTGAATATTTTGGTTTTTATTGTCAGGTGTTGTTTTAAATGATTATGAAAATGTAATAAATACCTTAAATGTATAATTCCCTGACTTCAAAGTGCAAAGAAGCTGGAAGTGCCTAATGTCAGTTGTTTTTTGAAAAAATAATAATAAAATAGATAAATTTTCTGAAAGTGAGATAGTTGCATGATCATCTAGTCAGTGTTAAGAAAAAAATGTATAGCTCTGCATTTATAAATGTTCATGTTTCTCAAATTTTCTCTTGTTACAGCTTAAAGGAAAAATATTTTACAGGTGCTGGTCATAAAATTAGAATATCATGAAAAAGTTGATTTATTTCAGTAATTCCATTCAACAAGTGAAACTATAATATATACTATATTATATTCACACACAGACTGATATGTTTCAAATGTTTATTTATTTTAATGCTGATGATTATAACTGACAACTAATAAAAACCCCAAAGCTAATTGAACAAATCATTCTAATGAGACTAATCAGAGCTTTACCACATTCATACACTGATGGGGCACACATCAGAGGCAATGAGGGGTTCAGTGTCTTGCCCTGGGACACTTCAGCATGTGACTGCTGGTGGACTCGAACCCCCAACTCTCGCATTGTAGGACGCCTGCTCCAACCACCCAGCCACATCCACCCCAAAAGACAACTATTGACACCTTGCACAAGGAGGGAAGAGGCAAAAGGTCATTGCTGAAGAGGCTGGCTGTTCACAGAGCTCTGTGTCCAAGCACATTAATAGAGAGGAGAAGGGAAGGAAAAGATGTGGTAGAAAAAAAGTGTACAAGCAATAGGGAGAACCACACCCTGGAGAGGATGGTGAAACAAAACCCATTCCAAAATGTGGGGGAGATTCACAAAGAGTGGACTGCAGCTGGAGTCAGTGCTTCAAGAACCACCACACACAGATGTATGCAAGACAAGGGGTTCAGCTGTCACATTCCTTGCGTCAAGCCACTCTTGAACAAGAGACAGCGTCAGAAGCATTTCGCCTGGACTAAAGACAAAAAGGACTGGACCGCTGCTGAGTGGTCCAAAGTTGTTCTCTGATGAAAGTACATTCTGAATTTCCTTTAGAAATCAAGGTCCCAGAGTCTGGAGGAAGAGAGGAGAGGCACAGAATCCACGATGCTTGAGGTCCAGTGTCAAGTTTCCACAGTCAGTGATGGTTTGGGGTGCCATGTCATCTGCTGGTGTTGGTCCACTGTGTTTTCTGAGGTCCAAGGTCAACGCAGCCGTCTACCAGGAAGTTTTAGAGACTTCATGCTTCCTGCTGCTGACCAACTTTATGGAGATGCAGATTTCATTTTCGAACAGGACTTGGCACCTGCACACAGTGCCAAAGCTACCAGTACCTGGTTTAAGGACCATGGTATCACTGTTCTTAATTGGCCAGCAAACTTGCCTGACCGTAACTCCAAAATGCCAGACCCAACAATTCAGAAGAGCTGAAGGCCACTATCAGAGCAACCTGGGCTCTCATAACACCTGAGCAGTACCACAGACTGATCGACTCCATGCCACGCCGCATTGCTGCAGTAATCCAGGCAAAATGAGCTCCAATTAAGTATTGAGTGTTGTACATGATCATACTATTCATGTTCATACTTTTCAGTTGGCCGACATTTCTAAAAATCCTTTTTTGATTGGTGTTAAGTAATATTCTAATTTTCTGAGATACTGAATTTTGGGTTTTCATTAGTTGTCAGTTATAATCATCAACATTAAAAGAAATAAACATTTGAAATATATCAGTCTGTGTGTAATGAATGAATATAATATTCAAGTTTCACTTTTTGAATGGAATTACTGAAATAAATCAACTTTTTCATGATATTCTCATTTTATGACCATACATATGTGATTTTATACATCACATACAGGTGTATGTGATGTATAAAAGACATAAACCTAAAAAATAAAAAAAAAATACAATGATTTAAAAATGTCATTGAAATATTTTGACCCAATATTTTGCTGTTGTTTAACTGAACTCATAGTGATGGTGCATAAAACCAAGAACAGATTTTACACAGTTTTTTTTTGTTGTTGTTGTTGTTTTTGTAGTTAGAAGGATGAAAATATAGCAATAGAAACAGGATTATTGAGTTTGTCATTGATTTTAAAAAGTCCTTCTTGACTTCTTAGTGTACTGTGCTTGCTGTGTGATAATATATTTCATTTTAACCACTACTGTGAATATTTGTTAGTCTTAAACCACTAGAGGTCTCCCAGACACTGCTCAGCTTTGACTTCATTAGCCTAATGACCTGACACACCACACCAACTACCCCTCTCCTCTTTATGGCCCCGCCTCCTGCCCTCCATTCATTCTTCATGGAGGTTGCGCAGGGTGCCAGGTCACCCAGAGGTGAGGACATCAGCAGCTGCCACTCTCCTGGAGCACATGCTGTACTGTAGTCCCAAACCCCCTCCTTAGCTGCACTCTGTCTCCTCACTGTAAAAAAAAAAAAAAAAGAAGCAAGGAGCAGTACTGTACAGAACAGACAAGCGTTTGACTGACTGTACAGCTCACGACCTCAACAACGTTCTGAAAACGCTCCGGATTTTATAAGGAAAAAAATTAATCAGGCGAATTCTGTATTTTTTTTTTTTTTTTTCATATGTCTTTGTCAGTATGCTTTGGAAATATGAAGTGTAAGACACCTCCCCACACTGCTGGACGGACTCCCAGGTCGCTGCTTGTTTGCTCCCGTCTGCATACGAAAGGAAGAATGTCCCCTGAATGCAGATGGATTCATTAGGTCTGAGTAACTCCCTTCTCCTCCATCATGCTGACATAAACACACACACACACACATACTGTGGCTGCTCTGGCTCTACAAAAAGGGAACAGTGAGTCCTGCAGCTCTCCGCACACACTCCCAGGCATATACGTATACACACAGTTATCATCAGTGTAAACAACGCCATGCGGTTTCACTAAGGGAGATTAAATTAAATGCTGCTGCCTCGCATTTGGCCATTTTAGCCTAAACACTGAGCCTGGGCCCATGTGTTTAGCATTTTGCTTGATCTCTTGAATGTAAGCACAGGACAGAGACTGGCACTTTGATGAGGGTTTTTCTGTTTAATAGGGGGGCTTAGGTTGACAGAATTTCTTTGTGTCAGCAAACTAAAGTTAAAAAAAATGCTTCTCGCTGCAGGACAAATCTAAACAGTGCCCTCTTACTGCTTTCATTTTTAACCCCCACCCCCAGCAAAGTCCAATGTGAGCACTACTGTGAGCACTCTTAGCTGAGCAGCTAAAAATGTCAAAGCTTGGAAACACATCTGTGTTTGTGTTGGTTTACCAATGTTTTGATTGCTTTCTGCTAAGATCGGGAAGTGAAGGGATGCCTGACACAGAGGAAAATGTCAAACTGCTACCTGGTTGATTTGGTAGTCACATGTAGTGTGACTGCCGGTCATGGGACACTGATCTGAACAGCCTCAGCCGTCTTTATGCTCCGTTTGCTCTGCTGCTCACAATGAGCACATAACAGCACACTCCCCCCACCCTTTCTCCTTACACTTAGCTGTCAGATCAGCCATCAAGCTCTCCACCTACACATGTTGTACACACTTGTATCCTGTCACACTCAAAGCAGACATACATATTTGATTCTGATTAAGGTTGTGGCAGGGGAGATCATGGTCAGACAGCATCGGATGGTTGTGTGTAGATTAGAATGACTATTGTTGTGAAAAAGAGAAAAAGTAAAATTTGAGAAGAAGACCAAATGGTGGAAGATGAAGAAGGAAGAATGTTATAAAAAATTCAGAGAGGAGCAGTTAAAGGCTCAGGATGGTAAGAAAGAATGTGCAGATGACTGGACTACTACAGCAACAGTAATTAGAGAGACAGTATGGAAGGTACTCGTGTCATCTGGACAGAATGATGGCAGAAAGGATGATAAGGAAACCTAGTTAGTGAAGTGCAAGAAGCTATTCAGAGAAAGAGGTTAGACAAGAAGAAATATGACAGTGAGAGGACTGAAGAGAGTGGACAGGAATATAGGGATGCAACGTAGAGTAAAGATGGAGGTAGCAAAGGCAAAGCAGAAGGTGTATGATGAGCTGTATGGGAGGCTGAACACTAAAAAGGGCGAGAAGGACTTAAGAACTGATTGGGGAGACAGAGGGACCAGGCTGGAAAGGATGTGCAGCAGGTTAGGCTTGTTAAAGATATTATTAATAATAATAATAATGTCATCATAATGTCAGCACTGTATGTTTCCATACAATGGCGAAATTAGTCTCTGCATTTAACCCATCCACCACCAGGTGGTGCAGTGGGCAGCTATTGAAAGCGCCTGGGGGACATTTTGGGGATTAGACGTGCTGCCCAGAGACGCCACGTGATGTGCAGTGACTGGGGATCGAACCTGGGACTCTCGGGTCCCAAGCCGGCTGCCCTGCCTCTACACCATCTCGGCCCCAACTTAATGGTAATGTTTTTACAAGTGAGGATACCATGATGGGAAGATGGAAGGAGTACTTTGAGGAGCTAATGAATGAAGAGAATTAAAGGGAAATAAGAGTAGAGTTCATAGAAACTGTGGACCAGGAAGTGGGAAAGAATAGTGAGGGTGAAGTTTGGGAAGCTCTGAAAAGAATGAAGAAGAGAAAGGCAGTAGGACCTGATGACATACCAGTAGAGATTTGGGAAATGGCAGTAAGGTTTTTGACTCAAATAGTCAATGGCATATTTGTGGGTGAGAAAATGCCTGAGGAATGGAGAAGAAGTGTGCTGGTGCCCATTTTTAAGAACAAGGGTAATGTACAGAGTTGTGGCAACTACAGGGGAATTAAGTTGATGAACAATGAAGACCTGGGAGAGAGTTGTGGAAGCTAGACTTAAATGAGAGGTGACAAAGTGTGAGCAGCAGTTTGGTTTCATGCTGAGAAAGAGCATTACAGATGCCATCTTTCTTTTGTGGATGCTGATGGAAAAGTACAGAAAGGGTCAGAAAGAACTTCATTGTGTCTTTGTGAATTTAGAAAATACATATGACAGGGTGCCGAGGGAAGAGGTGTGGTTTTGCATGAGGGAATCTGGAGTGGCAGAGAAGTATATCATACTGGTACAGGACATGTATGAGGACAGCAGGACAGTGGTGAGATGTGCTGTAGGAGTTACAGATAGCTTCAAGGTGGAGGTGGGACTACATCAAATATTGGCTCTGAGCCCCTTCTTGTTTGCTCTAGTGATGGACCGACTAACAGATGAGGTCAGGCAGGAATCCCCCTGGACTATGATGTTTGCAGATGACATTGTGATCTGTGGTGAGAACAGGGAACAGGTGGAAGAGAACTTGGAGAGGTGGAGGTATGTACTTGAAAGAAGAGGAATGAAAGTCAGCTGTAGTAAGACAGAGTACATGTGTGTAAATGAGAGGGAGGCTGGTGTAACAGTGAGGCTACAAGGAGCAGAGGTCACAAAGGTGCAGGACTTCAAGTACTTAGTGTCAACTGTCCAGGAAAATGGGGAGTGTGGTGAAGAGGTGAATAAGAGAGTCCATGCAGGATGGAGTGGATGGAGTGATTTGTGACAAATGAGTGTCAGCAAAGGTCAGAGGTAATGTTTGTGAGACCAGTTATGTTGTATGGTCTGGAGATGTGGCATTGACAAAAAGATAGGAGAAAGAACTGGAAGTAGCAGAAATGAAGATGTTGAGGTTCATGTTAGTAGTGACAAGGATTGATAAGATTAGGAATGAGATCATCAGAGGTACAACACAGGTTGAACAACTGGGAGATAAAGTTAGAGAGGCCAGACTGAGATGGTTTGGACATGGCCAGAGGAGGGACAGTGGCTTGAACATGTCCAGAAGAGGGACAGTGGTTTGGACATGTCCAGAGGGACAGTGGTAGAAGGATGAAGGAGAAGGTAGAAGGAGAAATGCAGCTGCCAGAAAAAAGACAAAGAGGAAGGTTAAGGAGGAGATATATGGATGCAGTTAGAGAGGACATGGAGGTAATTGGCGTGAGGACAGGGGATGCAGAGGACAGAGTGAAATGGAGGAGAATGACTCACTGTGGCGACCCCTGAAGAGGGACAAGCCAAAAGAAGAATCCCAGGCCACCCTTTGCAAGATATCCATGATCTCAATGGGATTTGCCTGGTTAAACAAAGGTTAATACAAATAACTAAACTTTTGATATTGCAAATGTCATTCCTACTAGTACAAATAACATCACTTTTTCCATTTGTGTACTGAGCTTTTAGCTTCATATACCTTCAAGTGCATTGGTCCTGTCTAGAGTGAAGAACGTGAATATCTGAAACAAAAGCCATTTCATTTAACGTTAATATGCATTTGAGTGGCCAAATAAACAAAATCTACTTTTCAAATAGTACTTGTGACTAGTGGAAAAAGCAGTAAGTATGACAAGCAACATGTATGATCTTACCAATGAACTTTTTGGAAGGCCATGAAAAACATGAAACATGAAATGCAAACATGAAATGCAAATTATGACGAGCAGCAAATACACTAAAAAAATTGTAGTGTCTCTACTTTTGTGAAATTTCTTCTATGTATTCATAATGTTCATTCTAGTTAGTAATAACTAGAGATAGACTGGCAAGTTTGATCTTTGTCTACAGTAATAGTGTTGTGCTGATCCTCTACATCAAAAGGAGTCAGCTGAGGTGAAGACCAAATCAGGATGACTCCTAGTTCCCTCTATTTTGAGGTATATAGAACATGTCCTGTCCTGAGGAGATATCAATGAATATCCAGAAGTCACTGTATAATCTATCTTCTTATCTTGGGGAGTGTTGCTGGGAAAGGGATGTTTGGGACATCCTAGACCTACTGCCGCTGCTACCCAACCTCTAATAAGTGGTTAAAAGAATGAAAGTATCTTAAAGTTAGTTTTTTTCCTAGAACAATCTCAGTTGTGGAAACCTAAATGTAATGTAACGTAATGTTTTTGTCGAAAATTTCAGATTTCTTTCATTTTAATTCTAACCAAGAAAAATGAGTTTTACTAAACGGATGTCGTTTTTGATGTCTAAGGGTGCATTCATACCCGATAGTCCGGTAGACTCGGTTCGGTTGGGGACCAATATTCATGACATTTTGTTTACATATGAGCTGGTGCGTTTGCATTCACACTGCACTGTGCAGTCGAGCCAACCTGTTGAACCAACCTATTCCCCCACTCGCCTGTGGGGGCGCTGCACCAAGAACTACTGAAAGAAATGACACAAAAACCTCTGAAGACACTTCTTCTGGAAATAAAACCAAAAACAGAGTGGCATCAAGTTTTAGCAGTTTTAGGAGTTATATTTTGTCATTTTTCAAAAATGGACTCAGCATGAGCAGAAGATGAGGCAGAAGACCATGAAGAATATTGTTTTTCACACAAGGCAGCTGACGGTTCCATATAACTTATATAGGTAAGAGAAATGCGTGTTTGTTTGCCCTGCGTTGTACTCCACTTCTTGCTTGTGGAGCGGGGCCCGGTCTGTTTACATTCACACCGCACTCGAACCACGCTGGAGTTCTCTTCTACCGGACCGAGATTTAGGTTTTAGCCCGGGCCAGAGTTCGCCTTTTTGTTCCGTGACAGAGTTCGATGGCGCGTTCACACCTCCCCAAACGAACCAAACTTTTTAGGAAAACGAGCTAGAGTTCGAATAAAGCGGACAAAACAGGGCTGGTGTGAATGCACCCTAAGAAACAATAATCAGAAACAGGAATGTGGCTTGATCATATGCTACACTAGCTAGCCATACATCTGTATTTGTTCATCACTCCAGCTTGGCTGGCTACCCCACTGTCCCTCTGTAGTGGCAGATGAGGGTGTGAGGAACATTTTTTCCAGGCTGGGGCTCCCTTTCAAGACAACCACAAAAAGATACTGTAAGCTAATGGGATTGGAGAACTGCAACGAAGCTCTGAGCACTGGAGCGCACCCTTGTACTGTAGATGCAACGCCACTCATTATGCTGCTCTGACGAGTCACCACACAAACTCTTTATAAAAAGACCTTTTTGGCCACACGTTATTTCAACTGCTCAGATGGATGTTAATACCGGGTTTCTCTGCATGCCGTGTGCTCTCTAGCCTGTAGAGTGATGAAACACAGTTGGTCTTCAAAGTGCATTTCATTGCTAATTCTTTTTAACCTAGTGAAGTCTGCCGGATAGCTCAGTCCAAATTCCCCACGGAGTCCAGTTATGCACCTCTACTATATTACACACCTGAGAAGGCTCACTCCAACACATGTACACTTCACTGTTTGCTAAGTGTAATTTACTAGGCCGCCTGTGGGCAAGGCCTTCATCTGCAGGAAGGCATGAATACAGCCTTGGCGCCAGTAATTGGACTTTAGAACAGATTGGGGAACTTGATTGACCCCCGGTAATGGATTTGAGTGAATAATTATTTGTAGTCATGGTTGGAAGATGATATCGGGGAGAGGGAGACCAATCCCACCAGTGTGACTCACCCCTGCCGCCAGAGCAGAGTGCTGCCAGCACTCAATTAATAAAATCCAGCTGCTCAGACTCCCCACGTGCAGTGGCTCATCAAAAAACACACACACAGGGTCTGGTCAGAAAAAAAGTCTTATCTTCATCCAACCTTTACCTTTTTGCGAGGCGGGCTGCTTGTAGCCCATCACAATAGGGGTTTTAAAATTGTCTCCACTCCGGGTACAGGACATTAATGTTGATAATGTCTTCATTATGTTTGAACTGCCAGTGGCACTGCTCAGCCCACAGCCTACAGCAGCCATGCTAATGAGACTTTTCAAGGAGGTAGGCAGTGCCTCCTCAGGAAACAAAATGCAATCACTCTTAATCCAGCACTTTAATTGCTGGCCAAGTTTTTCTGAGTGAATTTACCTGTTCGATCTCTGCAGGCAAGTGGCTGCACATCAACTGTGTTCCAGTATCCCAACTCACAAAGATAAACTGGGCATCAAAACAAATGGGAAGTGATACAAGTTGGTTTGCCTTGTTAGGAATAGTTTTTCTTGTTTGTGGGTGTCCAATAGATGAGATAGATATTCTCTATCTGTCCATTTTCCCCAGTTCTTTTATTTTAGTTCTGTGCAATAGTTCAGTTAGCGACAACTGCAGCAACATTATTTGCTGCCATTTTAATATTAATACAGTAAACATGCAGACTTATGATGCAATACAATGTGATGCAATTTAATATGATATGAAACAACAATGCTATACATTATGATACAATATGAAAAAATGCAATGCAGTATAAAGCAATGTGATACAATATGTGATCAATTATAAAAATGTACATTATGATACCATACAATGCAATGAGATACTATGTGATACAATATGATAAAACTTCAATACAATACAGTAGAATTCAGGGTGATACTATATGCAACAATGTGATAAAAATAATACTATGCAAGACATTGCAGTCTAATATAAAATGCACTTTATTGCTCACTTGGATAAATTTGTTTTGACTTGGTGCTGTCCCAGTAGCTACCTACACATAAGAAATTCACAAATTAACTATAAAACAAATGTACATGATATAAGAAATAAGATGCATTACAATTACCCAAATAGAAAAATGACTCCAAACCTTACGGCACAACTAGTTCTTCTATTTCTTTCCTATGGTTGTCTGGATTGACCCACTTACCATCAATTTTCTGGAGTCCCTCTCACTCTTCTGCCTTCATTTCTCTGACTCCACCTGTCAAATGTCCCTTTCTTCATCTCACCCCCCATTCATCTGACCCCTCAGTGCCCTGTTGCCAGTCTGTTATTTCTGGCTGCCCAGTGGCCTGATTCAGCATGGTGCTCCAGGCCCCAGGCAGCCAGTGTTATGACAGGTAACACTGGGCCACACACTCTCTCCAGTAACATGTGGAGGTCAGCCTGTCATACCTGTCCACAGCTCATCCGTGCACACACATCCAGCTGGACGCACACACACAAATGCTGTGATTCACCGCGGATGGATACCTGCCAGAAGCTCTGGCTGTAAGCATAGATTCAGCAGAAGTCAGCGCAGGCTGAGGCGCAAAGCACCAGAAATACACCTTTCCTTGCCGTTTCCTTTGTTATTGCATAACAATGTATTTTTTTCTAGTCTTACATGATGTCCTGCTTTTACAGTTTTGTCAGTCATCAGAATGCTGCAGATGCTGGTGTTTTTCACAAATAAGGATGATTTGACTGGATGGTGCCTGTCAGCTACTGCTGGACTCCTCTCTCTCCTGGCACAGCCAGCTCACCGAGTTAATGACCATTCACAGTCGCTGCCCTGAGGGGGCTACAGGACAGTCAGCCAACACTGGACCTCACAGCACCTCCTAAACCTGATCCAGACAGACAGTCTAAAATGTGTTCTACATATTATTTTTTTGGATGTAAAAAACATTAAGGTATTTAAATTGTTTTATTTACAGCCTTTTTTTTCCCCTCATCAGATTGTACCACTAAAGAGTTTAAAATATGCTTCATTTCAGTGCAGGAGCCAAGTCTTAGTTTATGAATGGCCAAGTTTTTCAAGGTTCAAGGCTTGTAATGAGTTTGGACATCATCTACCCAACCGGACAAGCTCTTTTCACCCTGGACAAGATGCTAGCACCCCAGCAGTCCATCAGCAATTGTTGTTACCGTGGCATGTTACTGGCTTCCTGTCTGATCTGGGGCAGTGCTTCTACTACCAGGCGTGTGAGGTCCAAGGGGCGGCATAAGTTTGTTACGCCAGGTTGACATTTCAGGGAGCTTTGCCAGGACACCACAGTGGTGTAGGAGCAGATGCGTCAACTCAGGCAGATGGGCAGTTGTCGGTGCCAAAAACACTAGACCGAGTACCAGACCGCTGGCCTTACAAACAACAGCCAGGGAGCAGGATGTAGCTGTTCAGGCACATAGAGGGGGAGGGGGTGGGTGGGTGTTAGCAGGTATAGACAACATGAGCAATGTTACATTTTCTAGAAAGAAAGAAAAAGATTGAACCATGTAAGTTAATTAAACATATGACAATCATGTGACAAGAGTGCACATTATTTCCATAGTTTAGTTTCAATATCTTATTAAAGCAATCAGTTTTAAATGCATATGTTATTTGTCTGATTGTCATTTTTTCTCAAAAAGTTTTTTCCAAATTCAAAGCAGTCACTGATCACTTTAAACAACCCAGAGTTTAAATAATTTAGAAACATCTGTAGCAGCAGCTTGAAATAATCATCTTTATGAGCTTGTCAGTATCTCACACTACTGTGAGGGAATTTGACTCATACTTATTGCTGCAGGTAAGTAATGTTTGTGGATTTCCTAAGATGCAGGTCTCCCAGTAACTTTTGGTCAATTCCTTTTCTGTTTGGTTGACATTTGCACCTTAACTGAGCCTTTGAAATAGGATTTTATATCAGGAATGGAGTATGTGATGAGGATTACTTTCAGCTACTACCACACTAAAATTAGCTCAAGTGAGTTGAATTGTTGTGTTTGCTAAGGTTAATAATGGAGTTCCTCGGGGCTCAGTGCTTGGGGCAATACAATTTACTTTATATATGCTTCCATTAGGTAAAATTATTAAACAGCATGGGATACATTTTCATTGTTATGCTGATGACACACAATTATATTTGTCCATTAAACCCAATGAATCCAGATATTTACTTAGACTACAAGCATGTCTTAAAGACATAAAAACCTTGATGACCCTTAATTTTCTCCTTTTGAACACAGACAAGACTGAGGTTTGGTTTTTGGACCCGAGCACCTTAGGAATTAATTTTTCAATCTTTCTCCCTCAGATGGCATTAATCTGTCCTCCAGCTCTAATGTTAAAAATCTTGGTGTTATTTTTGATCAGGACATGTCTTTTATCCCCCACATTAAAAATGTTACTAGAACCACCTTCTTCCACCTGCGTAATATTGCTAAAATTAGAAACATCTTATCTCAAAATGATGCAGAAAAACTGGTTCATGCATTTGTCACGTCTAGACTGGACTATTGCAATGGTTTATTATCTGGGTGTCCAAATACTTCTTTAAAATGTCTTCAGTTGATCCAAAATGCTGCTGCCAGTGTCTTAACTGGAGTTAGTAGGAGAGATCATATCTCTTCAGTTTTAGTTTCTCTCCATTGGCTCCCTGTCAAATCCAGAATAGAATTCAAAATCTTACTTCTAACCTACAAAGCTCTCAACAACCTAGCTCCATCTTATATTACAGATCTTATTGTTCCACATTTTCCTAACAGAGCACTTTGCTCTCAGACTGCAGGTTTACTTGTGGTTCCTAGAATTTACAAAAACAGAATGGGAGGCAGATCCTTCAGTTATCAGGCTCCTCTCTTGTGGAACCAACTTCCAATCTCTGTCCGTGAGGTTGACACATTATCCAGTTTGAAAACTGGGCTTAAGACTTTCCTTTTTGCTAAATCCTATAGTTAGGGTCGGCTTGGGTTTCCTGAGCTGTCCCTTAGTTTTGCTGCTATAGGCTTAGACTGCTGGAGGACAAACTGACCACATTTTTCACTCTGCTACTGTCTTTGCTTACTCTGCTCAACATTTGTAATTATTTTTTCTATCATTAACATGTGTTTTTATTTATTTATTTATTTTTGTCTTTCAGGTACACTTGGACCTATCAGTCTGTGTTTGTCTGTCTCTCCTTCCTGTCCTCTCAAACCAGCTGGTCAAAGCAGATGGCCGCTTGTCCTGAGCCTGGTTCTGCTGGAGGTTTCTTCCTTTTAAAAGGGAGTTTTTCCTTTCCACTGTTGCCACTGTGCTTGCTCAGGATGGGAGACTGCAACAAAGCCAAGCTTTAACTTTTCTGCTGGCCTCCTTAGATGGAGAACTTTACTAATTGTTTTTTTATGTACAAACTGGATTCCAAAAAAGTTGGGACACTAAACAAATTGTGAATAAAAACTGAATGCAATGATGTGGAGGTGCCAACATCTAATATTTTATTCACAATAGAACACAAATCACAGAACAAAAGTTTAAACTGAGAGAATGTATAATTTTCAGGGAAAAATATGTTGTTTCCAAATTTCATGGCATCAACAAATCCCAAAAAAGTTGGGACAAGTCCATTTTTACCACTGTGTGGCATCCCCACTTCTTCTTACAACACTCAACAGACGTCTGGGGACAGAGATCAGTTTCTCAAGTTTAGAAAAAGGAATGCTCTCCAATTCATGTCTAATACAAGCCTCTCTAACTGTTCAATCGTCTTGGGCCTTCTTTGTCGCACCTTCCTCTTTATGATGCGCCAAATGTTCTCTATAGGTGAAAGATCTGGACTGCAGGCTGGCCATTTCAGTACCCGGATCCTTCTCCTACGTAGTCATGATGTTGTGATTGCTGCAGAATGTGGTCTGGCATTATCGTGTTGAAAAATGCAGGGTCTTCCCTGAAAGAGATGACGTCTAGATGGGAGCATATGTTGTTCTAGAACCTGAACATAGTTCTCTGCATTAATGGTGCCTTTCCAGACATGCAAGCTGCCCATGCCACGAGCGCTCATGCAACCCCATACCATCAGTGATGCAGGCTTCTGAACGAAGCGTTGATAACAACTTGGGCTATCCTTGTCCTTTCTGGTCCGGATGACATGGCGTCCCAGTGTTCCATAAAGAACTTCAAATCGTGACTCATCTGACCACAGAACAGTCTTCCACTTTGCCACACTCCATTTTAAATGACCCCTGGCCCAGTGCAAACGTCTGAGCTTGTGGAGCTTTCTTAGAAATGGCTTCCTCTTTGCACTGTAGAGTTTCAGCTGGCAATGGCGGATGGCACGGTGGATTGTGTTCACTGACAATGCTTTCTGGAAGTATTCCTGAGCCCATTCTGTTATTTCCTTGACAATGGCATTCCTATTTGAGGTGCAGTGACATTTAAGGGCCCGGAGATCACGAGCATCCAGTAGAGTTTTACGGCCATGACCCTTACGCACAGCGATTGTTCCAGATTCTCTGAATCTTTTGATGATGTTATGCACGGTTGATGATGATAACTTAAAAGTCTTTGCTATTTTATGTTGGGTAACACAATTCTGGTATTGTTGCACTATCTTTCTGCGCAACAATGGTGGAATTGGTGATCCTCTTACCATCTTGGCTTCTGAGAGACACTGACACTCTGAGAAGCTCTTTTTATACCCAATCATGTTGTCAATTGACCTAATTAGTGTTAATTGGTCTTTCAGCTTTTCGTTATATGCTCAATTTCCTTTTTCCAGCCACTTATTGCTACTTGTCCCAACTTTTTTGACACTGTGAAATTTTGAATCAACATTTTTCCTTTAAAATGTTACATTTACTCAGATTAAACTTTTGATCTGTCATCTATGTTACATTACAAATAAAATATGGACATTTGCCATCTCCACATCAATGCATTCAGTTTTTATTCACAATTTGTTTAGTGTCCCAACTTTTTTGGAATCCGGTTTGTATGTAAATGTTTCTGTAAAGTGCTTTGAGACAACTTTGTTGTGATTTGGTGCTATATAAATAAACTGAACTGAATTGAATTAGCTGTGGTAGTCACCTTGAATCAGGTTGACTCGAAAAGTTATTCAGTTGTAGATGTACAGGTCCTTCTCAAAAAATTAGCATATTGTGATAAAGGTCATTATTTTCCATAATGTAATGATAAAAATGAAACTTTCACATATTTCAGATTCATTGCACACCAACTGAAATATTTCAGGTCTTATTTGTTTTAATACTGATGATTATGGCATACAGCTCATGAAAACCCAAAATGCTTGTCCCAAAAAATTAGCATATTTCATCCCACCAATGAAAGACAAGTGTTTTTAATACAAAAAACGCCAACCTTCAAATAATCATGTTCAGTTATGCATTCAATACTTGGTCGGGAATCCTTTTGCATGAATGACTGCTTCAATGCGACGTGGCATGGAGGCAATCAGCCTGTGGCACTGCTGAGGTGTTATGGAGGCCCAGGATGCTTCGATAGCGGCCTTAAGCTCATCCAGAGTGTTGGGTCTTGCATCTCTCAACTTTCTCTTCACAATATCCCACAGGTTCTCTATGGGGTTCAGGTCAGGAGAGTTGGCAGGCCAGTTGAGCACAGTAATACCATGGTCAGTAAACCATTTACCAGTGGTTTTGGCACTGTGAGCAGGTGCCAGGTCGTGCTGAAAAATGAAATCTTCATCTCCATAAAGCTTTTCAGCAGATGGAAACATGAAGTGCTCCAAAATCTCCTGATAGCTAGCTGCATTGACCCTGCCCTTGATAAAACACAGTGGACTAACACCAGCAGATGACATGGCACCCCAGACCATCACTGACTGTGGGTGCTTCACACTGGACTTCTGGCATTTCCTTCTCCCCAGTCTTCCTCCAGACTCTGGCACCTTGATTTCCGAATGACATGCAAAATTTGCTTTCATTCGAAACAAGTACTTTGGACCACTGAGCAACAGTCCAGTGCTGCTTCTCTGTAGTCCAGGTCAGGCGCTTCTGCCGCTGTTTCTTGTTCAAGAGTGGCTTGACCTGGGGAATGCGGCACCTGTAGCCCATTTCCTGCACACGCCTGTGCACGGTGGCTCTGGATGTTTCTACTCCAGACTCAGTCCACTGCTTCCGCAGGTTCCCCAAAGTCTGGAATCGGCCCTTCTCCACAATCCTCCTCAGGGTCCGGTCACCTCTTCTCGTTGTGCAGCGTTTTCTGCCACACTTTTCCCTTCCCACAGACTTCCCACTGAGGTGCCTTGATACAGCACTCTGGGAACAGCCTATTCGTTCAGCAATTTATTTCTGTGTCTTACCCTCTTGCTTGAGAGTGTCAATGATGGCCTTCTGGACAGCAGTCAGGTCGGCAGTCTTACCCATGATTGTGGTTTTGAGTAATGAACAAGGCTGGGAGTTTTTAAAAGCCTCAGGAATCTTTTGCATGTGTTTAGAGTTACGTCGTTGATTCAGATGGTTAGGTTAATAACTTGTTTAGAGAACCTTTTTATGATATGCTAATTTTTTGGGACAGGCATTTTGGGTTTTCATGAGCTGTATGCCATAATCATCAGTATTAAAACAATTAAAGACCTGAAATATTTCAGTTGGTGTGCAATGAATCTGAAATATATGAAAGTTTCATTTTTATCATTACATTATGGAAAATAATGACCTTTATCACAATATGCTAATTTTTTGAGAAGGACCTGTACAGTACATACTAGGATTTCGTTCTGAAAGTTTGACTCCTGGAAGTCCCTTAAATTTTGAGTTAAAGTTCCTCGAGGGAAAACTATCACCATATTTAACTGCTTAAAAATACTATTTTTAAATATATTTCCCACAACAACAAAAAAAGTCTACCCTTTAGAGCTATCTTAGCCTGAAATAAAAATTCTGAAAGACAGGAGAAAGACCTGGAAGTAGCAGTAATGAAGATGTTGAGATTCTCCTTAGGAGTGACAAGGACGAATAAGATTAGGAATGAGATCATCAGAGGTACAGCAGAGGTTGAACAACTGGGAGATAAAGTTAGAGAGGCCAGACTGAAATGGTTTGGACATGTCCAGAGGAGGGAAAATGGGTATATTGGTAGAAGGATGTTAGAAATGCAGCTGCCAGGAAAAAGACAAAGAGGAGATTTATGGATGTAGATAGAGAGAACATGAAGGTAGTTGGAGTGAGGACAGAATGAGATGGAGGAAGATGACTCGCTGTGGTGACCACTGAAGAGGGACAAGCCAAAAGAAGAAGACACAAATTTACTAGTGAGTTCCAGGAGCATGGTGCACCCACTAATGACATTCTGCATTGGATGAAACCAGTGGCAGTCAGCCGAGTCAACCGTGGAACGTCTGATTCTGAAGCCTGCGTGCATGTGAAACAGCTTTTGTAAGAGCTAAATGTTGACATGTGCACATGACAAGTGAGTTTTTGCCCTTTACATCCAAACTAAAACAACTTTGTAGGACGAGATGAGAGGTGAGATTCCACAGAGATGTTTGGTCAGGAAAGACGTTCTTCTTCTGGGGTGAATTGACCTCTTGTCTCAGCAGATCATTACAGAGGCTCTTAAATAGAAAAGCAGAACACCTGGGCAAATATAAAGCTCAAAAGTGTAAGAATGGAGGCAAAAAGAAAAACATTACTGAGCGGAATAGGCCTACATTATTTTATGGTATTGAAAATATAGGATTAAAATGAGTTTTTACAGTACATTCTAATTTGGTTGATGTTTACACAAGAAACACAAGAGCGTAGTAAAGATACTGTGATGTTTTGCGAGAATTTGAAAACATTCTGACAAATTTTTAAAAAAGGAGAAGGATTTTTAGGCTTTGTTTGAAAATCTGTTATTGACTGCACAAAAAAATATAAATAAATAAATACAATCATGGACAAAAATTAATGTGTTCCTCCAAGGGTTAAAATCCATCCAGTTGTTCCAAGAGATATTGTGCTGACAGGCAGACATCAATACACACAGACATGATCACCCAATAATGATTTGTTAGGTTTATGGTACATATGACACAGTTTCCATTCACCTGTGTTTCTGCAGCAGGAAACCCCGTGTTGTGCTGCACGTCTCAGCCCATCGTGCTCGGAGGGAGAGCCATTAATCTTAGCTAAATCAAATAAATCAAGTGCACTTTAAGAAAAAAGAGCTGTCAGTGTAATTGTTGCGATAGCCATTCTGCAGCTACTCCGGAGGGAGCTCTGTTTAAAATTGAGAAAAGATAAAGTCGAGGTTGATTGTGAATTCAGATACCTGAAGCTTTTAGACACTGCTGTTGTTGCAGCCACGAAGTTTGTCATGCTCGCAGAAGACTGCTGCAGCCTAGAAGGCCTGTGTTCATGTTTGACAATACCCATATATGACCAAACAATTTCTAATGCTATGCTCTGCAGCTCAGATTGCTGTTAAATGACTTGCGGAAAAAGAAAATGGTAAAACATCGAGCCACATCTTCAGCCCTACATCCTGCGACTCTGAAAGAGAAAGGGCAAGTTGGTATTTCTCTTTAACAAAATGCTAAACCCTTTCAGGGACAGCACAGTGGCGGGTGCACGGATGAGACGGAAGATAAAGGGGATGGAAAGAGCAGCTTGTGAAAAGGCTGCATTGCCCTTGGCTTCCCTCTCAACCAATGAGGGTTAAATGACTATCTGGACACCTTGGCAACCATTCCTGTGGTCCTTCCTCCTCCTCTAATTTGACTCTGAACTGGCAAAACAGGATGCCCTCATCAGTTAAACATACCCTTACTGAACAAAGTTAAAAATGCAGATGCTCACATTTGATCTCATCAGAGAAGTTTTCTTTTGGATGTAAGACCCTATTTTATTTCTCTATGTGAGGAACTATAGAGGACATGGAAGTGGATGGAGTGAGGACAGAGGATGCAGAGGACAGAGTGAGATAGAGGAGGATGACTCGCTGGAGACCCCTGAAGTGGAAACAGCTGAAAGAAAAAAAGCACTAAGCTTTTGTTATCATTTAAAATATCATGTCAAGCTAGGAAACTGTTCACCACACGATGCTAAAAGGGTGTACAAAAGTAGTTTTTTGTGTTGTGGTAAATGTAATGTTTCACCCTAGGATTGACTTCATAGTCGTGTCATCTGATTTGTGGTCGTTTGTTTTGGACACTTGGGTGAAGAGAGGAGCTGAGCTGTCAACTGATCACCACCTGGTACTGAGTTGGCTCAGATGGTGGAGGAAGATGACGGACAGACCCTGTAGGCCGAAACATGTAGTGAGGGTTTGCTGGGAACGCCTGGCAAAAGAACCTGTCAGAAAGATCTTCAGCTCACACCTCTGGGAGAGTGTTAACCACATCCCAGCAATTCCATGATGTGGGGGACATTAAGTCTGAGTGGGCCATGTTCCGTATCACAGTTGTTGAGGTGGCTGCATTGAGCTGCGGCCGCAAGGATTTTGGTGCTTCCCGCGGTGGCCATCCTTGAACTCGGTAGTGGACACCCCAGATTAGGGAGGCTGTCAAATTCAAGAAGAAGTCCCATCAGGCCTTGTTGGCTGGTGGGACTCTGGAGGCAGCATAGGAGTACCGGAGGGCCAAGCGGTCTGCAGCCTTGACTGTTGCTGAGGCAAAAGCTCAGATGTGGGAAGAGTTCAGTGAGACTTTGTATAGAGGCTCTTGGTTGGCTCTGAGGAGATCCTGGCAAACCATCCTGTTTCCCTTCCTGGCTGAGGAAGGGAAACAGTGCTTTACTAACACTGTGCTCAGTGAAGGTGGGGTGCTGTTGACCTGAACCAGTGATGTCATCGGGAGTTGCAAGGAATACTTCTTGGACCTTCTCAATTCCACCAGCACGTTTTCCATGGAAGTTACGTCGGGGACTTTGGGGTTGGTCTGTCCAGAACCGTGGCTGTGGTTGATGAGGTATTTAAAAAAAAAAACTCCAAGGTGGCAGGGCTCCAGGAGTGGACGATATCTGCTCTGATTTCCTTATGGTTCTGGATGTTGTGGGGCTCTCTTGGTTGACATGTCCTTGCAACATCGTGTGAACATTGGGGGCAGTGCCACTGGATTGAAAAACTGGAGTGGTGGTTCCCTTCTTCAAAAAGGGGGACCGGAGGGTGTGTGCCAATTTTAGGGGCATCACTCTCCTTAGCTTCCCTGGTAAGGTCTATTCAGGGGTACTGGAGAAGTGAGTCCAATCACTGGTCGAACCTCAGATCCAGGAGGAACAGTGTGTGGTTCGTATGTTCCAGATAAAAGCGGTGCAAGAGTTTGGTTCACATTGCCGGCAGTAAGTTGAACCTCTTCAGGGTGGGAGTTGGACTCTTCCAGGGCTGCTCGTTGACCTGCGCTGTAAGGCGAAGCTCTCTTGCTTACATGTCTGTCTGCATTCCTACCCTCACGTATGGCATTGAATTTTGGTTAGTGACCTAAAGAACAAGATCACAGATACAGGCGGTTGACATGTTTCCTCCACAGGGTAGCTGGACTCTCCCTTAGAGATAGGGTGAGAAGTTCAGTTATCCAGGAGAGACTCAAGAGTAGAACCGCTGCTCCTCCACATTGAGAGGAGCCAGTAGAGATGATCTGGGCAACTGTAAGGATGCTCACTGGATGCCTCTCTAGGGAGGTGCCTCAGGCATGTCTGACAGAGAGGAGACCCTGGGGAAGACCCAGGACACGCTGGAGAGACTGTCTCTTGGCTGGCCTGGGAACGCCTTGGACTCCTAGAGGAGCTGGAGGAGGTGGCTGTGGAAAGAGATGTCTGGGCCTCCCTGCTCAAGCTGCTGCTTCTGCGACCTGACTTCAAAACAAGCGGAAGATAATGAATGAATGGAGATATGTTTTTTTTTACTGTTTTTTGAACGTGGCTTTTATTCTGAAATACCAGGTTACAGCAACAAACTGTCACTAAAATTAGCTGGATTGACTGGTTTTGAATGTGTGTAATATAGTTTTCCCATTTTTTGCTCATGCAGAATAAGTAATAATTCTCGTATCATGATGCACATGTAAATTTATAAATAATTTGGCAGGCACGAGATTAAAAGGACAGTGGGGTTCAGGAAAGAGCATTAACGTTTATTACCACACCTACACTCAATAACTCTGAATTAAGAGTTGAATAAAAAGTTTAAATTGGACCAAACTAATGAGCTAAAGGCTCATCAGAGCAGGACTAAGACCAGAGTGAAATACTGCTGTCCTAAACCAACTCCAGTCTCAAGAATTTCATATTGATTTGTGCAAACGCTATTTGAATATTGAAATCTTTACACAACTTTTAGTTTTTCATTAGCACTTGGGAGTTTATGTTGAGTGTGACTCTCAGCTCCTACCCCACCAGTAAATCTGACTTGGTTAAAACCTTGAATTGGGTTGATTTCAAAAGTCAATGAGTTATTAAGTAGATGTACACTGAATGCTTATTTTATGAAAGATTGATTAATATCTGCCCAGGGGTTCATGAGATATTTTGTTAACAGGAACAGTGTCAACTCTGACAACTAATGCTAAAGTTTTAAGTAAAGACGTTGCACAGTATGTTTGGGATGATGCTCAATTACTACCACATCAAATTACAAATTAATATTTATAAAAATCTCTGTGTTATAGCTAATTAGATTTTCTAGACAGTGGAGACCATCTTGAACTGGGTTGAGTCCAAAAGTTAGTCAGCTATATCCAACAAAGTTAAGTCAGGTCCTCTGGACGGTTCGTTTTTGTTGAGACGGTGCATCTTTCATCCAAAAGACCAGGATTTAATTTGAGCTGGATCCTGCCGGAACAGGAACTGGGAACTCTTATTTTGACAGTGTGCGTTCCGGAAACTGTTTGCTTGGATCCGTTAACTTTCAGAATTAATAATAATAATGTTATGAACAAACATGAATAAAATTTATATTGGATATGTAAACTGAAAATAATTTAATAAACACTCATTTTAAACACAACAGCCACTTACAAGCTTCCTAATGTCACGTACGATCTGCCTCTTCAAGTAGCGTTTCCGCCGTTACCCTTAAAAAAATCTCCGCCCCTAAAAGAGTGGTGGGGCGAGTGATGAGCTAAGCAGGCAGTCGTACACGGGCAGGAGCCCACGGGCAGCAATGAACAGATGGAGGAGGTGCCTGGAGGTTTCACATGTGGAGTCGAACAGTGAATTCAGCGGAGAAGAGTCGGCTCCGAATCGTCAAGTAAGGGGGAGGGGGGAGTAGGATGCTTGACAGAAGCGGTGTTTACAAATGTACGTAAACTTATACATTTAACAACCCATTAAAATAGATGAAAATGCAGGAAATCACATCGACTTTATTCAAAATTTTCTGGGGGAGGAGCCTCAGACACCCCTCCCCACCCAAAAGATGAAGTATTATGGATGAAAGAAGATATGGTTAAAAAAAAAAAAAAAAACATCCAGAGGACCTGACTTAACATTTTTGGATCTTTTACCTGGGTTATTGAGCATGAACTTTGATGGTGAGTCAGCCATAGTTGTACATCCAGTGATGACTTTTTGAAAGGTTCATCAAAATCTGTTCACTGGTTAATCAGATATTTTGCTAACAGAGGACTGAATACAATACTGTTTGCCAAAGTTTTAAACAACAAACGTGTGCAGTCATTAAGCACTCATACTACTGGATATGGAGGATGACTCGCAGCTACTACCATGCATAAATAACCAAAAATAAGTTTAATATCAGTAAAATGAACTGAACCATTTACCAAGATTTCTTTGCTGTGGTATGGCGTTCATCTTAAATCAGAGAAAGAGAGAGAGAGAGAGGGGAGTGATCAAAATACTGCTTTAAAAGATCTGAACAATTACTTTATATTTTAATCAGTTTATGTTTAATAAACGGTTTAGAGTGAAACAACCTCATTTTTTAATTTCAGTATTAGTTGAAGACAACAGCAGAAAATAAATCCCGTTGATTTGAGGTTGCAGAAGCCAGATTCGCATTGCACCTAAAACAATAATAATAAAAAAAAAACTGCCTAGATACATAAGATATTTTTCTTTTGTTTCAAAAACAAGGTGATAATTAGCATCCATCCCTGGCAGGTGTTGGCCACACTAAAGAGTAGGAAAGTGAACGAGTGAAAAAGGTCAGAAAATGTGAAAACAACCATGAGAGGGCATACATGGATGCAAAGTCTCTGTTTGACTTAGTCTCTGGACAAATGAGAATGGATGGAGGGATTCCTGATGTCTCGATCAGAAGATGGATGTGTGCACCTATGGCTTTATTTGACTGAGGACAGGAATTTAGTTAGGGATAATTGAATCATGAAAATCATTAAAAGCTCAAGTGCACAAGATAATTAGGGATGCTAACTTGGTTCTAATCAACTCTCATCTTCAGAACGTAGTGAGAAGCTTGTTATCCTAAAAGACTTCAGGTTTTATGGCAGAAGGTGTGAAACATCAAAGCGCATTCTTTCCATGTGGAGGCACTTCGAAGCCTGACTGAACCAGTTTATTTATTTATTTATTTTTACACGACCACTCTGGTTTTAATGGTTCAGCTTACTTTTGGCGAACTGGCTTCCAGATTCCTTGGGTCAGCCAGAGGTCTGGTTCTATTTAATTACTCCTTCCAGGGAAATTTTATTTATTATTATTTTATTTAAACCTTTATTTTTACCAGGAAAGAAATCCAATGAGATTATTCATCTCTTACAAGGATGGGAAATGAGGAGCCTGATGAGTTTGGCCTCAACCCTGAGCATTTCCACTGACTAAATACAATAATTGTGTTTTTTATGAGCCACGTGTCAAAGACAAATCTCCATTTCACTGAATGTTATGGACAATAAAGTTGAATTGAATTAATATATAATAATAAATAAATAAAAACAAGTGTGTATAGGCTACAGAGCAGGTGAGAGTGTTTGGTAGGACATTATATTTGAAGTGGAGTTGTGATTGTTACCTATAAAAACTAAGTAACATGGTTAAGTGATGGCTGTCGCAGGACATCGTGGTACTGGCAGAGCTCTACAAGAGGGGAGTCGAAAGGTTTGGGTCCTATCAGGTTGAAAGATGTGACCAGACTTCAGAAAAACATTTTTATCACCCGCCACCACCAAAAGTCAAACAATAATGTTTTTGCCACTGATAGATTTTAACGACACACAAAATAATTACTGGATGCAGGGGCGAGTCTAGAATCTAACCTTTAGGGGGGCTTAGCCCCCGGTGCTGACAATGGTTCTTGGCTTGAACAAAGCGATAGCCATTAGCGTCAAGAAGCATTCATAATGTGTGTGTGTGTGTGTGTGGGGGGGGGTGTCTTGGGGGTCCCACCCCAGAAAATTTTGAATAAAGTAGATGCCATTTCCTGCAATCTGGTGTATTTTAACAAGTTGTTAAACATCTAAGCTAAGCTAAGCTAGCAGTGTGCAATACAGTCGTGCTAGCTAAGATGCTACAGACGTAGCGCTCTGCTTTACATTACACAACCTAATAAACACTTTATACAAAATCAGTTTAGTGTTAACTGATCATAACAAAAACTAAACTTGTGCAACCAGAAGTTACAACATATATCTACATATAAAACACATAAAACAAATTTCAACTAGTTTTAAGCATTAACCTTTAATTTAACCATTAAGCATGCAATGAAATTATGATAGAAAAAGGAGGAGTTACCTGCAGTTACCTTCATACAGATGAACATCCAGTACTTCTTGTTCATCATTGTTGTATTCAGCTGCTCATGATTTTTTTTTTCCGAGTTGTTTTGTCCTTCATCCAAAGGACTTCTTCAGTCTGAGGATCCACAAACAAACTGGAGTCCCACAAGCACCACACTCCCATAGAGAAAAAAAAAAAAACAGTTTGCTGGTGATAAGATGGCGTCTGCTCTCTCCCCCGTCAACTCCTCTAAGGCAGGTTTCTTTTCTTTTCCCCCTCCACTAAAAAGAAACCATCCAGGTGACCTGACTGAACATTGTTTAATTGTACCTGGATTATTGAGCATGGATTTTGGTGTTTTGAACAATTTTGGCATGGCTGCCTTAAGAGAAGTTGACGAGGAAGAGGGCAGGCCCCAGAAACCATATTATTACCATCATACTGTTTTGTTCCCCACTATGGGAGTGTGTTCTTGTGGGACTCCAGTTTGTTTGTGGCTCCTTGGACTGAAGAAGTCCTTTGTGTAGATGAAGAGATGCTCAGATATATTCATCAATTAACACGGATTCCTCATTTTTCTGGACTGAATAAAACGTGCATTGAATTTAATGAAGTGCAAACGTGAGACGTCATTTATCTTTGACCCATCAAAATGAATGCGGTCATTTATTTACAAAATCAAAGTTTAACATCAAACATTTACATTAATTTGGCAAAATATGAAAATAACACATAATCAATCAGGAAAACCATACGGCCATGATTTTCCGTTGCTTCACCACAGACATTTATGAAAACTGTACAATTATGATCAATTATCCACTCAGAGTGGATGAGCACTTTACACAGACATTTCTAAAATATCTGGAAGAATTTCTACTTGAGAGAAGAATTTAAAGATGAAAAGATGAAGTTTAAAGGGGGTGAAAGATGGTGTTTGAGGGAGAGTGTTGAACAGAACGGCACTCTCCGGGCTTTCTTCAGCTTCTTCCTTACAGTACACTTAGGTGGTGAAATCGACTCTTTTACCTGGAGATGTCTCAGGCGAGATTCTGTTTAACGCACCCTTTCAGCGTCTCCGTAGGATGCTGTGAATCGTCCGGAGTAATGGCGAGATTCTGTCCGACACAAGCTCACCTCAGTGGAAAATGTTATAATCCCATGAAACTCGGAAGAGCTCTGTGGTCATGTCAGGGTCTTCCCGGCTCCCACAGCAACTGCCCAGCACTAGGACATATCAGAACTGTCCGCACCGCCGAACTTCTCCAAAACCCACAGAACTGGGTAAACCAGGAAGTACCGAGATTTTTAAAGAGCTCTTTTCCCGGTTCATTTGGGAGTCTTCCCATTGGTCAGAACCGACCAGACGGGGTGTGTTTTGTGACGTAAGAGGTTAGAAGACAGCAAGAATTGTTATGGAACAGATCAGAAATGTTCTCAGAGACATAGAGAGTTTTGTTTTGGCGAGTTTTAGAAACAGGTGCCAACTCCTTCTGTTTACGTCTGAGAGGATGTAAACAAGACAGTTGTTCCACACATGTCTGCTTCGACTCCTGACCCTGGAAAACGCACACTTGCTCATTCAAAGACAGAAATCAGAAAATGCATAATTACTCTGTAACAGCTTTAACATGAATTCTAACTCTGCATAAGCATTAAAAGTCATTACACTGTTTCACAGTTAATAAAATTGATTAGTTCACTGCAACATCTATAATGGTTTGAACTAAGACACTTTGATTATCAACATTTGTAAAATAGTAATGATAATAAAAAAGAGAGTGTTCTTTTCACTTGATTTTCAAGAAGGAAAGTCTCAGGATGGGTGAACCTGTATTTCTGGATTCAAATCGATGAAATGACAGTTTCTGTCCCACAAGGTTCTTAAGGTCAAGGGTTTTGACCTTAGGCTTAGTCTTGACATCAGGTTAAGTTCACTACATTTGGATGAAGGATGAAACGTCTCAGAAAAAAAAAAAAGTCCAGATGACCTGACTGAACATTATTGAATAAACAAAACCTAAACCCAGAACCACACACACACAAAAAGCTTTTTTTTTTTTTTTTACTTTATATTCAGAGGTGCGGAGTTAAAAATTTAGGGGTGCTTGAGCCCCCCCAAAAATAGGCTAAAATCTCCAATGATAGGATGCACATCTAAAAATGATAAACTTTTGGAGGGAACCCAGTTCAAGATGGCCGATACAACTAATCAACCTTTGACACAACAATGGTTATAACTTGGTCGATTTCACAGATAAAAATTCCTAGAAGACACTGATCATGCTGAATGCTCTACAAATCACACAGGATTTAGTTTTGTTGTTTAAATCTTTGCCGTTTCCTATTGGCGCCAACTCTGTCTGTTAGCCTAAAATCTCACAAACCACTAGACCGCTTTTAAACTATTCTCAGGAAGTAATAACGTGAAAACCTGATTCAAAATGTCGACCAGAGCTAATCATCCTTAGCTAACACAAAAATACCTGACAATTTCATGGATATTGAGCTAGAATTTAGTGTGGTAGTAACTGAAAGTTATGTCCAACACATACTTTGAATACTACAGATTGTGCAGGAGTCTTTTTGCTTAAAACATTGGCATCAAATGTTTGTTTGCAGGCAATATGCATTCTTTTAGAAAATGCAAGGCCATAATCCTTACTTTGTTCTTCTCTTAAAGTTGGATTAATCAGGCTTCATATATGAGGCCACAGCCAGGAGGAGGATAGAAGGTGGAAGGAGGGGGTTGATTTGTCTCCCCAGGCCACTGTGAGTCTGGATATGCCTGGTCCAGAAACTTGTTGATAAACTGGGTCAACCAGTCCCGATCGGCCTGCCAGCTCCCTCTGAATGCCCCTGTTACTGGGAACCCAAGTGTGATCAGCAGCTGTATGTGCATGGGCAGCGCACGGCTTCTCGCTGTGTCACGCTCCGAGAGCGGCCGCAGCTCCAAGAACAGTTCCAAAAGGATTGCCCTTGGAAGCCCAAAACTTCTGATGAGCCAGTTGTCATCATGGGTCAGAAAATCCTCTGTCTCTAAACACGCTCTCTGCATACTGATTTGCTACAGTATATCTCTGAAAAGGCTAAAGTCATTGTTGTTAAAGGTATTTTCTGCCGCACTTTGTGTGTGCTTTTATATCCACTCATCTAATTGCAAACATGTGGGAGTATTAATTGTTCATGTATGTTTGGAGTGTACAATAATAGTTTTCACATCATTAACATCAAAGTTCAGGCTCAATAATCCAGGTAGAATATCCAACAATGTTCAGTCAGGTCATTTGGATGGTTTCTTTTTTCGTTGAGATGTTTCGTCCTTCATCTAATGAACTTCATCAGTCTGAGGAGCCACACACAAACAAACTCATTCTCACAAGCAGCACACTCCCATAGAGGACCAACCAGTTTGCTGGTGATAAGATGGTTTCTGGGGCTCGACCTCTCCCCCGTCGACTCCTCTGAGGCAGCCATAGCCAAAGTGGTTCAAAACATCAAAGTTCATGCTCAATAACCCAGGTAAACAAAGTTCAGTCAGGTCATCTGGATGTTTTTTTGTTTGTTTGTTTGTTTAGATGTTTCATCCTTCATCCAAAGGACTTCATCAATATGACTGGTTTTTAAAAAGTTTTTTTCCTTCATCCAAAGGACTTTGTCAATACGACGGTTTCTTTTTTGTTGAGACGTTTTGTCCTTCATCCAAAGGACTTCATCAATATGACAGTTTCTTTTTGTTGAGACGTTTTGTCCTTCATCCAAATGACTTCATCAATATGACATTTTTTGTTGAGACGTTTTGTCCTTCATCCAAAGGACTTCATCAATATTTAAGAAGTCCTTTGGATGAAGGACAAAACATCTCAACAGAAAAAGAAACTGTCCAGATGACCTGACTGAACCTTGTTGGGTATTATTAAGATCCAACATTTTTCAGTCAGGTCCAGATTACTGAGCATGGACTTTGTTGATATTATTAAGTTTCCCAGTATCACCTATAAGTGTCACAAATGGACCAATGACCATAGAAACGTGCATTCATCAGTCATGAAGTTGGCGTGGGGATGCGCACGTTTCCACAGTCATTTATTTCTTGATACATCTGAAGTTTAGTGTGGAAAAAGGGTGTACGTCATGTTTTAGTGCATACATACCCTCTGTACGAGGCCCCATGGTGAGCTGGAACAGCATAAACCTGCCTGCATGTTCTTCCAGCAGCTTCTATCCTTTAGGAATTACAAATTTACTACCTTTCCTCCCTTTGTGTTTAGTCTTTTTTTTTAATCCCCACAATGGAATATATTTACAAATCAACAAGCAACCTCTGCAGAGCTTCTACGCATTTTGTTTTAGCCCTGACTTCAACACAAGCACATTTGATTCCAGTGATAATTTTTCCTTCCTGTACGTTTTCCAGCAGTCCTGCTCTGCTCGTCTGTAGGACCAGTGAAGGTTATACATGGCAAGACGTTGAGTGTTTATTTTATCAGTAAGAAAGAAGAGGGAGAAAAGCAAGATCAGTCACTACTTAGCAAAGCCTTGGCTCCACCACAGGCTTGACGATGGATAAAAAAAAAAAGACAAGTGTTAATGTTGAGATATGGATGGAGTTTAGAAAGAAAGGTAAAGGAAGGGAAGATGATGTATGGTGCTGGTGCAAAGCAAAAACTTCAGACAAGGTGCATGCTGTGGGAGAAAAGAAAACTCAGAGAGGCAGGCCATGCAGCTGGGAGCCTCCACAGATACACTTTTCTGTCTAAGCAGCTTTCTTCTTAGGGCAGGGTTACAGTAGGTCATGGTGGGATTATACTTTTGGCAAACAAGAGGGAGCTCCACTCTCTCAAAGCATTGCATGACTCCCCCAAGACTTCTCAGCAGCTGTAATAAAGCCAAGGCAGCCTGAATCTACAAATAAAAAAGCTAACGCGCTATTGATCGACAGTGGCCAAGTTTTGCAAGGATGTGTCGAAAGGTCGACACTGTGCAGACAGTTCGGCCTGGGGTGAAGGGTTGTTATTAGGATGAGTGGGAAAAACTTGGGCGTTCGGTTTCATTGCAGAAATTTCTCACATAGCTGGCAAAACTGTCAGCAACAAGAGGGGACTTCTTGTTATTCAGCAAATGAATACAAATGATGTAATGTTCCAATCCCCCATCCAAAAAAGGGGAAATAAAATCAAAATGAGGCATGTCTATCCTTTCAATCAATAGCCTTTCCCTGCAGTGCCTCACTGTCTCTTAACTTCCTAATCAACACTTCCACTCATAGGAAGGTCGGCTGAGCTGGAGCACGGTGCCCCAAGCACTGCTTTGGACTTAATTAAGCAGCTTTAAACACAGCCGAAAAGATTCATTAATACACAGGCGAGATGAGCAGCTAGATGTGAACATCTCCCCGCAACGGAAGAGAAAATCGGCTTGGCTGTTGAACCCACTTGGGTCAACACTGAGGGTGCGCTGATGGAGCGGGCCTGCCAGGACCATCAAATCCTTTAGATTTGATAAGCGTTTCTAAAAAAAAAACAAACAAAAAAAAAACCTTCTCTTCACAATTGTAACCTCATGTTATCTAAAATGTGCAGATGAGATTATGATGAATCTGCAAGCGTGGTGCAAAAACACGCAACGGATGTCACAGAAAAGAGTTGCAAAGATTGAGGGATATATGCGTCTGGGAGGCTGCAGTGAGCCACCAGGGTGCTAAGAGGCAGGACCAGTTAAAGGAGAGCTCCAGACCAAGGTGTTCTATAGCTCGGGGCCTAACGGTGATAAATGAGTCCCTTAATGTCGGCAAACACTTTATCTCTGCTTCATCTGTTTTCATTAGGCAGGGCCAACCTTTGGCTGGCCGAGAACGTGCTTTAACTTTCATTACTACAACACAGAGAGGGGGGGCAGAGAGACCTCCCATTGGTCTAATAAAAACACCAGCTAGACACAATGACAGAACCCATTCCTTATTATTATAATGGCATGCTACTGTTATAAGTTAGAGAATGCCACATCCCTCAGAGATTATCAGTGCTTTTCCCCTAAATTCCAGTCAGTATAAAATATATCTGGGTTTTCTTTCTTTAACGTGACATTTGAAAATAATTTTAACCCAAGGGAATGAGAGGTTGGCACCATTTCAGTGGTTTATGTGTTGCAAAAACATACTGCCTGGCCCCCAAAAAAGTCGCCGCCTGGATTTAACTAAGTAAATAGGTACGAGCCTCCTATTGGATAATTACTGCATGGGCGATTATCTTTCAGCTGGCAACAAGTTATTTAACCCTAACTGGTGCAATGAGTTGCTTCTCATTTCTTAAACAACCATGTTGAAAGAAACATTGTGTGGTTGTGGAAAATGATGTCAGTCTGTTTGAGAAGGGTCAAATCATTGGCATCAAGCAGAGAAAACATCTAAGGAGATTGCAGAAACTACTAAAACTGGGTTAAGAACTGTCCAACGTATTATTAAAAACTGGAAGGATAGTGGGGACCCATCGTCTTGGAGGAAGAAATGTGGCTGGAAAAAAAATCCTGAATGATCGTGATCGACGATCACTTAAAGGTTTGGTGAAATCAAATCAAAGAAAAACAGTAGCACTCAGGGCTGTGTTTAATAGTGAAAGTAAGAGTATTTCCACACGCACAATGTGAATGGAACTCAAGGGATTGGGACTGATCAGCTGTGTAGCCTTAAGAAAACCACTAATCAGTGAGGCTAACTGGAAAACAAGGCTTCAATTTGCTAGGGATCAAAAAGATTGGACTCTAGAGCAATGGAAGAAGGTCATGTGGTCTGATGAGTCCAGATTTACCCTGTTCCAGAGTGATGGGTGCATCAGGGTAAAAAGAGAGGCAGGTGAAGTGATGCATCCATCATGCCTAGTGCCTAGTCATCAATGCAAGATCTTGGTGAAAAATTAATGCAACACTGGATGGAAATAGATCTTGTGACATTGCAGAAGCTTATCCAAACAATGCCACAGTGAATGCATGCTGTAATCAAAGCTAAAGGCGGTCCAACGAAATATTAGTGTGTGACTTTTTTTTTTTGTGGCAACTTTTTTTTTGTTGGCCAGGCAGTGTATCTGCCAACATTAGCATGCTAACAGCTAATATTAGCATGAAGTTATAAAATGGTCTCTGTGCCCTGACATGCAGACAAAACAGAGTCTAACCAGATTTAAGGTCTTAATTTAATTAGTGGTTTTATTTTTTACATTGGCTGCTAAAATTTCACATTTACATCGTTTCTTTATCTGCGGGGAAATTCCAAAAGTAGAGTTGTGCTTTTTATAGCTCCTTGGATATTGGATATTATGGTGTATAAACATTGTTTAGATTTGTCAAACAACGTGGTTAATAAGAGTAAGACGTAGTAACACTAAAGGAAAATAATAAACTCTTATTTTGAAAATGAAGTTTAGCCTTTTTTGAATCTTGCACAATCTCGTAGTGCTTGTATGTGTTGAAGATGTCTCGTCTATTAGCACACCAGAATGTACCTCAATATCTGCAACATTTTAGACATTTGTTGTCTAAGGTCTATTAGCACCAGTAGCCATCTTGAATCAAGTTGTTCTGGTAGTTTAAGTAGCTTCAGCTGTATCTGCAACCTCAAGAACAAGCCAAATAAACCCACTCTGACCTTAGAATGGGAGAAGAGACTCATTAAAGTTACCACGAGGCTCAGTTCTTTGCCTTGATGTTTCATCTTTCTTTTAAAGCACTAAATTGGAAAAGAAAATCTGATCTGATTCAGCTTTGTGTGCATTTGCACTAATCTGGGTATTCAAGAACTACTGATTTATTTTTAAATGCAAAGACCTAAAGATGAATACGTCAATCAAGCAACTCAACTTTGTGTTTTAAGTTGGGATGTTCTCATGCGCTTGTTCTCAGTCCAACATGTGAGGAATGCAGCCATGTTTGTACAGTTACGGTATCTGGTGGCCTCTTTGTTCATGCATTTACCTTCGAGTAAGTATAAAAGCACATGTGCTTATGTACAAACCGGATTCCAAAAAAGTTGGGACACTAAACAAATTGTGAATAAAAACTGAATGCAATGATGTGGAGATGGCAAATGTCAATATTTTATTCGTAATATAACATAGATGACAGATCAAAAGTTTAATCTGAGTAAATGTAACATTTTAAAGGAAAAATATGTTGATTCAAAATTTCACAGTGTCAACAAATCCCAAAAAAGTTGGGACAAGTAGCAATAAGTGGTTGGAAAAAGGAAATTGAGCATATAACGAACAGCTGGAAGACCAATTAACACTAATTAGGTCAATTGACAACATGATTGGGTATAAAAAGAGCTTCTCAGAGTGTCAGTGTCTCTCAGAAGCCAAGATGGTAAGAGGATCACCAATTCTACCATTGTTGCACAGAAAGATAGTGCAACAATACCAGAATGGTGTTACCCAGCATAAAATAGCAAAGACTTCTAAGTTATCATCATCAACATTCAGAGAATCTGGAACAGTCGCTGTGCGTAAGGGTCAAGGCCGTAAAACTCTACTGGATGCTCGTGATCTCCGGGCCCTTAAACGTCACTGCACCTCAAACAGGAACGCCACTGTCAAGGAAATAACAGAATGGGCTCAGGAATACTTCCAGAAAGCATTGTCAGTGAACACAATCCACCGTGCCATCCGCTGTTGCCAGCTGAAACTCTACAGTGCAAAGAGGAAGCCATTTCTAAGCAAGCTCCACAAGCTCAGACGTTTGCACTGGGCCAGGGGTCATTTAAAATGGAGTGTGGCAAAATGGAAGACTGTTCTGTGGTCAGATGAGTCACGATTTGAAGTTCTTTATGGAACACTGGGACGCCATGTCATCCGGACCAGAGAGGACAAGGATAGCCCAAGTTGTTATCAACGCTCCGTTCAGAAGCCTGCATCACTGATGATATGGGGTTGCATGAGTGCTTGTGGCATGGGCAGCTTGCATGTCTGGAAAGGCACCATTAATGCAGAGAACTATGTTCAGGTTCTAGAACAACATATGCTCCCATCTAGACATCATCTCTTTCAGGGAAGACTCTGCATTTTTCAACACGATAATGCCAGACCACATTCTGCAGCAATCACAACATTATGGCTACGTAGGAGAAGGATCCGGGTACTGAAATGGCCAGCCTGCAGTCCAGATCTTTCACCTATAGAGAACATTTGGCACATCATAAAGAGGAAGGTGCGACAAAGAAGGCCCAAGACGAT
>NC_056513.1:29724537-29744846 GCF_014905685.2 Nematolebias whitei | reverse complement strand
TTTCTTTCTGTGTCTTACCCTCTTGCTTGAGGGTGTCAATGATGGCCTTCTGGACAGCAGTCAGGTCGGCAGTCTTACCCATGATTGCGGTTTTGAGTAATGAACAAGGCTGGGAGTTTTTAAAAGCCTCAGGAATCTTTTGCAGGTGTTTAGAGTTACGTCGTTGATTCAGATGGTTAGGTTAATAGCTTGTTTAGAGAACCTTTTCATGATATGCTAATTTTTTGGGACAGGCATTTTGGGTTTTCATGAGCTGTATGCCATAATCATCAGTATTAAAACAATTAAAGACCTGAAATATTTCAGTTGGTGTGCAATGAATCTGAAATATATGAAAGTTTCATTTTTATCATTACATTATGGAAAATAATGACCTTTATCCCAATATGCTAATTTTTTGAGAAGGACCTGTATATGTAAATGGCTCAATAACATAACTCATAAAATTCTTTACCAGCATCATATCCATGTCCATCCAGTCTTTTGATTTTTTATCTGCAAGATGTTTTACGATAGTCATAATTTCTTCTTTATCAGTTCCCCCAAGAAAAAAACTGTTTGTGTAATCCGTAACCGTATGGTTTGCATTTTTATCTATATTTGGGATTTTTGCTGCCAGGCTTGGGCCAATATTCACAAAATGTTGATTGAATCCATTTACGATTTCATTTTGGTCATAAATTTCTTTGTCATCCTTTACAAAATATTGTGGAATGCTCGATTTTGTTTTATGATTATTCAGAACACTGTTCATTATTTGCCATGTTGCCATTACTTTGGTCTAATAATTCACTAATATTTCTTTTTATGCTTTCTTATAATCCCTACCAATTTATTTTTATAATTTTTATATCTCTGTTCTGCTTCGTTTGTTCTTAATTTCAGAAAGTTTGAGTATAAGTAGTTCTTTTTTTTACAAGCATTTCTTAACCCTTTGGTCATCCACGGTTTGTCATCAACACGTTTCTTTGTGTAATTTTCTTGTACACAATTTTTTTCATACAAAGCTCCTAAAATATTCATAAATACATCATATGCTTTGTTTACATCATCAACATATACATCCTTCCAATTTTGTTTTGTTAAATCTTCTTTTAGTTTATCTAGAGCTTTCTTTGATGTGTTTATTATTTTTTTCATAATTTTATCTACTTTCATATCATATTGATCTTTTTTTATAGATAGTGAAGACTGGTAGATGGTCACTGACATCCGTGATCAAAATGGCACCCATAAGTTCTTTATTTGTTATATTTGTAAAAATGTTGTCAATTATTGAAGCACTATGGGTAGTAATTCTTGTGGGTTTTGAAATCAATGGATAAAGATTTAAACTGTGCATTGAGTTTATAAATGTTCCAATATTATTTGAGTCTGTTTTATTTCCCAGGTCTATATTAAAATCTCCACACAAAAAAACTGATTAGAACTTTTTTCCAATATTGTCATGATGTGATTGGTGAATGATTCAATATTTGAATCAGGTGATGGATATACACAACTTATTATATTTTTGGAAGTCTCGTTTAATATTTCAACTGTAATCATTTCCATAATGTTATCCACAGCTACGGACAATTTATTGATCATTTTACATTTAATTTCCTTATTTACAAGTAGAGCTACGCCTCCACCTCGTTTATTGTTTCTGTTCACATGATAAAGTTCATACCCTTCAATATTAACACTTTTTATATTTTCCTCATTTAGCCATGTTTCTGAGACTGCTATTATACTGAAAGCTCTATTTAACTGATTTAAATAATCTGTTATTTTAGATAAATTAGTGTTTATACTTCTACTATTAATATGAATAATGGAGAAGTCATCTTTAGACATTTTAATTTCATTGAATTTTTCTTCATTGTAATACTCACACTCTTTAATTTCAGGAAAAAAGTTTTTATCAATCACATCATCTATACTGTAAATTTTAAATTCTGAGTCTTCGTATGCTGTCATATTTCAATGTATGTGTCCATTTGTCATTTACCATTTTTAGCTTATCCGTTTACCTTATTTAGTTTGTCCGTTTACCTCGTTTGTTTGCCCATTTCTGGACTCATTTAAATCTTTCCAGCTCCTTGAGTTCTTTTATTATTTTAGCATGAGACCCTTCCTGTTCTTTGATCCAAATGTTTCCGTTTCTGGTCTAAGTTGATGATATTTTTTTTTTGTTTTTTTAACAGCCTTGCTTCACGTGCAATATCTGCATTTTTTTTTGTTAAGTGTTCATTTATGTAGACGTTTGTTCCTTTCAGTTTTTTTGCTTGTATTATTACATTGTTTCTTGATTTCCTGTTTGTGAACTTGATCACTACAGTCGGTTTGTGTTTGTTTAATTTATTAGGCAATGTGTGACAAATTGAAATGTCCTTTTGTTCGATTTTAATGTCCTTGTCCTGTAAGAAAGTAACTACTTGCTGTTCCAGAGTTAGTTGTTGCTCCTGTGGTGAATCTTCAGTGATGCTTCCATTTTTAGTAGCATCTGCATAGGATCGGTGTTTGATTTCCAATCCGTTAATCAGCAAGTCATTGTTTTTTATAAATTGTTCTAGACCATCTACTTTATTTTCCAGTTCAGATATCTTTTGGTCTCTTGCAATCACCTGGTTTTTCAGCAGCTTTATCTCTCCCAACGCTTCCATCAAGCTATTCAGCTGATCTGCTTGTCTCCTCTGCTCTGTACCCATAAAGTTCAGTGAGCTTTTAATCTCTTCCATATCGTTCGAATTTTCATCTGTTGAGTAGAATGTTTTGTGTTTGTTCTTATTTTTTGCCATTACTCACAGTGGTAGCTCCTGGGCCTAGCCTTAGCAGCGTCTATGCCCCGTGATGGTAGCTCCTGTGCCTGTTCGCTATTTTTTCTCGTTCAACGATGTAGCGTTCACCTCGCTAGCCATCAACAGCCGCGGTCTCCTCGTCTCCGAAACTCCTAGGTCCGAGACGTACTCCCCACCACCTTGTGCATGTCTCTTTTCAAATGTGTGTATTGCACTTCTTTTTGATTATTTCACTATTTTTTTTGTATAACTAGAACATGCTACAGGATGACTCAAATTTTCTCATGGGATTAATAAGTTATCTATTCATCTATGCTGGCTGCACTTTCTGACACAACCTGGGATCGAACTCATGACCTCAGGATTGCAGGACCATGACACCGCCAAGCCGAGCTACTCCAGCCCCATTCTTTTTGTTTGATGTATCAATTTGTATCTTTTGTAATTATTCTGCTGTAACCAGGGCCAGAGTGGGACTCATTTTCAGCCCTGGAGTTTCATGCCTCAGAGTGGCCCACTTTAGATCACGACCTATTATTATTAAAATCATGTAATTATAAGTTTACATCAGGGGCGATTCTAGAATATGCCCTTTAGGGGCACTTTTAGCCCCCAGTGCTGACAATGGCTCTTGGCTTGAACAATGTGGAGAATATTGGCATCAGAAGCTTTTTTTAATGTAATTTGGAGGAGGTGGGCACACTGGTGGGGGGGTCTGGGGGTCCTCCCTCAGAAATTTTTGAATAAAGTAGATGCCATTTCCTGCATTCTGGTGTATTTTAATGGGCTGTTTAACATTTAGTTTTGCCTACATAAGTAACACTTGATTCAGTAACTATTGTAGAGTTAATGGCACAACAAGAAGTAGCCTGACCAACAGCTCTCCTTGTGTGAATAGAGCACACTCCTCTTATCTCATGCATCCTAGCCTCCACACTAGTCCTCAGCACCGGTACACCTCAGGGCTGTGACCTCAGTCCACTTTTGTACTCTTTATTTACACGAGTGTACCCCCAAGCATAGCTCTAACATCATCCTCAAGTATGCTGATGACACCACCATCTTGGGCCTCATCACCAACAACAATGAGAGTGCCTACAGAGAAGAGGTGAAATCACTGACCAGCTGATGTCAGGAAAATTCCTTAGAGAACTTTACTAATTGACTTTTTTATGTATGTGAATGTTTCTGTAAAGTGCCCTGAGACAACTTTGTTGTGAAATGGCGCTATATAAATAAACGGAATTGAATTGAAAATAACCTCTCTCTTAATGTCAGCAAAACAAAGATGATAGTGAACTTCAGGAAACAGCATGGAGGTCAGCACTCCACCATCTACATAAACAACACCGAGGTGGAGCAGGTCAGCAGCTTCAAGTTTCTCTGCATTCACATTACTGAGGCTGTCAAGGGCAGCACGGTGGCGCAACTGGTAGAGCTGCTGCCTCTCAGCGAGAAGGTCCTTGGTTCAAAACCCCGGTCCAGGGGCCATTCTGGGTGGAGTTTGCATGTTCTCTCCGTGCATGCGTGGGTTTTCTCCGGGTGCTCCGGTTTCCTCCCACAGACCAAAAACATGCATGTTAGGCTGATTGGTAACTCTAAATTGTCCCTAGGTGTGAGAGAGTGAATGGTTGTTTGTCTCATTTGTTTCTATGTGTCCCTGTGATGGACTTGCGACCCGTCCAGGGTGTACCCCGCCCCTCGCACAGCGATTGCTGGACATGGGCACCGGCGACCCCTGTGACCCAAAATGGAATAAGCGGGTAAATATAATGGATGGATGGATGATGGATGTCCTGGACTTTATATAAACACTGTGGTCAAGAAAGTCCAACAAAGACTCTACTTCCTAAGAAGACTAAAGAAGTTTGGTACAAACACCAGCATCCTCACCAACTTTTATAGGTGCACCATGGAGAGCCTGCTGACAGGCTGCATCACAGGGTGGTACATGAACTGCACCAGTCAGAGCCGGAAAGCTCTACAGAGGGTGGTGCAAACAGCAGAGGACATCACTGGTTGCAGTCTCCACACTATCCAAGACATCTACCACAGCTGATGTCTGCGTAAAGCAGCATCATGAAGGACCACACCCACCCAGCACAAGGACTCTTCCATCTGCTACTCTCAGGTAGACGATACATGAGTCTGCCATCGCACACAAAAAGACTCAAAGACAGTTATTATCCATAAACTGTCAGATTACTGAACTCTCTCATAAAATAACACTGAACAACTGGCAATAACATTGCACCAAGCCACATCTGTGACAACTAATATGACTAATATTAGCTTGTGACACCTAATGTTTTTATTGCTGCTGCATTATGTGGCTGTATCATATATCTACCTTACCATCATAATTCATCTCAATGTTACTCACTACCTGTGCAATAATCTGTCACACAAACTGTGTAGTTTATGTTAGTTATGTGCAGTATACATCATGTGAATTTAAGCTTATATTACTTATTCATACAAATTAATCCTACTTGCACCGTTATAAAAAAAAAAAAAAAAACTTGCACCGTTATACTCTACCATGTTATTTACTATTTTTTCTTTAGGACCTTGTAAATATTGTACTTACTTTTTCACTTTTTGGTAGTTTATGTTGTACCCTTATTGAATGCTTTAGTATTTCTTGTTTGTTCATTGTTTTTGTGCGTCAACTCAGTTCTTCTCATCCTGAATGTTTTATTGTACCGTTAACCTTGTGTTAACCTGCATATGACAAACAAACATAACCTGAATTAAGCATTAGCCTTTAATTTAACCATTAAGCATAACAATGTAATTATGACAGAAAATGGAGGATTTACCTGCAGTTACTTTCGTAGAGATGAACATGTGGTAGATACTTCCTGTTTATAACTTGTGATCAGCTGATGGGGTCGGTCCCCGGCTTTTTACATGTTTCCAAACTCCGTTTAATTTTTGAAAAAATAATCAACTGTATCCCACCCTCTAAACTGTCAGGGTAACACGTGTCTGGATTGCCTGTTCTCCACTGACACCGTTTAACCATTTTTCTCTGGTGATTTTTCACAAACCCATCCATCCATTATCTTTACCCGTTTATTCCATTTTTGGGTCACGGGGGTCGCTGGTGCCCATGTCCAGCAATCACTGTGCGAGGGGCGGGGTACACCCTGGACGGGTCGCAAGTCCATCACAGGGCCACATAGAGACAAACGAGACAAACAACCATTCACTCTCTCACTCACACCTAGGGACAATTTAGAGTTACCAATCAGCCTAACATGCATGTTTTTGGTCTGTGGGAGGAAACCGGAGCACCCGGAAAAAACCCACGCATGCACGGAGAGAACATGCAAACTCCACCCAGAAGGCACCTGGACCGGGGTTTGAACCAGGGACCTGCTCGCTGAGAGGCAGCAGCTCTACCAGTTACTGTAACACGACCTGGCTGCAGGTAAGGGGCGTTTACCTTCGGGACAAATTGAGGTTACCGATTGGTCATTTGCTGACACGCCTACTGGATTGATTGACAGGTCGCGCAGCGGAGCCGACTTGTGAAAAAAAAAAAAACAGAGCTGCAGCCCTGCGGAGGAGGCAGGGCGGCCCAGGAGCAGCGGCAGCGTGTTCTGTGTTTACATGTTGTTAATAAAAAATTCTTTAAAAAAAAACAGGGCGGGCCGGCCCTGCAGCCCACAAATCAGACCGGCCCACCGGGAAATGTCCAGACCCTCCCGATTGGCCACACCGGGCCTGGCTGTAACTTATTTGGATCAGTCTTTAATTACAAGAACCTCAGTTCTCACATAGTTTGGGACGACTGTGGCCGAGTGGTTGGAGCCGTCATCCTCCAATGGGAGAGTTGGGGGCTTGATTCCACCAGTAGTCACATGCTGGTGTCCCTGGGCAAGACACTGAACCCCTCATTGCCTCAGATGTGTGTCCCATTGGTGATTTAATGTGATCTAAAGCTCTGATTATTAATTGTATAGATATACACTGCCTGGTCAAAAAAAAAGTTGCCACCAAAAAAGAGGTCATGCACTAATATTTCATTGGACTGCCTTTAGCTTTATGGCATGCATTCACTGTGGCATTGTTTCAATAAGTTTCTGCAATGTGACAAGATCTATTTCCATCCAGTGTTGCATTATTTTTCACCAAGATCTTACATTGATGATGGCAGATTCTGACCACTGCAAAAGTCTTCTCCAACACATCCCAAAGATTCTCAATGGGGTTAAGGTCTGGACTCTGTGGTGGCCAATCCATGTGTGACAATGATGTCTCATGCTCCCAGAACCACTCTTTCACAGTTCGAGCCTGATGAATCCTGGCATTGTCATCTTGGATTATGCCCGTGCCATCAGGGAAGAAAAAAATCCATTGATAGAATAACCTGGTCATTCAGTATATTCAGGTAGTCAGCTGACCTCATTCTTTGAGCACATACTGTTGTTGAACCTAGACCTGACCAACTGCAGCAACCCCAGATCATAGAACTGCCCCACAGGCTTGTAGAGTAGGCACTAGGCATGATGGGTGCATCACTTCACCTGCCTCTCTTCTCACCCTGATGCACCCATCACTCTGGAACAGGGTAAATCTGGACTCATTAGACCACATGACCTTCTTCCATTGCTCTAGAGTCCAATCTTTATGCTCCATAGCAAATTGAAGTCTTTTTTTCTGATTAGTCTCTCTAATTAGTGTTTGTTTTAAGGCTACACAGCTGTTCAGTCCCAATCCCTCAAGTTCCCTTCACATTGTGCGTGTGGAAATGCTCTTACTTTCACTATTAAACACAGCCCTGAGTGCTACTGTTGTTTATCTACGATTTGATTTCACCAAACCTTTAAGTGATCGCCGATCACGATCATCCAGGATTTTTTTCCAGCCACATTTCTTCCTCGAAGACAATGGGTCCCCACTGTCTTTCCAGTTTTTAATAATGCGTTGGGACAGTTCTTAACCCAATTTTAATAGTTTCTGCAATGTCCTTAGATGTTTTCTCTGCTTGATGCCAATGATTTGACCCTTCTCAAACAGACTGACATCTTTTCCACGACCACGCCATGTGTCTTTCGACATGGTTGTTTAAGAAATGAGAAGCAACTCATTGCACCAGTTAGGGTTAAATAACTTTTCCCCATTCATTTACCCTTTATTTATACAGGTAGTCTCATTGAGTCACGAGAACTCATTTTCAAGAGAGACCTGTTTAGGAAGCAAATGGTGGGGGTTAAGGACCTTGCTCAGGGGCCCAGAGTGGGGCGAATGAGGGTGGAGGCAGGTGTGGGTGTTTCACCTTTTCCACCCACATTTTGATGTTGTCGGTACCGGGAGTTGAACCTGCGACTTTCTGATCACAGGCCCATCTTCTAACCTCTGCGCCACCACTCCCCCATAGCCTGAACTTGTTGCCAGCTGAAAGAAAATCGCCCATGCAGTAATTATCCAATAGGAGGCTCGTACCTATTTACTTAGATAAATCCAGGTGGCAACATTTTTTTGGCCAGGCAGTGTAGTATTGTATGAATGGGTAAATGAGGGCACAGATTGTAGTGTAAAGAGCTTTGAGTATCTTGATAAGATAGAAAGGCGCTATACAAGTACAGTCCATTTACCATTCAGCTCCTTTGACATGGGGTTATGTATATCTCTGTATCTAATTACATACTATACTTTTTAAATTAAGATTTTCTTTGATCAATTCTTAGTTCATTATGTATGTATTTATGTATGTATATATATATATATATATATATATATATATATATATATATATATATATATATATATATAATATATATATATATATTTATGTATATATATATAAATAAAAGAAATGGCGACCTAAAATGTTAAAAAAGTTGGTGTGTTGGAAGAAAAGTTAGACTTCAGTGAAGCATGACCAGAGAAAAAACAAAGACACTGATATAATATCTTATGTAAGCTTTACTTTCAAATCCTGTTACATTTAGATCTGGCAAGTTGAACATAAAATAATGCCAAACAAAGAAAACAAATACAAAAAAAGTACAAATGATCTATTTACCAGTTATCTTCACAACCCTGTACAGCCTTTAACAATAGTTATAAAAAAAAGCTTTGTACAGCACATACCAATCTTTACCAAGTGCCAAAAGTTAAGATAGCCGAGCCATTGATTTCTAATCATAAAATACAGTCAAACTTAAAGCTAACTGACTGTAGACAGTGCCGTGAGATGCTGACGAAATGCAACTGAGGGAGTTGACTTGAAACGCAATGAAGTAGTGAAGGAGAGAGGAGAGGGACTTATCATGCATACTCTGAAGTGGAGAAACGTCAGGCTCAAAGAAAGGTCATTGTGCTGCATCGGACCAAACAAACGAAAACAATAAGTGCTCAAGAATACTGCTTTTCTAAAGATTAGAGCCCTGTTACTTTAAAAAAAGTTAAACTAGAAAGAAACATGAAGTGCAGCCGTGATTATTTAAAGGCAGACGTTTGAAAAAGAGCGGACACAGTCTTATTTTTATTTTTTTTACCTTTTTATGTTTTTATCTACTGGACCCTGACAATTAGTTTGACTCATTCTCAGAAGTCTCAGGTGGTTTCCTTCCACCAAGTGGCACTAGAGTATTAAGGATAACAAAGATAGCACAGAAAGAGTGAGAGTGTGTTTGGAGGGGACGCTCCTTTCATCTCGCTTGACGGAGCAAAAAAGGTTTCAACAAACAGCCATATCGAAAAGAGGGGATGGAGGGGCAGGCAGAGCAGGACGTGACGGATTCAATCCTAACATCACTTCCTCTAACGAGTCACAATTTGGTCTCAACAATACAGAATTTCAGTCCAATCAACAATTTTTGTGATTTAACAAACGACAAAAACAAAAAAAAAGAATAAATAAAAAAAAATCTGCAAAGCATCAATAGTACAAAAACAGACAAAAAAATGCAGTAATAATAAAGAAATACAATAAGGGATTTTGGCTTGAAGACCACTTAGGAACACAAGCCCAATGAACGTAGTAAAGCCTTCTTAAAAAACAAATCAAATGCTTGTATTGCGCTGCCTGATCGAGCAAAACAAATTACTTTTGAGCATTTTTCAGACAAATACATATTTTCATGGTCAAAAAGTGCAGCACTGTGCAAAACTGGCTAGAACAATTTAGCCTGGGACCTTTAGTTCCCAGGAGGAGCTTGACCTCTACTGTCTAATTCCTGCAATTTGTGTTCATCGACTTTCTCCGAAGGCAGACCCTTTTTGCACCAGAAATTTGAATCAGAAATGACCAAAAATTGAAAAAAAAAAAAATAATGAGAGAGGGAAGGGTATAAATCGATTCATTTTTAGTAACAACTGCCCACTGACGATGTGTTTAACTTTGTTTGTACTCAGAATAAAATGAAAATAAAGGTTTAAGTGCTTTTGGCTTCAAGAGAAAAAATAAGTGCAATTAAAACTTGAAAAAGTTAACAGAAGGGGAAAAGTGTGGGGGGGGAACAAAATAAAAAACGCAGTACCATGTCTGCCAGCCTAACAGAAGCCAGTGTCACTGAACACAAAGCTATACAAACGCATGGCTTTACTTTATCATTACACCTATGAGCTTTTTCCTCACAACGGTTCTCTATGAATGTTAGAAAATGTTTCATCTGATGTAAAAGGCTCAGTAAAAACAAAAGTGAACATAAAAACAAATAAAACGTACAACAAAAAAGACAAAAAGGCCACCAGACACACTATCTTCATCCGTCTTTACCAGTACTAAAGACATCCCTGTTCACACATCTGTATCGCATCTTTACATGCACTTAAACAAAAATACATTCATTCAAGTCATTTTGGAACAGTCTTTTTTTTCTTATTTTGTACGCAAAAATTACAAAAAGCTCCCAAAAAAAAGCACCACTGAATGGGCCTGTGGTCACCGACTGTAGGCAGCTTGCTGACCCAGAGCAGGTCACCTCCACAAAACAGTTATTTTATATCTCTTCTGTGTAAGGGAGCATGATACATAGTTCTGCATATACTGCTGTGCTGATATCAACCTGGTCTCAGATAAAATTAAAATAAGTTTCCATAGGGAACCCCAACCACTGAGATGTAAAATATTTTGATGGAAAACACAAAAAAACATATTGTACCGTAATGACACTGAATGCATCCCAGTCTGCGCAGCTGCAGCCTCTCTAACAGGAACTGAGGGAAAGAGAATTGGCAGATTTGTAACATTAGGCAAGACTTGACCAGCCTTTTACAGGCGCAGGTACCAGGCTTGTTGGATACTGTTGCTTGTATTGTTCAGGACTTTATTTATATTAATTAAATTGGCACTCTGAAATGATTTAATCCATAAAGTTCCTACGCTTTTTTCCATTTTTAAATTCTACACTTTTCCAGATTTTGCGGCTCATTTTTGAACAATTTTTGATGTTTCTGTTTAAGCATTCCCATTAATTATAACTTGTACCCAGAATTCTGACTATTTATGTTATTTTGTCAAATATCCACTAGATGATAAAAGTTATTTGTAGAGCAGTTCATACAGCTCAATGACGACTAAACCGTAGAACTTTAGTCAGGTCGCAAAACAGTGAGCAGCAAGGAAATGCTGTAACATCTCTGCTCAAAAAGAAAATTAACCTATCACCACTTCATATACAGATTTCTGTATATAATTTGGTTTACTTATTTTTTTCTATTTTCTGTGAAGAAAAACAAATATAAAGCTAAAATATTAATATATAAAACATTGAACGCAAAATCTGGTGTTTACTAGAACAAAATGTGGCATCATCTATTCATCCATCCATTTTCCCCCCGTTTGTTCCAGAGTCAGGTCGCGGCGGCAGTAGCTTAAGCAGGGAGGCCTAGACATCTCTTTCCACAGCTACCTCTTCCATTTCTTCTGGAAAGATTCTGAGGCATTCCCAAGCCAATTCAATTCAGTTTATTTATATAGCACTAAGTCACAACAGAAGTAGTCTCTGACTTGGTCTCTCCAGCCTGTCCTGGGTCTTTCTTTGGGTCTCCTCACAGTTGGACATGCCTGTAAAATCTCCCCAGGAAGGTGGCCAGGGGGTATCCTTACCAGATGTTTGAACCTTTTCTCAGCTGAAGCCTTTACTCAAAATCTCTCCTGGATAACAACTTCTCACCCTGTCTCTAACGGGGAGTCCAGCTACCCTTCAAAAACCTAAGCTTGCATCTGTGATTTCGTTCTTTCGGTCGCTACCCAAAGTTTATGACCAAAGGTGAAGGTAGGAAAGCAGACAGCATTCCTCAAAATGTACCTTGGAGAATACAGCTGAATGCCTTCTCACAGTCTGCAAAATACATGTTGACTGGTTGCACAATACCCTTTTGAGGACCCTAGTGAGGGTAAAGAGTTGGACCAGTGTTCCATAGCCAGGACAGAATCAGCATTCTTCCTCCTTAATCAGAAGCTCAAACATCAACAAAACTCTTTTTTCTCTAACACCACTGAATAGACCTTCCCAGGGAGGCCAAAGAGAGTGATGCCCCTACCATAATCTGCCAGTTCAGCGTCAGTGGGCCTGAGCAGTTCATTTGAATCATGCCTCTCTAGGTCGCACTGTCACTACCCACATTGAAGTCACCCAGCAGAATGAATGAGTCCCCAGCTGGAGAACCTTCCAGCATCTCTGCCAAGAACTCCAAGAAAACTGAGTACTTCAAACTGCTGTTTGGTGCATAGGTGTACATACAATAGTCAGAGGCCCTGACTGAGCCCAAGTGAGCTCCATGGGTATAGGCCCAGTCACTAGGCACTTACCAATGAACTCTTCCTACAGGCATGCCTCCAGGGTGGGCCCTGGTGACTCGCATCTGGGTGAGGGACCTCAAGCTCCTTGTGGTCTTCTGTTCATATGAGTATTCTGACCTTATCACAACTCACCCCCTGGTGGTGAGTAGTATTACATGGTGGGGGAAGATGCCAGAAAGACCCAGTAGACTCAAATGAGTAGTGAGGGTTCACTAGGAACACCTAGCTGACAAATCGGTCCCAAAAATCGTCCACTATATCTTAACAAAGGCAGGGGACATTGAGTTCGAGTCGGCCATGTTCTGCACCTCCATTGTCAGGTGTCTGCCTTGAGTGGTGGCTGCAAGGTTAGTCAGTGCCTCTTGCCATCCTCGAACCAGGTGGTGGACATCCCAGGTGAGGGAGGCTGTGAAGCCAAAGGAGCAGACCTAATGGACCTCGTTAGCTGTTTGGACTCCAGAGGCAGCTGAGGAGTATCAACAGTAGGAATGTGCGATATATACGGAAAATGGTTGAAACTATAGACATTTAGCCTACGATAGAGCTCTGTCTTCTACCGGCTAACCACAGTAATGCTGTGTCTGATGTAAAATCAGAGTCGTCAGTTTAAGCGGTACTTTTTTTAGTTGAAAACTGTGCGTAAGCGGTGTTAAAGTATTTTCTTCGAGAGCTAAGTACCGAAGCTACAAGCTAACTACGGCCAGCTTGCCATAGTGTTGCCGTATTCAGAAGCATGCGCAAAACGCTGTATTCCGTCAAAATTTTTATTATTTTTTTTCCCCGTCAAAAGTTAAAGTAAGCGTTGGTCAGCTTTAGAGAAACCTGCTCTCTGATCTGTGAAAAGAACGCTGTGTTGTGTGATTTTACTGTGAGACCCTCTGGTCAAAGCTACAGAGGAAACTGGTCAGCCCTCCTTAAAACGGAAGGAGACGCCCACTAGAGGGTTGGAGGGTGAAGTGTTGCAGTGTGCACTTGCTGTTCATTTCTTAAGTGAGAATACTGGAAACTGTTGAGTTAACAACATGTTCTTTTGTTTAAAACATATGGCTAAAACTACATTTTATATATTTAGCACTGTTTTGCACTACAAGAAAGAAGCCTAATACTTGCTATGTGCTAATGATCCATTGTTATGCTGATGGTCCTTCTTGAGCATGTGATCAGCTGGTTTTGGTTGTCAGCAGCAAAACTGGTTGATCCACTCTGAGAAGGTGCTATTTAAGAGACTGAGCTGAATACAGCACCTCAGACTGAGGAAGTCTCTCGGATGAGAGATGAAACGTTTCTACATTTTTTTGTTGTTTTGCTTTGTTTTGTTTTTTGAATGTCCAGAGGACCAGATTTAACTTTTTTAGAAGCCTAATACTTGTTTTTTTTTGTCTGTTTTTTTTAACTCTCTGGACCTAGTAGTGGAATTTTCTTAATTGAGATTATTTTGTGGTATAGCAGTTTTGAAAATATATGATGACAAAATGACACCCTATGCTTTTTATTCGTTCCTATTGCAAGTTATATACCAAAAACATATTGTGATATATATCGTTATCGCCACCCTTCACAATACATATCGTGATATGAATTTTATGCCAAATCGCACATCCCTAATCAGCAGGCCAAGCGGGCTACAGCCCTGGCTGTTGCTGAGGCAAAAGCTTTGATGTGAAAGGAGTTTGGCGAGTTTGGGTAGAGACTCTCGACTGGCTTAGAAAAGACTCAGGCAAACCAGGAGAAGATTTTAGAGAAAATTCTTGAAGAAGATTTTGGCAAAGTGGTGCTAAGCAGTTTACTAGCACACCTCAATATAGCGGAGGTGGGGTGCTGCTGAACTCAACTACTGGTGTCATTGGGTGGTGGAAGGAATACTTTGCTGACCTCAATCTCACCAGCACATCTTTCATGGAAGAAGCCGAGTTGGACAACTTGGAAAGTGGGCTATCAAGAACCGAGGATGAGGTCGCCAAGTTACTTAAAAAGCTCTATGGTGGTAGGGCTCCGAGGGAAGACGAGACCCGCCCTGAATTCCTCAAGACTCTGGATGCTGCTGGGCTGTTTTGGTTGACGCCTTTGCTAGATAGTGTGACTATCGAATGCAGAGGACAATATTTATAATTCAAATAAAATTGATGTAAAGAATCACTGCTTGTGTGAGGCATTTTCTGTCAGAAATCCACAATTTTCTTCTATCCACATTTACCCAGACTTGGAAAAGACTAGAAAACACATTTTTTACTTTTGTGTGTTTCCTATCATGCAAGGGAAACAAGACAATGATGTAAAGTTACAACAAGTGAGATAAAATTTTGTCATTGTGTGTATGAACTGATGTGCTTTTTAATCTATGTGCTAATTCTGAAATGCTTTTTATATCAGTATAAACCAGTTTGCTGTGAGGGGGGAAAAGAAAAGGTTGGGGAGTCCCAGTTTGCAAAATATCGTTGCTTATTCACTTGTGAGTGCAAATTTATTCGCAAAAGGCTTTGCATTTATATTTATATTTGACAATAAATGTTTTTTCGCATATGATAATTCAGATTGGATATTTTCTATATTTACATTATCACAGCTTATTGTCTGAGCCAAAAATACTTAACAGAATTATCTTAGACTCTGAGACAGAATTGAGATCAGTTGACAGCAACGCAAACACGCTTTCAGCATCATACAAAAAAAAATAAAACAACTTAAAAAGATGAGAGAAGGGATGGGTGACAGCTACAAAACTATGTACAAGTTTGATAAATAATTTAGTGCATGGTCAGAGGCGTCACTTTGGAAACGTGATATTTTCAATGAAAAGCATTCAGCTTCATTGGTTGCGTCCACATTGCACAGCTAACGCTTTCAGGATATCTCAAATTCAGCTTTCGTCAAAGCTAGCTGTAACACAGAAACTGGCATGCTATTTCAATGCATAATAGCAAGGGACAGAAAATGCACTAAAATTATAGCATTTGCAACGTTTGTTTTTTCTTTTTCAACATTTTATCTTGTTAAACAATTAAAGAAAAATATCTATAAAACAGATCTGTTAGTTTCATAAGATAAAGCGAGTGGGTCCAGGTCATTCAGATGCTTACAAATAGGAAACAAACAAAAAAGACTGATAGAGTGTATTACTTGTAGTAGTATTATTTAAATTGATAGAACTGATAAGAAAAGCAGCTTTTTGATATAAATGCATTTTAGCATGTACAGCATTTTTCTCTTATAAACATATTTTTCATTATTTTTTTATACGTTTGTCTGGTCCAGCTTATTCTGCTGGTCTGATTGGAAAAGACGTTGCTCCCACTGCAGTGGTCAAGAGTCATTCGCACCACTGTCTGGGGGAGAGGGGTGGGTGAGGTCAGACAGTTTTGGCCCTCTCTATGAGTCCCAGGTACGCCAAGAAGGAGTGTTTGTGGGAGGCAGATGAGGGGAATTCTGGGTTGGGGGTGAAGATGAGAGGAGATGTGGCCGGCCGCCATTTGGAGTGGAGGTGCGAGTGGAATGTGAAGCGGCTGTTGTGGGTAAACAGGGTGGTGAGGGGGATCAGGTGGGCCTGGTCACAGTTCCTATACTGCTCCAACATGTGGCGGGAGGAGGGAGGGAAGAGGGAGGGACTGGCGCTGCCAAAGACGCTTCGTCCTTTGATGGCGTCGCTGCCATTGGTGCTGCCAGTGCCGTACCGCGGGCTGGTGGGGTCTGGCTGGTGGGACTTGCCCAGTGTGAGGGACAGAGCAACGGACTGGAGCGCCTGAGACGCTGTTAGACTCATGAGGGGGCTGTTGCTCCCACTGCTACCTCCTCTGCTGAAAAGATAGCGCTCCTTACTCAGCAGCAATGAACGTTGCGGTGATGTTCCTTCTAGTGCCAGCTCCTCCCTTCTCACCTCCTCCTCTTCCTTCTCCTTTCTTCCTTCCATGTCTACGTCTAGCCCCCCCATCCCTCCGCTCTGGTGTTTCTTGAGGTGGCGGCTAAAGACAAACGGGTGTGTGGTGGTGAAAGGGCACTCTTGGCAGCCAAAAGTCTGGCGTGGCGCGTGCTTCAGCTTCTTGTGCAAGTTGAGGTTGTCCTTGCGCTTGCAGCTATAGGAGCAGCGGTCGCAGTGGAAGGGCCGCTCGCCCGTGTGTACACGCACATGCTCGATGAGCTTGTTGGCCGTTTTGGACAGGTAGCCACACTGCTCGCACTTGTAGTGGTTGCCGAGGCGGTGTCCCCGCATGTGCGCCTCCAGCGAGGCCTGGTCCGGCCACAGTCCCTGGCAGATGCGGCAGCGGTACTCCATCTTACAGTGCGTCTTCAGGTGGCACTCCATGGCCGCTGGACGATTGGTGGAATAGATGCAAAAAGGGCACCTGGTTAACGTAAGAGAAGGGAAGGATGGAGAGTGGACATGACACACAGAAGCAGAAGACAGTTGAAAGGAAAGCGTAACGTTCCCAACCATGTAACACACCTTGACATCCAGTAACACAAAATGACGAGGAGAAGGACAGGTAAAGGAAAACTGTACAATGGAAGGTTGTGTGTACAAATGGTAGTTATGTGTGGCAGTTTAAAGATGGAAGAACTGAGGTGATCGGATATGTGTATGTGTGTGTGTGTGTGGTGTCTGGGAGGGAGCAGGAGGTGAAAAGCTGGAGGAAAGATTGGTAGGACATGAAGGGAAATGAAGGAATGAGTGGCACTTACATTTAAATAGCACCTTTCATCTGCTCTGGGCCCCAAAGCGCTTCACAAACCCTGCAGAACAGAATCACCTCAGAAAAACCTCGAAACGATCAAGGCCCTTTCTCTCTCTCAGCCACATATGAAGAACACTTCACACTGCTGATGTGCACACGTCTGTCACACCTGTTTGTCCAATTTCAGCTACCGTTGAGAGTAAAACTAAAGGCATGGCTGCCTAAAACTAGCAAAATTTAAAGTGTGACCCACATGATAAAAAATAGAATTAAATTTATAAAACATGAAAAAAAAAGCCGATCAATTTCTCAATGTCTCTCTTATACGACGGAGCTTTAGAGCCATGCTAAGAAAAAAAAAAAAACATTGCCATGCTAAGAAAAAATAAATAAATAAAAGCCATAACATTACGAGAATAAAGTCGTATGACTTTTTTTTTTTTTGCAGCTTTTGTTTATTCATTTTTTTCCATGAGTCGGATCCACAACACGACCTGTCAATCAATCCAGTAGGCGTGTCAGCAAATGACCAATCCGAAGCTAAATGCTCCGTACCTACAGAGACCTGCTGCAGCCCATCAAAAGCGTACCACCTTACTGTAAGCAGGTTAAAAATCCTGATACTGATAATAATCTGATGCTGATTAACAGATTAATTATCTCTTTATTTGTAAACCCAATACCAAAGCATAACTTAAGATACTCAACATTCTTCGTTTTGCCATAGTTAAAATGCAGTAAACCTGCTTTATGTGTCGGAGTTCGGATAATATTACTACTCATTTAGCTTCAGATTTCCTGACACGCCCACCAGACTGATTGACAGGTCGCGTCGTGGATCCGACTCGTGGGAAAAAAAAAAACCACGAGAGCAGCAAAAAGTCTTGTACGACTTAATACTAGGACTTTATTATCTTAATTTTATGGCTTTTAATTTTTTTTTCTTAGTGTGGCAATGTAATTTTTTTTCTTACAAGGGCTGTGAAAACTGAAAAAAATGTCTCGTACGACTTTATTCTCGTAATACTAGGAGTTTATTCTCGTAATTTTATGGCTTTTAATTTTTTTTTCTTAGCGTGGCAATGTAATATTTTTTTCTTACGAAAGCTGTAAAAACAAACAAACACAAAAAACGTCTTGTTCGACTTTATTCTCTTAATATTAAGACTTTATTTGACTTTATTCTCGTAATTTTATGGCTTAAAAATTTTTTTTTTTAACATTGCAATGTAAATTTTTTTTCTTAGTGCGGCCCTAAAGCTCCATCGTACTCTTATGCTCCTTTAAATATATGTTTAAAAAAATCAATCTGTCTTTATAAACATTTACACCAGACAGAGGAAACAAGTAAAAATGTATTTACAATCATTTACCCAAACTATAATTGTGTGAAGATCTTTGAGCTAAGAGGTGCTTCTTTGTGTGCACGTGTTCTGTTTGTCTGCAGGTTTTCTTTTAAAGACAAGTCAGCAAAACTCTGTCAGCTCTCATCCAGTGAGATGTGTTCACGTCCAGACAATCTGACATGTGGACAACATGATGATACTAATGTCTGCACAACAAAAAGAAGTACACAGGTTGTTTTGTTTATGACGTGATGAGGTGGTAATCATAATGGAATTTAATGATTCCTGCACATGCACAGACTGGCGTTACGACTTGTAAATGAAAAAACATGACGTGTGTTTCCTGAAATGAATCTTCACAGAATCTCTGCAGCTTGTTCCATTTTTATAAGTCTCTAAATGGTGTGTTTGGATAAATGTTTATAATTAAATTGAAATCGAACCCCAGCATCATCTGTGTGTGTGGTGTAGAGGTCAGGAGACAGACTGTGTTGAGAAACCTAAAATGGGACATAAATGTGTCACAGTACAAGGCACAGAATAGGGTCCATGGACAGGAAGGTGTGTGAAGAGACTAAAACTAAACTAAATCTTAAGAATATTTAAAAAAGCAAATACGGTGGTTTTGTTTGTTTCTTTGTTTTTTTTGAATGTTCAGAGGACCAGACTTAACTTTTTTAGATTTTTCTACATGGATTATTGAGTATGCATCAGGACAAATACAGTAGTGTTTTGCTACTTTATAGTTTGACTTTCATGAACTCGCTTTCGCGGTTTTTCAACATGAGATTGAACTTGACACATGATTGTCAACTTTAATATAACTCATGTGATTTGGGATGGTACAGAAAAAAGTTAACAAAAAAATAAACGTTGGACAGGCATTTTGTAGTTTTCGTTCAATAAGCCTACACTGTAACACAGGTCAAGAACTACACTACCCAGAAGCCAACAGTGCTTCCAGTCGCAACTTTTGGCTGAATTGGAGGGAAAGTTTTGCAACGCAAAGTCAGAAGTAACGATCTATCTATTAAGCTCACAGAACTGGTAGGACAGATGCAAATAATCCTGAAGCTCAATTATCTACGTGCACATCAACCTGGATGGGGCGGTGGTCTTCGTCGCTGCAGGGTAGGTTTGCAGAACTAGAACTGAACTGCTGGGCTGCAGAGCTGGGGAGTATTTTGCAGTACTGTACAGCAGGGGTTCTCAAAGTTTTTGTGTTCAGGGACCCCCTCATAACTCTCATGTTTATTAAATAATTTTCTTCAATTTGTCTCTTTAATGAAATGGAAATATTTATGTAACATAAATACTTAAGACGTGTTATTTAATAGTGTTAATACAATTTTTATACTTTAAAACATGGGGTATTTTTCATTCAAGACAATATTAAAAACATTTTTAATTTCAACTTCCAAATTTACAGTTTTGAGAAAATTAACAGAATCAAAAATCACTTTAAAACTTTACTTATTCACATAATGAACATAATAAATGTATTGTTACTTATTCTAATTATCACAGAAAACTCTTTACATAAAACTGAACAGAATCATAACAGCTGTAGGCATACCAAGTAACAGGACTTAATTTGTAAACTGATCAATACTGGAACGCAAACAGCGGGCGGGTCAGCAGGGATGGGTGTGTGTGTGTGTGTGTGTGTGTGTGGTCTGGGGGTCCTCCACCAGAACATTTTGAATAAAGTAGATGTGATTTCCTGCATTTTGGTGTACTTTAACAGGTT
>NC_056513.1:29686386-29724137 GCF_014905685.2 Nematolebias whitei | reverse complement strand
CCCCAGTTTGAGAACTACTGCTGTACAGTACATATATGTCCATCCATACTCTTCTGCTTATCCGGGGTTGGGTCATGGGGGTAGCAGCCTAAGTAGGGAGACCCAGACTTCCCTCTCCCCAGCCACTTGGGCCAGCTCCTCCGGGGGAAACCCGAGATGTTCCCAGGCCAGCCGAGAAACATAGTCCCTCCAGCGTGTCCTGGGTCTTCCTCTGGGTCTCCTTCCGGTGGGACGTCCAGGAGGCATCCTAACCACAGATGAGGGTAGGAACGTAGATCAACCGGTAAATTGAGAGCTTCGTCTTTTGACTCAGCTCTCTCTTCACCACGACAAACCGGTACAGCGCCCGCTTCACTGCAGACGCTGCACCTATCCGCCTATCGATCTCACGCTCCATTTTTTTCTCATTCGTGAACAAGACCCAGAGATACTTAAACTCCTCCACTTGGGGCAGGACCTCTTCCCCGACCCGGAGAGGGCATTCAACCCTTTTCCGGCTCAAGACCATGGCCTCGGATTTGGAGGAACTGATCCTCATTCTGGCTGTGTCACACTCTGCTGCAAACCGCTCCAGCGAAAGCTGAAGATCATGACCTGATGAATCCAATAGGACCACATCATCTGTAAAAAACAGAGACGCGACCCCAAGGCCATCAAAACGGATCCCCTCAACACCTTGGCTGCACCTAGAAATTCTATCCATAATAGTTATGAACAGAATCGTGACAAAGGACAACCTTGGCAGAGTCAAACTCTCACTGGGAACGAGCCTGACTTACTGCCGGCAATGCGGACCAAGCTCTGACACCGGTCGTACAGGGGCCTAACAGCCCGTACATATATGTATGTTGTTAAAATAACGTAGATTTAAGAGTTTAGAACATTGCAAGAGTGTGGGAAGGGTTTATAAAGCCTTGAAGTATAAATACCAACATAAATATAGTGTTGCTAATTGGCGGTTTAGCACCAATCGCGGTGGTGTCTGGAACGCAACTCCCCGCAATAATCGAGGAACTACTGTATCTCTCCAGTATATAAATACACATAGATACGGTACATAAAAAGTCTAGACATTCTGTGTGTAATAAACCCTTAAAGGAAGAAAAATGACTTTCGCAAATATTTATTTGAACTAACGTTAAGCTTTGTGACTGAAGAGGTATTTGTGCTTATATATTGTTATATTGTTGTTTTTCTTTCAGGGGCGTACCAATGGATTTAATTTAATCAGTTGTATAGTGTACCAAAATCAGTGTCTGTCTTTGGGGATAGTAAAATCTAGATTTTCTGAGATATATTTCCTTGGCAAAGCAGTTAGCTGTGGGCAGAGGAACAACAGACCCTGAGGGGAAGCCCATCCTTTCTGCTCTCCCTTCTGTTCAAAACAGCCACTGCAGACCCTCAGACCACTGCCTAACAAGTCCGACTTGCCAAGAGAGGCTGTCGAGCAGCAAACCTGCAGCTTGCATCGTTTCGTTTCCTGGCAGGAGATAACGAACATAGATGTGAGGTTAACTGATTAAAGCCACATGGCAGAAATCATCTTCAAACTGACCCTGCATCTGCGTTTACAGGCGTCATCTATTGGTTCTTTTTTTCCTAGGCAATGTGTGATCAGTGTAGTTTGACTACAAGCTCTAATTCACAAATTTATTTAAAATGCACGTTGTTCTATATTGATGGCAAAGTGGCTTTAGCAGAGGTGTTCTCTAATATTCATATCACCATCTAACTTGATAACATATTTCTTCTTCCAGTGAGATGTTTCACATTTCACATTGAGGATTTACAGAAAGACAGCTACTTTATATAAAACTATCAAAACCAATGTGAAGAAACTTGTGTTTGTCACCATTATTAGGATCCTCTGAGAATATGACGTACAGAGGAGTCTGTTCCAGCTGCAGGCTTTAGTTTTCTTTAAAGATCCACTAATTACAGTTTGTTTGTTTTTTTGACTGATTCTGATTTCAGAAAAGCTCTGACCTACAACACTGATTTTAACTGGTGCCCAGGGGTTGACATAAGTGGTTTTGTATGAGACAACCTATTTTTGTCTCGTACTACCTAATCTCACCTCGAGGTTGTCAAATGAAAATAGACATGGATTAAAGTTCTCTGTTGCTGCGACAGATTTCCATCACCTGTAAAAATGAAGGGGAAACATGTTTTCAATCGTCTCAATTTGGGCAGGACAGTTCTGGATTTTGTCCACCCTGTCCTGCGTCCTGCATGAGGAGGGTCAGGACACCAAAATGTCCCACATTTGATGAGCTGGCTGGGCTCACCTGTCCATGCCAGGTCTGTGTGGGAGGAGGAATACAGACGGGCTGATTCACCTGCAACAACAGGAGTCAAGTTGCAACTTTAGCTTTTTGAAATATTTAGCCTTTTCTGCCATTTTTTTTTCCTCATAGAAAAAGAATTGAGTTCATTTTATTTCCTTCAAATCTTTAGATCTGTTTACAACCTTTTACTGCTCCTTTCTCATTTTGTTGGGTTTCAGCTTCTTTCAGCTTTTGTGCAAATTTAAAAAACTTTATTTCAGCTACTTTCAGCTAATTTCAGCTGTTTTGTGCTCCTTTCTGATTCTTTCTGCCAACTACATTTTTGTGCTGCTTCTAACTTATTTTTGTTTATTTAAGCTCATTCTGCTCCTTTCAGCTTTTTCTACTATTTCAGCTACTATTTAGAACTTTTTATGCCAATTTGTTTTTTCAGCTTATTCCACATTTTTTGCATTAATTTAAACTTTTTTCAGCCTAATTCAGCAAAAATATGCTCTCTCCACCTCATTCTGGTAATTTAAGCTTCTTTCTGCTTTTTCAGCTACTTTTCACCAGTTTTTTTTTTGATAATTTCAAAAAAAAAAAAAAAAATTAAAGCTAATTTCATAATTTCTGCCTATTTAAACCTAATTCAGCAAATATGTGTTTTTTCAGCTTTCTTCTACTATTTTAGCTTGTGCTTCCATTTCAGTTAAAATTCAGCACGTTTTTTTTTTTAGCTAATTTCAGCTGTTTTTCATGAAGTTCTTCAGCAATAAGCATTCACACTGAATTTTTGCAGGAAATGCAATTTATCTAGTTTAAAAAATAATAATAAATAAAATAAAAATAAATGTATTTATGAATGTTTCTGTTCAGTGTCCTGAGATGACTCCTGTTGTGACTTGGTGTTATATAAACTGAATTGAACTGAATTGTTAAAGTTGTTTATTAATTGATTCAGCCATCATCCATGATAATTAAGTTGATATTTTTTTCTTATTGGATTAAATATTTGCTTGGGGGGTTGTTTGTGTGAGTGCTTGTATTGGTGGGTAGTTTAAATGTCTACTGGTTTACAGTAAAAGTATCTTTAGTAACTGTGGACATCATTAGTGGTCTCAGATAAGATGTTTGTAGGGAAGCTTGTATTTTCTATTTGTTTGTGTACGTGTTGGAGAGTGGGGCGAATGAGTGGAGCTAAGTGTACCAGCCAAGGTAAAAATTGTCCAGTTCTGGTCACAAGCTGATGAACTGGTCTGGCACGTCCCTATTTTTCTCTCTCGGCCATTTTAAATGAAAAGAATCAAATGTAGCGAGCACACCCGTGACGAAGATCTGTGAACCTGAACGTGTTCTTGAACATGTGTGTTTGTGTATGTAGTGACGTGAGACGATGATGCAGGGGAAAGACCGATGGAGTTAGGAACCTGTGTCTGTACTTGCTTTCCTTACTTGAGCCCTCCGGAGGGGACAGTGTGGCACTTCTTGTGCTCCAGCAGCTGCTCGGGCGTCTTGAGGAACTTGTGGCAAACGTCGCACTCAAACATTCGCGTGATGAGGTGGATCTGAAGGTGGCGTTCGTACATGCTGCGTGTCTTGCACACGAAGTTGCAGAATACGCACTCAAAATCTGAAGAGAGTGGAACAAGAGGGGAGAGCCAGTTCAGACTGGGTTTAGAAGCTGGATCTTTTCTGAAATGGTTCTGGGGTGGAAGAAGTAGCACAGCTGCTGCAGGAAAAATAAAAAAACCTTACAACTGTAGATAGAAGTTTCCATCCATCCATCCATCCATCCAATCATCCATCCATCCATTCAACCACTCATCCATCCATCCATCCAACCACTCATCATCCATCCAACCACTCATCCACCCATTATCCACTCATCCATCCAACCACTCATCCACCCATCCATCATCCACTCATCCACTCATCCATCCATCCATCCATCCATCCATCCATCCATCCATCCATCCATCCACCTATCTACTAATCCATCCATCCACTCATCCATCCATCCACCCATCTATCTACTCATCCATCCATCCATCCATCCATCAATCCAGTTATCCATCCATCCATTATATTTTACCCACTTCTTCCTTTTTGGATCACCAGGGTCACTGGTGCCCATATCCAGCAAACACTGTGCGAGAGGCGGGGGACACCCTGGACTAGTCTCCAGTCCATCACAGGGACACAGAGACAAACGAGACAAACAACCATTCACTCTCTCACTCACACCTAAGGACAATTTAGAGTTACCAATCAGACTAACATGCATGTTTTTGGTCTGTGGGAGGAAACTGGAGTACCTGGAGAAAACCCACGTATGCACGGAGAGAACATGCAAACTCCACCCAGAAAGCAACAAAGTCCATGCTCAATAATCCAGGTATACAATCCAACAATTTTCAGTGAGGTCATCTGGACAGTTTCTTTTTTTTCCCATCCAGAAAAGTCCCCGGCTGGGATTCAGTCTGGCAACCTGTTCGCTGAGAGGCAAGCTCTCTATTAACTGAGCCACCGTGCCGCCCATCCACTTATCATGAGCATAAATAACAGTAGCTGTATTTTGTTTTATTATTATTTCAATTACTTAATTGAAAAACATTTTCCCCACCTGACAGCTGATTTTGGGATGATTTAATCGTTTACAGTATACAACTTTAAAGATAAAAAAAAAAAACAAGAACAGATTTAACAAGTTTGAATGTATTAATTATTTTCTCTGCATAGGATCAAAATTATGCTTTTATTATTAATATTTTCATACTTTTAAAATCTGGCCCCAAACAACTCTACTAGCATTTTGCCAAGGCCTAATTTTGCACAGATTAAACAGTCCCACCAAACGTTTGAAACAGAGACCTTATATCTCATGACTTAAAATAAACTTAATCTGAATGTTCAGATCTGAGCACCACATGAAGTTTCTTTATAAAAGAAAAAACGTAATTAGGTAATCATAATTAGCTTGGGTCGAGTCACAAACAGAAATATGTAAATAAAATGAACATCTAATCCTGTCATTTCTGAATCATCATTAGTGTTAAGTGACTTTTCCAGGTTTTATGTGATCATATCTCATCTTATGGTATCGGAGAACTGCCCTAAGTATTTACCGGTAATCTTGTTTATGTTAACAATCAATCATGAACTCTGAATTTTCTGTCAAAGTTTTCACATAACATTTCTTTTTATCTGCGCTTTCCTGACTGGTTCAAATATGACAACAAGAATTTGGAAAAAGACTGTATAGTTTAAAATCCTAAAGTGCACTATTGTTTGACCACTAATTTAAACCTGACTAACGCTCTTCTGAACTGGATCCATTTTAAACGTTAAAGAATCAATAAATAATACCTTGAAATGTTTTTAAACTTTTGTGGCTTGCGCCATCACTAATATTTGATGTCGAAGAGAAAAGTTTAAACCTGGAAGCCAAGATTTTAAGAACCTTGAGATGATAAAGGGTGTCTGGTTGCTAACTGTTCCTTGCCTTTGTCCGACTTGTCCTCAGGTCCTGATCCTGAGTGACTTCCGGAGCTGGTATGACTGCCTGCGGAGGATGGTGGGGCTAGTAGGTTCTTGAGTTCTTCGTTACCGTGGGCGAGGTCTCCTCCCTCTGAACTGTTGAGCGAATCGCTGAGGGCTGAGAGAGATGATGAGGTGCTCTTGGTCTCACTGAGGGGACTTCTTGAGTTCAAACCTGGACACAAGAGATAAAGCAGCAGAAAAATACATCAACAATATTGTCAGGGACTTTTGGTCAAGGTTTATGGATTTTTTTAAAACTACTATGAATGAGAATGTTAACTGCCCATGAATCATATGTTTGAGGTAGCAGAGAGTTATTTTCTCTCTCAGAGAGAGTTGAATGAGGAGCTGATTTGATCCTGCATGTGCAGCTGGATGGCCAAGGTCATCAGTGTCTGCCTGTGAGCTGTGAGAGCTGATAAGCCTATAAAAACAAGTCTTGCATGCTGCCCGTGGCAGATTCTCATGACTGGGCTCCATGCATGTAGAACTTCTGTACATCTGTGTAATCTGTTGTGAAAAGTCTGCCCTCGCAAGTAAAACCAGTAAAAAAACTTCTCGTGTCCTCGAGTGTGGCTTCTTTGAGTATGTAAAATGAACAGATGACATTTTTCTCCAACACAATATGAGAAAAAAGTAGTGACGGTAGGCATGCACATAAACTTAAATTCTCCATCAATCCATAATCTTTACCCGCTTCTTCCTTTTCGGGTTGCGGGGGTCACTGGTGCCAATGTCCAACCGTCACTGTGCAAGAGGCGGGAGACACCCTGGACAGGTCTCCAGTCCATCACAGCGACTCAATGCTCAATACACAGAAATATTTTAAGCTGATTTTCAAAAACTCCCAGCTGTTTCATGCTTTGAAAATCGATTTCTGGTTCCTGCCTTTGTCATCTCAAGTCAAGTTCAAGTCAACTTTATTGTCATTACCATCACATGTGGTGCATGAGGTGGAACTAAATCATGTACACAGGGTCCCAGTTACACCCAAAAATAGCAAAATATAAAGTATAAAAGAAACAGTATATAAGAATCTAAGATCTACACTAAGATATTCGCTAAAAGATCCAAGATAAACGCTAAGATACTGTATACTCTTAACACTAATAATGTAAAATACGGCGTAACAATGTACATGTACACCCCAACGTTCATACAGACAGAATGAAAGCAGCCAGCCTGAACTGAAAGCTCCCGCTGCAAGTCCAATCAAGATGCAGTGTGTTTTTATTGATCCTCTCCTCTAAGTCCACAATTCACTGCAAAGAGACAGAGAATTAGGAAGGGGAGGGGCCAGTATGGACGGTCGAAGAGCACGGGTCATGTCTGAAAGATCTAAGATGGCGGGAACGTCTCAGGGCACAGCTCAACAAAGGGCATTCACTCAGGAGGGAGTGAATGGAGGAAGAAAAGGCCTTCATGGGTCTTGAAATGGTTGACCTATCTTTTTAATACATGCACACACAAACAGGAGAAAGCCTGTACAAATGCAGTGGGTCTGCCCTTTCAGACAGGGAAATTATTTTGAAATGGAAAATGAATAAATCAATCAAATCTTGTACCAGAGCTGCTCACAACAAGATCTTTGCAGCTTTTTAAATAAAGAAATTAACTTTGAACTTTGCTGCCGAGTTTATCATCTCTTTGCCTTCTTACATGTCCTAAAGGAGACCGGCAAAACAAAAAGGCTGGAAAAAAATACGAAACACGTCTCTGACCCAGTGCACTTCGTGTTAAAACACACTTTTAGCCAAACAACTTTCTTTGTGACATTTTTGATATTATGAAGAGAAAAAAAAAAAACTAGAGAAATTGCATTTCCTGCAAAAATGAAGTGTGAATGCTTATTGCTGAAGAACTTGCTTAATAAACAGCTGAAATTAGCTTAAAACATGCTGAAATGTGGCTGAAATGGAAGAACAAGCCTAAATTAGTAGAAGACAGCAGTAAGAACACATATTTGCTGAACTAGGTTTCAATAAGCAGAAATGAGCACAAAAAATATGAAATAAGCTAAAAAATTGCTGAAGAGTAGCTGAAAAGGCAGACATGAGCTTAAACTACCAGAAGGAAGTGGAAGGAGCTGAAATGAGCTTAAAAAAAAGTGGAATTAGCTTAAAAAGCTAAATTTAGCACAAAACAGGTAAAAAGTAGTTGAAATAGCAGAAAAAGCTGAACCTAGCAGAAAAAAAGCTGAAAGGAGCATAACAAGCTAAAATTAGCAGAAAGAAGTTAATTAGGCTGAAAGTAGCAGAAATTACCAAGAAAAACTTGAATTTATCTGAAAACAGCTGAAATTAGCTAAAAACATCCTAAAATGGTAGCTGAAAAGGTAGAACAAGCTTAACTTAGCATAAGAAAGCAGAAAGAACACGTTTGCCCAATTTGGCTGAAAGAAGCAAAAATTTGCACAAAAAGTGGAAATTATCAGGAAAAAAGTTGAATTTAGCAAAAAAACAGCTGAAAAGTAGCTAAAAAAGCAGAAAGTAGCTGAAATTACCAGAAGGAAGTAGAGAGCACAATTTTGCTGAATTAGGCTGAAAAAAATCTGAAATTATTGCAAAAATGTGGAATTAGCTGAAAAAGCTAAAAATAGCATAAAACATATAAATAGTAGCCGAAATATCAGAAAAAGCTGAAACTTGCAGAAATTAGCTGAAAGGAGCAGAATAAGCTGAAATTAGCAAAAAGTTAGAAGAAGCACAAAAATGTTGTAGTTAGCAGAAAGTCTGAAAGGAGCACTAAACAGCTGAAAGTAGCTGAAAAAACATTTAAATCTGCACAAGAAAGCTGAACTCTAATAAATGTGAAAGGAGCATTAAAAGGTTGTAAACAGATCTAAAGATTTGAAGGGTGTAAAATGAGCTCAATTCATTGCCTTTGAGGAAAAAAATGGCAGAAAAATCTAAATATTTCAAAAAGTTAAAGTTGCACCAATACCAAAAGTCATAGCAGGATTGTCCTGAAAGAGCTGAACGTTTTGATTTATGATTTGCTGAAACAGCTTCAAAACTATGGGACGAGAATCATGCCGGAAAACGTATGGAGGAAAAATGGCTCATTTGGGTAATAGATCATTGATCTATTATTTGGTTTCTCACCTCCACCCTCATCTGTTTGGGCGTGTACACGCCTCCACACTAGGTGGAACTTTAAGGACTACCCTCAACACAAAATGATCTGGACCACTCATTAAGGCAGCATAACGATTTGTGAACTATCACTTCTCTACATTTAAACGTTTGGTTGGGGCGTCCATGTTGTGGGAGATGAAGATAAATGCCACACCAGGCTGAGAGACTTGAAAGTTGGCCACAGTGGTGTCGTAAACCCAGCCTAGCTCCAAAGGACCCAAGGCCTATTGATTGCCCGCCCCCCCTCCCTCAGGCACGATAAGGGCTAACCTTCTCAGATAAACAAGGCCACCATGGCCTTTGAAAGACCCTTCAGCTGTCTGGGCTGGATGATCCCACCCACTGACGCAACCACACACACAAAGAAACGAGGAAAAGCAGAAAAACGAGTACTTGTTAGGTTCAGTGGAAGAGGAAAAACATCAGCAATAAACTGAACAAAGAGGTTTTAGACAAAACGCTGATATCGACAACTGAGAACTCAAAGCCTGTCGATTAGAGGTTTGTGAAACTCAGTTCTGCTGCTTGGCCCTGCATCCTCGAAACCGACCTCGAACTTTATGTTTATAATTTTCCTGTTTTTCCTCACGTTTCATGCTGATTTTCTTTAATGAAAAAACCCCACAAAAAGCCAACAACAGTATTTTGAACATATATGAGCCGCGGGTGTTCACGTTGTAACATGAGTGGCAGCACGCAGGTACTGAGAGATGTACAGCTCTTGTTGTAGATCAAGAATCAGCCACCAGATGGAGTTTTATACACTTAGTTTTACTGTTGAACACAGAGTGAACCAAACAGGTTGTCATGACAACTAAGGTATTTTCTGCCCTATAAGTTGCATTTTTTTGCATAATTTACATGCCCTGCGACATACGCAGAAGCGACGTATTTATGGATTTTTCCCATATTTATAAACCAATTGTTGGCTGAGATATGACGGTTTTCATTCATTCTGACTGAAAATATTGAACACTATAATTTTCAGCTGCTAGATGGCAATCGAGTTTTATGGCATGCCGTTGTGTCATGTAATACAGTAGGTAAAAGTGGCTATAAATGACACAATCAGCTTGCCACAGCCTGCCACCTTCATCCACTTCGCCTGGAGCAACCGTCAAATCAGCTTCATTTTGCTGCGCCGCCCCGGTGAAATGCAGCTAATTTGACCACTGAATTGCATTTATTAAGTAAAAGTTCAACTGAGACACACCTTTGCTATAAAGCTGAGCAAGCTAATAATTGTTTTAGGAGTTTATCTTGTTAAATTTCGAAGAAATGCGCGGCCTTCCTTCCTGATTTCCTCCCCCTGCGTGCTCCCGGAGCACCGAGGCAGCGAATGCTTTTGAAATGCAGCTGATTTGACCGTTAAAGTCCTTTTATTAAGTAAAAGTCAAACTGAGACACACCTTTGCTATAATTTAGAGCAAACAAATGTTTTTAAGTGTTAATCTTGTTAAAGTCCACCCGTGCATGCTCCTGCGGCCGCCATTTGGCAGCCAATCGATTTTTGGCACAACACCGGCCCACATTTCCGGATTCGGCCCATATTTCCGGGTTGTCAGCGGTGACGCATAATAGATGCGACATATATTGCGAAGCGACATATTTATGGATTTTTCCACTTTATTAGACATATTTGGACTGATGCGACTTACAGGGTGTTGCGACGTGTATGGCAGAAAATACGGCACCTCCCTCACTCATGGTTACTCAACTGATTGCTCTAACACAAACTAACGCACAATGAACATTTAAACTAGGTTAACAACTCAATTCAGTTCTGTTTATTTATATAGCGCCAAGTCACAACAGAAGTCATCTCAGGGCATCGAACAGAAACATTCATATATAAGAACTAGGGCTGGAAAATACAGACCATAAAGTAATAACAAAAATAAATGTCTGACTCAAAGCTTTGTCCTAGTTGTCACACTGGCACATATAGTAAACAGCTGTAACTGTACAAAATAAATCTCTAAAAAATAAACTACATATATTTCGGTAGTTTATTTTTTAGACCTTTATTTACATATATTAAATAATAATCCTCTTCAGCTGCACTGCCTTCACGATGTTAGTAAGCATGTGTGAACTGCAGCTCCAGCTCCGACAGACTTCAGCCTCCTTCCCTGAGACAAACCATGGGTCAAAACTCATTTAGCCATGCCGTGCCTTATGAGAGGAACAGTGAGGTGGTGCAACATTATTAAATCAGCAGTTTATCATATAGCTAAAGACAAGGTCCTTAGCGGCTAACAAGAAGGGCTAACTTTAGCTGTCTTGTTCCACAGTTGAGACTGGGACCATGTCTTTAGCTATATGATAAGCTGCTGATTTATTAATGTCGCACCACCTCAATATTCCTCTCATAACACACAGCCTGGCAAAATGAGTTTTATACCGTGGTTTGTTTCAGGGAAGGAGGCTGAAAACACAGTCTGAGCTGCAGCTTATAACTTAACTTATAGCTCTGCTTTAAATGGTGAAAAAGAGTCGTAGTTCCGACATTTTGTCGGAACTTGTTTTCAGCATTGTCTACAGAAAACGTTTTTCTGTTGCTCATCTGACAATTTAAATCCAAACAATCTCTGAAATAACAGCCATTGTTTTTCTTTTTGCTCAGCAGCTAAGCTGCTCTTCATATCTCCCATATTTACTTGTTGTGCTAAACGTCTCCCGCCCACCTGGAGAAGCAGGAAGTGGGGGGAGCGTGCGCAGCTGAGGGGCTGTGTTTGTATTCAGTGAGGGAGAAGGAGGGGCCGCACAGGAGAATGAAGACAGCAGGTGGATTTTCAAGTACAGTATAACACAATATCGTTTATATCGATATAGTCTCATCTTATATCGCAAATGAAATTATCTTGATATTTTTTAAATATCAAGATATTGCCAAGCCATAATAAGAACAGACTAATCACTAAAGGAACAATGCTAAACAGCTAACCAAAATGATCAACAATGAACATAATTGTTACTCATAATCCTTCCTTGAGGCCATGTGACCGACAGTCAACCACAGACAAATGCTACAATACGTACTGGTAACATACACAAATACATACAGTAATAAAAAAAATTAATAAAAATTTTCTAAACAGTGCTGGTAACACAGCTGGTAAAAAAATAAAAAAAATACAGTAGCCTACCAGGAAATCATTGATAGCTATATTCCTTTAGCAGCAAGCTTGTGTTCTGCAGAGCAGGAGTTGCTCTGTGAGCATGTGAGACTCCCATGCTCTGTGCATGCAGGGGAATTCCCCCCACCTGTTCTCTCCTCCCTTCCCCGTTTCATTGGTTTGAATGTGACCCGTTTGGTAACTTCATTGGTCAGATTTTTGTTTTAACCTTTGTTTATACAGGTAGTCTCACTGAGTCACGAGGACCCACCCCTAAGAGAGACGTGTATTGGGCAGCTATGTGAGTGCCAGAGTGTGATAAAGTTAAATGTTTTTGGCGGCAAGAAGCTCATTAGTCCATCATAAATATAAATAAAAAAATCCATAAATCAGCCGAGGCATTGTATAAGCTGCTGCGTTCAAAGCCTGTGAATAAAGTAGCAGCTTTTAGACCTGAAATTACAGTAAATTGTTGCATAAAGCCTGATTTTTCCACACAAAATTTAGTCTGAGACTGAAGAAAATGTTTAGAGACATTTGCGCGTCACTTTACCTGCATGTCCAGAATGGACGTGGCTCTTCATGTCATTCTCTTCCATGCAGACGTAGTCACAGACGTTGCAGCAGAGTGAGAACATCCACTGCTCCTTGTCCACATGAAGCGACATGTGGCTGACAAACTGGGCATTCAGCTCCGTCTGGAAACCACACACATGGCAGCTGGACGAGGAACAGACAGACAGAGGGAGGAAAAAAAAACGTGGTGAGAAAGAGACGAAGGAGGCAGTCAGATTTAGCGTTATATTTTGCCTGCATAAATTAGCAAATGTCTGCTACTTTCCTTTCAGTCAGATTAAGACGCCTGATTGAAAACGGTAAAATTTGCAACATTTTCTACTGTAAAAGTGTAGAATGCTTTTTTTTTTTATAAACTTCTTTTTGTTGCAGAGTTAGAAGAAAATGTTCAAAACTGTTAAGTCTGTAAATTATTCTTATAATGTTACAGTTACAGGATTAGTTTAGTTGTATATAAAAACAGCTGTTTGAATTACACAGACAGATCAAAATGTCACTGATGTGCCTTTTGTGGGCTGTTTTGTGAGGTTTGCTAAATAAACCATGAAGACGAGACGTCACACGAGAAAAACCACCAGCATTTTCAGACATTGTTTCTGTGTGCAACGAGCCAACAGATGTGCACACAAGTTCAGTTTGGAACTTCAAAGTTGCCAGAAAGCTTATTTTCTGTAACATTTAGACAATCTGACTTGAAAGGAGAGTTTAGTGTTGTCTAAAAGTTCTCAATACCTTATCAGCTGTGACATCAGTCACAGAGAACAGATATTAAAATGGTAATCGTTTTATTTATTGCATAATCTTTGTGCAAAAAGGAAATAAAAAGATTTTTAAAACTAAATTGTCAAACGATTTGTTTAAGGCTTTATGGATGAATCATAAAAACCAGAAACACAACAGCAAAAAATAAAACTAGAAAGTTCCTGGAGAAACTTTGATGGGGACTGCCACGTGGCGGCCATTTTAAAGTTTTAATCTGACAGTTCTATGTGTTGGGGTTTGCTCTCAGCTACTATCACATCAAATTTCAACTCAAAGTGGCAAAAAAAAAAAAACAATTTAATTACTGGTATAGTCACTTTTTCTTTTAAGCTAAGATGGCCATCATGGATTTTTGATTTGGATTCAGTATGTGATGGGGAACATTACCAGCTATAACTGCACCAAATTTAAGCTCTATACGTGTAAAAATAGCTGAGTTAAAGCCATCTTGATTTTTTTTAAATTCACTATTTATTGGGCACTGCTCTTAAACACACCAAATTTCAGCTTCATAGCTCTAAAAATGGCTGATTTACAGTACTTTTTCTTTTTAGCTCAGGCCGCCATCTTGGTTTTTTGATTTACAATCAAAGTCTATGAAAAATGACAAATAAAAATTGTGTCTGTTTGCAAATTACGTTGCCATGGTAACTCGAAACACATCACGGCGCTGAGCCAGTCATTTTAATATAAGATTTGTGGGGTGACACGTTGCAGTTTGGGCTGCATTAAAGTTGACAGAAGAGCAAGATATAAAGTTAAGAAACACATGTCAGGTGGATAATAATAAGTGGCTGCCTTAATAGGCAGTTCCCAGTAAAATTATAGAATTACCTAGCACCAAACATTTTACCAGCTTTATGTCCCTTTCTAAATGATATTACATCGTGATGAGTAGGCGCAGAGATTGTGCCTGGCCTGTGATCCCCACCTGTAGTAGTACGGGCAGTTCTTGCGCTCAGCGGAGTCAGCTGTAACGGCGCTGATGATCTGCTCAGCATCCGTGTTCACCAGCTTGACAGAGTGGATGGTCAGGTGCTGATTGAGGTTAGCCCTGCACTTGGCAGCGTAAGAACACAGGTGACACTTGTACTTCCTCTCTTCTGCAACACAACACACACACACAAGACACTGGTTGTTAGTGTGAGCATTTCCAAGGGTGATATTTTGTGAAGTTGTGCTCAGCCTCAAAGATTCAGCAGAAATTTTAAACCCAACTAGAGAAATTGCATTTCCTGAAAAAATGCAATGTGAATGCTTATTGCAAAACTTGCTGAAAAACAGCTGAAATTAGCTAAAACTCATTCTGAAATGTAGCTGAAATGGAAGAACATGCTTAAATTTGCAGAAGAAAGCAGAAAGAACACATTTTCTGAATTAAGTTTAAATAGGCAGAAATGAGCACAAAAAAATGAAATTAGCTAAAAAAAAAAAAAAAAAAAATGAAATTAGCAAAAATAGCTGAAAAGTAGCTGAAAAGGAAGAAAGGAGCTTAAACTACCAGAATGAAGCAAAAAGAGCTGACGAGTTAAAAAAGGTGGAATTAGCTGAAAAAGCCAAAATGAGCATAAAACAGCTAAATAGTAGCTGAAATAGCAGAAACAAGCTGAAAGGAGCATAACAAGCTGAAATTAACATTAAGAAGTTAATTAGTCTGGAATTAGCTGAAATTACTACGAATACATTAAGTTATCTGAAAACTGCTGAAATTAGCTTTAAAAATGCTTAAAAGGAAGCTGAAAAGGTAGAAAAAGTTAAATTATCATAAAAAAGCAGAAGGATCATGCATATCCAATGAGGAAGCAAAAATTAGCACAAAAAAATGGAAATTACCTAGAAAACAAAAACAGCGCTGAAATTAGGGGGAAAAAACAGCTGCTAAAAAGAAGAAATAAGCTGAAATTACAAGAAGGAAGTGGAGAGAGCACATTTTTGCTGAATTAGGCTGAAAAAAGTTTAAATGAGTGTAAAAAATGTGAAATTGGGTGAAAAGGCTTAAATTAGCATAAAAACAGCTTAATGGTAGCTGAAATTGTAGGAAAAGCTGAAAATTGCTGAAATAAACTGAAAGGAACATAAGCTGAAATTAGCAGAAGGAAGTTAGAAGAGGCACAAAGATGTTGTAGGTAGCAGAAAGAAGCTGAAAATTGCACAAAACAGCTGAAATTGGCTGAAAGTTGCTGAAATAAAGTTTAAATTTGCACAGGGAAGCTGAAGTAGAACAAAATGTGAAAGGAGCAGTAAAAGGTTGTAAACAGAGCTAAAGATGTGAAGGAGGTAAATAGAGCTCAGTTAATTTTCTATGAGAAAAAAGTGTCAGAAAAGGCTAAATATTTCAAAAAGCTAAAGTTGCACCAATACCAAAAGTCAAAGCAGGATTGTCCTGAAAGAGCTCAACGTTTTGATAAATGATTTGTTGAAACAGCACAAAAACTGTGGAAAGAGAATCACGTCAAAAAACGTACGGAAGAAAAATGGATGACAACAGTGTGAATGCTTCATAAACATTCACACTGTTACTGAATGCTGGATTCCATCTCACCTTTGATTGGCCTCGACTGTAAATCAGATTCTGACAGGATGGAAAAAATACAATAAATTGTGATGGCTGACATAAAACAAAAAGATTTTTTTTTGTAAATGGCAGAAAGAGGTGAATAAATAAATGTAAATTCATACATACATGCAATAAACACAATTCTCCCCCTTTTTAGTGAGCAGTATAAAATTAATGCAAAAGCATATCTTGACATAACACATTTGACCCCCCCCCCCCCCACACACACACACACAGTACAAAAAACACAGACAAGAACACACACATCATTTGCCCCAAGGACATGAAGCCAGGCAACCTTTATGTCGCCGGGGAAACCAAAAAGACCATGACACTGACATATGCCCCTGCTTGTGCTCTCTGTGGTGTGGCCAAGCTGTTCACAACCAACACTCTCAGATGGTGCGTGTGTGTATCAAGTGCACATCCAAACTGTGCAAGCATGTTCAACTGTGGGGGTGTGTGTGTGTGTGTGTGTGTGTGTGTGTGTGTGTGTGTGTGTGTGGGGGGGGGGGGGGGGGGGCATTTGTATATAGTTCTCCATTTGTGGGCTCAGGGGTTTGGTCTGTTCCATTTATTTCACGTCTGGAGTTAATTGGTTTTAAACAATTGTAAGAGCAGATTATTATTAGATTCTTTTAGTAAACGAGGGTCGGGGGGGTGGGGGGGGGTGGGCAGAGGAAGACAGGGATGGGGATGGACGGATCAATGGTGAGTGAGGAGGGACCAGGCCAGGAAACGCAGCATAATCAGGTCACAAGGGAGAGAGGAAGCTTTGCATGTCTGCGTGCGTGAGAGAGAAACTGAAAGATGGAATTAGTCGTAGCAGCAACGGAATTACAAGTATGTGTGTTTGTACACCTGGTTTTGTGACCTTCGTAGGACATTTTCTGGTAAACACGTCTACCGTGTGGTCCTTTTGGGGACCAAAGACTGATCCAAATGTGGTGGAATGTCATTTTTGGGGGTTAGGTTTATGCTCGAGTAATGAATGGAAGCCAATACATGGTCCTAATATGGATAAAAATACAAACGTGTGTGTGTACGGCATCCTTCAAGATGGCTAATTAGACGGTAGTTTTCCCAGTGAGACTAATCATGATAGTAATCTCCTTAAAGGAAGGGTAATGTAGTCTGGTCAACCTTATTTATAGCAGGCAGCACAGACTCAGCAGCTAACATCTGTGCAGCCGAAGTTTGGCTATGATTTTTACCTGTGTGCAGCGACAGGTGTCTGGAGAGGGTCTGCTGTCGACCAAACACCTTGCCGCAGACTGAACAGGGGAAGAGCTGCTCGTGTAATCTCCACTGGGCGATTCCATTTCCCGGCTCGCTGTCGTCCTTCTCCGAGTCTGAAACGCACACAGACAGCTGTACCAAACACACAATCAGAGGTAATAACAGCTAAACATCGCAGAACTGCACAGTCAACTGCACTTAACGTGGATTTAACGTGAAGAAATGTGCATTTTCTGCTAAACTGTACCGTGAATGCTGAGTACTGACTGAATTTACTGAAGAAACTGAAACTGACTTAATAAAACTAAAAGAAGCAGAACACTAACAAAAAGCTAAAATATTAAAATGATAGCTAAAAATAACTAAAGTAAAAAGGTAAAATAGTAAAACTAGAAGCTAGAAGTTAAAAGTAGCAAATTTCAAGCTAAAAACTGCAAAAAATTATCTAAAAGTTAAACGCTGCAAAAAGTTAGCTAAGAGCTAAATGTAGCAAATGGGTACCTAAAAGCTAAAAACAGATGAAAAGAAAAACACGTTGGAATAAATTTCAAAGAGAACAATGTGTTTTTTTAAAGCAATTGAAGAGATCTTAATGTATTTCTACATGGAAAATATTGATAAGTTGAATACTTTGATATACTAAAGTTACCCAAACAATGCCATAACACCCATCTCCTGAATGAGCTGAACATTTTGATGTATGAACAGCTAAAATAGCAAAAAGTACACAGAAGTTAATTTGCATCAAATGCACGGATAACTAAAACACCAGGTAAACAACGGTGTAAATGCTGAGTCAGCTTTTACACAACTATAAAATATAAAGTAGTGGGGAGAGATGGTGCAGACGTTAAAGAAGGTGGGCTTGTGAGGTCACCGGTTCAACTCCCCGGACCGACAACATCTAAATGTGGGTGGGAAATTTGAAACACCCACGCCTGCCTCCACCATCATTTGCCCCACTCTGGGCCTTTGAGCAAGGCCTTTACCCACCACCATCTGCTCCCCCAGGCGCCCTAGTTCTAAATGGAGGTTTTACAAATATTTCCATTCCCTTAAGGTTATAATGACACTCTTTTTTAACAAATTTTAATTGAATATTTGGGGGTAATATTTTTATGAGCTTTATACAAGACGTAAAATACTATAATCAACCAAATCATAAAATTGTTATATTTTCAACTGATGAAATAATATATTTGTTGGGTGACCATAGCACTTCCTACTAATAATTCTTATAGCTCTTTTTTGTAAAATAAAAATAGGATTTGTAATTGTTTTGCATGATTTTCCCCAAACTTGAATACAATAGATTAAATATGGAACAATCATAACATTATACAATAAATATAAAAACAACAAAGTCCATGCTCATTGATATTGTATACCTGGATAATTGAGCATGGACTTTGTTGTTTTCAACCAGTTTGACACGACTGTCAACAAGGAAGAGGGCCGGCAGTGGAGGAGGAGGCGTGACATAGAGACCATCTTAGCACCAACAAAACTGGTTTGTTCCACTTTGGAGTAAGCTGTTGGGGGAAGAATCAGTTTTGTTGTGCATTTCCTCGACTGATGAAGCCTTCCAGACCGAAGGCGAAACGTTTCAGCACAAAAAAAGAAACTGTCCAGATGACCTGACTGAAAAATGTTGGAATAAATATAAAGCTTTGTCATTCAAAAACTCTTTTACTTCATCCAGTAATGCAATTGATTTTTCTATTTTTATTTTTAAGATTATGAGATTTCCATGTCAGCTTCTCATCAATAACGACACCCAAAATTTTTATTTCATTAACTATGAATTTCAATACAGTCAATTTTAAATGGGACTTCAATGATTTTATTTCTATGACTAAATATCATGTAGTTTGTTTTTCCAAATTTAATGATAACTTATTAAGTTGGAACCAAGTTTGTATTTTTATGAATTCTGCCTGTATCATCGCTAACATCCGTTCAATATCTTCACCCGAACAAAAAGAAAGTGGTATCATCTGCAAATAAAACATTTCAAAAGCCCTGACACATCAACCAGATCATTCACATATAAAATAAACAACTTATTTTTTCAGTTGTTCAAGGACAATGGTGTGGTCAGTAGTGTCGAAGCCCTTTTTTAAATCAACAAAAATGCTAACACAATACTGTTTTTGATCAGCAGCATTTGTTATCTCTTCTATTAGTTCCACGAGAGCCATTGATGTTTAATTATTTGCTCTAAACCCATACTGATTATCACTTAAAATATTATGTTTATCTATAAATCAATCTAATCTGGTCACAAATAATTTCTCTAATATTTTTGAAAATTGTGGCAATAAGGATATAGGTCTGTAATTAGTGAACACATGTTTCTCACCATTCTTATAAAGAGGAACTATTCTTACTATTTTCATATTTTCTGGAAATTTTCCTGTTGAAAATTATAAATTACGTATATATGTAAATAGTTCAATAACATAGCTCATATCCTTTACAAACATAATGTCCATGATTCATCCAGTCTTTTGATCTTTTATCTTCAAGATTTTTTACAAACCGGATTCCAAAAAAGTTGGGACACTAAACAAATTGTGAATAAAAACTGAATGCAATGATGTGGAGATGGTAAATGTCAATATTTTATTTGTAATATAACATAGATGACAGATCAAAAGTTTAATCTGAGTAAATGTAACATTTTAAAGGAAAAAAATGTTGATTTAAAATTTCACGGTGTCAACAAATCCCAAAAAAGTTGGGACAAGCAGCAATAAGTGGCTGGAAAAAGGAAATTGAGCATATAACAAACAGCTGGAAGACAAATTAACTCTAATTAGATCAATTGACAACATGATTGGGTATAAAAAGAGCTTCTCAGAGTGTCAGTGTCTCTCAGAAGCCAAGATGGTAAGAGGATCGCCAATTCCACCATTGTTGCACAGAAATATAGTGCAGCAATACCAGAATGGTGCTACCAAGAGTAAAATAGCAAAGACTTTTAAATTATCATCATCAACCGTGCATAACATCATCAAAAGATTCAGAGAATCTGGAACAATCACTGTGCGTAAGGGTCAAGGCCGTAAAATTCTACTGGATGCTCATGATCTCCGGGCCCTTGAACGTCACTGCACCTCAAACAGGAATGCCACTGTCAAGGAAATAACAGAATGGGCTCAGGAATACTTCCAGAAAGCATTGTCAGTGAACACAATCCACCGTGCCATCTGCCGTTGCCAGCTGAAACTCTACAGTGCAAAGAGGAAGCCATTTCTAAGCAAGCTCCACAAGCTCAGACGTTTGCACTGGGCCAGGGGTCATTTAAAATGGAGTGTGGCAAAATGGAAGACTGTTCTGTGGTCAGATGAGTCACGATTTGAAGTTCTTTATGGAACAATGGGACGCCATGTCAACTGGACCAGAGAGGACAAGGATAGCCAAAGTTGTTATCAACGCTCCGTTCAGAAGCCTGCATCACTGATGGTATGGGGTTGCATGAGCGCTTGTGGCATGGGCAGCTTGCATGTCTGGAAAGGCACCATTAATGCAGAGAACTATGTTCAGGTTCTAGAACAACATATGCTCCCATCTAGACGTCATCTCTTTCAGGGAAGACCCTGCATTTTTCAACACGATAATGCCAGACCACATTCTGCAGCAATCACAACATCATGGCTACGTAGGAGAAGGATCCGGGTACTGAAATGGCCAGCCTGCAGTCCAGATCTTTCACCTATAGAGAACATTTGGCGCATCATAAAGAGGAAGGTGCGACAAAGAAGGCCCAAGACGATTGAACAGTTAGAGGCAGGTATTAGACATGAATGGGAGAGCATTCCTATTTTTAAACTTGAGAAACTGGTCTCCTCTGTCCCCAGACGTCTGTTGAGTGTTGTAAGAAGAAGGGGGGATGCCACACAGTGGTAAAAATGGACTTGTCCCAACTTTTTGGGGATTTGTTGATGCTATGAAATTTGGAAACAACAGATTTTTCCTTGAAAATGATACATTCTATCTGTTTAAACTTTTTATCTGTGATTTGTGTTCTATTCTGAATAAAATATTAGATGTTGGCACCTCCACATCATTGCATTCAGTTTTTATTCACAATTTGTTTAGTGTCCCAACTTTTTTGGAATCCGGTTTGTGTAAGACTTCACAGGGAAAAAGCTAAAGTGACCCACTGATGGCTGATTTGCAAAGCTACAAGTCTGAAACATGTCTGCCACCATTTGACAGATGCTCCTCATCTCGCCTGCTGAGGGTAAGCAGTTTAAATGTATTCTTAATGCTAACATCAGACAGTGGTCCTTTACTCTGTAGCCTGCAGCCAAGTATACCACTGAAGGTCTTACAGTACGCCACCCTTTCCTTTATCCAATCCCAATAGAGCAAAAGAACGAGACAGTACGTGTGCAGATGCTTGAATAAACTCTGAAGGACTGAAATTGCTGCTTTAAATGAAGCCTCAGCCTCTGAGGAGTGTAGTAATTTACAAAAAGAAAATATAGTTATTTTCTCTATTGTGCTGCACAACTTCCCCCAGTTCAATAAAGACTTTATTTTCCATCTAAACTGTTCAAGCAGCACAGTCTGGCCTTGAACCAGAGAGGAAAATTGTGTTCTTCAAGTCATTTGAAAACACTGTAATTAAAAAAAAAGATGAGGTATTTGTGGAGGTCTGAACACCTCCATAAGGAAGAGCAAATAGTTTTTTTTACCAGCATTTGGGGGCAGGTTTTGTGGCAAGTGCTAAAGACCAGATGGTGTTGTGTGAAGACACTCAGCTGCTGTCGCACTGACTCACACAACCTTGAGTTTTTTTCTTTCTGTCCAACCACATAACTTCCTTTTTGCCCCCTAAATACAAACTAAAGGCTGCAACGTACACCACAAGAACCAAGAAATTTGTGCTGCAACCAACCTCCGTTTTGGAGTCCTTGAAGCTCGTTGACACATCATCTGCGCACAACTTTTTCTCCCAAGAATATTTTTCCAATCGGTCAGAAATCGAAAATGGGGCCGTGAATATAAAGCAGAACGTTTTGTTTTCAAGAGCTCAGGAAATCTAACTCAGTTTCTTTGTTCTTGCAGAATATGCAACAAACTGTTTTTGTTAAAACTGATTTTATTTATCACAACATTATCTGAAGAACTGAAGGACTACAGCATACTCAGGGAGAACCAGATTATTTAGAGTTTTGAATTGTTCTTTTTTTAAGTGAGGCATTTCATTTATTTATTCAACAAAAAGCAGCCCAGAATGAGGGCAGAACGCAGTCAAACCAAGTGTCTACTATATTAAAACAGAACTGCTTCAGCAGAGAAATGCTGATTTCTTTCAAATTATTTTTGTTTATCTTTAGTTTTAAGGAATGCATATACCGTAATTTCCAGTCTATACGCCACTACTTTTTTCACAGGCTTTGAACCCCGCAGCTTATACAATGATGTGGCTAATTTATGAATTTTTTTTGACAGGCTAAAGAGCTCCCTGTAGCCAAAAACATTTAGCTTTGTCACACCCGGGTGCTCACTTGGATAGGCCTGTCACAACAACAAATTTTGCTGGGCAATTAATTGTCTCAGAAATGATTGTGATAAATGATGATATTGCTTGAAATTTGACAGTAATAATTAGTAATTATTGTAAAATTTAAGAAGAAATAACTTTTTTGACCACTGGATGGTAGTTGAAGACTGTCTGAACCGAAGAATGGATAGTGAGGGAGCCAGCAGCGTCTCTTTAAGGAAAATGGGAGGAAGGCCTCTTGACGTGACATGGGATGTCTCCGGTTCTCAAAATGGTGAACACTCGGTGTTGTTTGAGCTCTTTAGCATAGTATTTTCCACACAAAGCTTTTAATAAAAAAAAAAAAAACAGTAAACAAGTTCTCAGCTTCTTTTTGAAAAGAAAAACAACTTTTTATATGAAGGCACAGGTTTCAACCGTGAATTTGGAGCTTTGACAAGACAGACTATTTCCCCCCCCCCCCAAGGTCGGCCTGTTAGCTTAGCTCGTTGCTTAGCTTCTCAGCTTAGCTCCTTTTAATGACCCAAAAATGCAGTTTTGGACAATTAAAACAGATTTTAAAGAGAAAAGGAGGTGTCAGTGATGAGCACCGGAGTTGAGCTTTTTGTCATCCAGTGTCTTCAGTAAAAAGAGAGAGACACGAAGAAACAATAAAGCTGATAAATGAAAATTAGGTCGAGTAGATCAATGAAATGGGGAGGGGGGACTCCCCATGCATGCACAAAGCAACTTTTCCTCCGCGGAGCACAAGCTTGCAGCAGGAGGAATACGAACATAGCAATCAATGACTTCCTGGTAAGCTACTAGCTAATTTTTTGCATTCATTTAAACATTTTTCTACCATAATTCATCAAAAATGTGCTCTCTCCATTTCCTTCTGGTAATTTAAGCATCTTTCTGCTTTTTTAGCACTTTTCAGATACTTTTGCTAATTTGAGCTTTTTTCAGATGAATTTCCCTTTTTTGTGCTCATTTCTGCTTCTTTCAGCCTAATTGGACAGCCGTGTTCTTTCCGCTTTCTTCTGATAATGTAAGCTTGTTCTACCTTTTCAGCTACATTTGAAGCATTTTATAGCTAATTTCAGCTGTTTTAAGATAAATTCAAGTTTGTGTGGTGATTTCTGCTATTGCAGCCTAATCAACATCTTTATGCTAATTTCAGCTTGTTATGCTCCTTTCAGCTTAATTACCGGTATGCTAGTTTCAACCATGCCATCTCAGCTACTATTTAGCTGTTTTTATGATGCTAACTTTGGCCTTTTCAGCCAATTCCACATTTTTAGCTCATTTCAGTTTTTTCTGCTTCCTTCTGATAGCATAAGCTTCTTTCTAACTTTCAGCTACCTTTCAGCCATTTTTTAAAGCAAATTTCAGCCTTTTTTTAGCTACTTCCTTAATTTTTGTGTTCATTTCTGCTTATTTAAACCTAATTCAGCATATATGTGTTCTTTCTACTTTTTTTTTTTTTTTTTGCTAATTTAGGCTCGTTCTTCCATTTCAGCATTTTTTATAGCTAATTTCAGCTGTATTTCAGCAAGTTTTTTCTGCAATAAGCATTCACAATCCAAATAATGGTATTAAAAGTTCCATCATTGTGCAGTTTAAAGCAAAGAACTCTGCACGTCTTCATCTACATAACAGAAGTCCAGTTGTTTTTTGTACTTTTGTTTACTTTTTAGATTTGCAACGTATTGAATAATATTATCTTACTGCAAAAGAATCAGGAGTGAAACGACTCGGTCACTAAGGAGTTTGAGGAGTCAGACAGTGAGAACTTAAAACCATGACCCAGCTGACATACTGATCATTAAGCCAATTAGAGTGTATGGCTTCCAAGTGGTTAACGGTTCAATTACTGTTAAGAGAGGAAAAAAAGGACACAAACAAGTAATGAAGGGAGCTAAACCCCACACTGACAGAGGACACAGAAAACTCCTGAAGGCATGCTGAAATACCATCAACTTATACTTCACTGTTTCTTTCTGGCTTCAAAGTAAATATGTTTTACTGCTTCATCTGCATCCACAAACACAGAAACCAGTCATCATGTAAGCAGTTATTTGGAACATAACTTACAAGACACTTACTGTGGCTCAAAGAAGCACAGCCGAGGCGGTTACTGCTGAAGTAACCACATGACATTAACAACAAAAAAGTTAAATCGTGTCATCTGGACCAGTTTATTTAAGTGAAGAAACGTTTCGTCCCCAATCCAGAGGACTTCGTCAATCTACGCACACCCATCCAATACCATGTGCTCTGTTTGCACGTGTTAAAAAGTCTACTTCTGAGATTCCAACAGGAGGTTGGCTTGAAACACAGCAATGAAGGCTACCTATGGGACAGATCTGGTTGGCAGGCAGCAGACTGATAAGTCCTCTGGATGGGGGACGAAACGTTTCTTCACTTAAAGAAACGGGTCCAGCTGACACGATTTAACCTTTTTTTGTTGTTATCTACCTTGATGATTGAGCTTACAAACTCATGACATTACCTTACTGTGTGATGCTTATGAAGCATGCACACTATTGTGATCCATTTTTCAGCATCTTTCTCGTTCCACAATTTTTGTGCTATTCCAACAAATCATAAATCAAAATGTTCAGCTCTTTCGTAACAAACGTGTTATGACTTTTGGTATTGGTGCAACTTTAGCTTTTTGAAATATTTAGCTTTTTCTGCTATTTTTTCCTCAAAGAAAATGAATTGAGCTCATTTTACATCCTTCAAATTTTTAGATCCGTTTACAACCTTTTACTGCTCCTTTCACATTTTGTTCTGGTTCAGCTTCTTTCAGCTTCCTTCTGCAAATCTAAACTTTTTTTCAGCTACTTTCAGCTGTTTTTTCAGCTGTTTTGTGATTTTTTCAGATTATGTCTGTTAACTACAATATTTTTCTGCTTCTTCTAACTTCTTTCTAATTTCAGGTTGTTATGCGCCTTTCGGCTTATTTATGCAAGTATAGGCTTTTCTGCTATTTCAGCTATTATTTAGCTGTTTTATGCTAATTTTAGCTTTTTCAGCTAATTCCACCTTTTTTTTTTTTTTTTTTTTACTAAATTAAACTTTTTTTTACCTTATTTAGCAAAAAAAAATGCTCTCTCCACAACCTTCTGGTAATTTAAAATTATGATTTTTTTTATCTACTTTTCAGCATTTTTTTGTTGTTGCCAATTTCAGCTTTTTTTCCCAGATAATTTCCACTATTGTGCTCATTTCTGCTTCTTTCAGCCTAATTTGGCAAAAGTGTTATTTCTGCTTTCTTCTGCTAGTTTAAGCTTTTTCTACCTGTTCAGCTATGTTTTTAGCATTTTCTAGCTAACTTCGGTTTTTTTCAGATAAATTTGAATTTTTTATGTTAATTTCTGCTACTTTCAACATAATTACAGTAATTTCTTTCTGATAATTTCAGCTTAATTATGCTAGTTTCAGCTTCTTCTGCTATTTCAGCTACTATTTAGCTGTCTATCCACCCATCCATTTTTTTCTGCTTATCCGGGGTCGGGTCGCGGGGGTAGCAGCCTAAGTAGGGAGGCCCAGACTTCACTCTCCCCAGCCACTTGGGCCAGCCCCTCCGGGGGAATCCCAAGGCGTTCTCAGGCCAACCGAAAAACATAGTCCCTCCAGTGTGTCCTGGGTCTTCCTCTGGGTAGGAACGTAGATTGACCGGTAAATTGAGAGCTTCGCCTTTTGACTCAGCTTTCTCTTCACCACGACAGACTGGTATTGCTTCACTGCTGACGCTGCACCTATCCACCTATCGATCTCATGCTCCATTTTTCCCTCATTCGTGAACAAGATCCCAAGATACTTAAACTCCTCCACTTGGGGCAGGAACTCATCCCCGACCCGGAGAGGGCACTCTACCTTTTTCTGGCTCAAGACCATGGCCTTGGATTTGGAGGAACTGATCCTCATCCTGGCTGTGTCACACTCGGCTGCGAACTGCTCCAGCAAAAGCTGTAGCTCACGACCTGATGAAGCCAATAAGACCACATCATCTGCAAAAAATAGAGAAGTGATCCTAAGGCCACCAAAACAGATCCCCTCAACACCTTGGCTGCGCCTAGAAATTCTGTCCATAAAAGTTATGAACAGAATCGGTGACAAAGGGCAACCTTGGCTGAGTCCAATTCTCACTGGGAACGAGCCCGACTTCCTGTCGGCAATGCGGACCAAGCTCTGACACCGGTCGTACAGGGACCTAACAGCCCGTATCAAAGGGCCTGGTACCCCATACTCCTGGAGTACCACCCCCCACAGGGTTCCCCAAGGGACGCGGTCGAACGCTTTCTCCAAGTCCACAAAACACAAGTAGACTGGTTGGGCAAACTCCCACGCACCCTCCAGGACCCTGCTGAGGGTGTAAAGCTGGTCCAGTGTTCCACGACCAGGACGAAAACTGCACTGCTCCTCTTGAATCCGAGGTTCGACTATTCGACGGACTCTCTTCTCCAGAACTCCCAAATAGACCTAACCAGGGGGGCTTAAGAGCGTGATTCCCATATAGTTGGAACACACTCTATGGTCCCCCTTTTTGAATAGGGGGACCACCACCTCAGTCTGCCAATCCAGGGGAACAGCCCCTGATGTCCACGCAATATTGCAGAGTCGTGTAAGCCAACACAACCCCACAACATCCAGAGCCTTAAGCAACTCCGGGCGAATTTCATCCACCCCTGGGGTCCTGCCAACGAGGAGCTTTTTAACCACCTCGGTGACCTCAGCACCAGAGATTGGAGAGCCCGATCCAAAGTCCCAGGCTCTGCTTCCTCAGTGGAAGATGTGCTGGTGGGATTGAGGAGGTCTTCAAAGTATTCCACCAACCGACCCACAACATTCCGAGTTGAGGTCAGTAGCACACCACCTCCACTATTAATAGTGTTGGCGGCGTACCACTTCCCCCCTGAGACACTGGATGGTGGACCAGAATCGCCTCAAAGCCGTACGGAAGTCATTCTCCATGGCCTCTCTGAACTCCTCCCACACCTGAGTTTTTGCCTCAGCGACCACCCGAGCTGCATGCTGGCTGGACTGCTGGTACCCATCAGCTACTTCCGGGGTCCCACAGGCTAAAAAGGCCCAATAGGACTCCTTCAGCCTGACAGCATCCCTCAGTGCTAGTGTCCACCACCGGGTTCAAGGGTACCCGCCGTGACAGGCACCGACAACCTTGCAGCCACAGCTCTGATAAGCCGCCTCGACAATAGAGGCGCGGAACATGACCCACTCGGACTCAATGTGGAATTTCCCCCGGAATGTGTTTGAAGCTCTCCCGGAGGTGGGAGTTAAAGCTCCGTCTCATGGGAGACTGTCAGACATTCCCAGCAGACCCTCACAATACGTTTGGGTCTGCCAGGTCTGACCAGCATCCTCCCCAACCATCGGAGCCAACTCATAATCGGGTAGTGGTTAGTGGACAGCTCCGCCCCTCTCTTCACCTGAGTGTCCAAGACATGCAGCCGCAGATCAGATGAGACGACAACAAAGTTGATCATCGAACTGCGGCCTAGGGTGTCCTGGTGCCAAGAGCACATATGAACACCCTTATGCTTGAACATGGTGTTCATTATGGACAATCCATGACGAGCAAAGAGGTCCAATAACAGAACACCACTCTGGTTCAGATCAGGGGGGCCGTTCCTTCCGACCACACCTCTCCAGGTCTCACTGTCATTGCCCATGTGAGCGTTGAAGTCCCCCAGCAGAACACGGGAGTTCCCAGGAGGCACACTCTCCAGTACCCCCTTCAAGGACTCCAAAAAGGGTGGGTAATCTGAACTGCTGTTCGGCACATAAGCACAAACAACAATCAGAACCTGTCCCCCCACACGTAGGCGGAGGGAGGCTACCCTCTCGTTCACCAGGGTGAACCCCAATGTACAGGCACTAAGATGGGGGGCAACAAGTATGCCCACTCCTGCTTGGTGCCTCTCACCTGGGGCAACTCCAGAGTGGAAGAGTGTCCAACTCCTCTCAAAGGAAACCGGTTCCAGAGTCAGAGCCATGCGTCGAGGTGAGTCTGACTATTTCTAGCCGTTTTATGATCATTTTAGCTTTTTCAGCTAATTCCACATATTTTAGCTCATTTCAGCTCTTATCACTTCCTTCTGGCAGTTTAAGGTTCTTTCTGCCTGTCAGCTATTTTTCAGCAATTTTTTGCTAATTTCAGCTTTTTTTTATTTTTTTTTTTTAGCTAATTTCCTCATTTTTGTTCTCATTTCTGCTTACCAGTATTTAAGCCTAATTCAGCAAATGTGTTCTTTCTGCTTTCTTCTGCTAATTTAGGCTTGTTCTTCCATTTCAGCTCCATTTCAGAATGTTTTTCTTAGTTAATTTCAGCTGTTTCTCAGCAAGTTCTTCTGCAATAAGCATTCACATTGCATTTTTGCAGGAAATGCAATTTCTCTAGTTATTACTAAATTCACTTAAAACTGCTAATTGGATTTATTTACAGTTATACTGATGTTTGGGTGAGTGGGTCATAAAAGAAAATGAGACTGAAAAAGACATAAAATAGAGTGGGGGTGGGGTAGGGGGAGTAAACCAGGTGAAATCGCAGAAAGAAACAGAGGCTGAATGTGAAGCTTAAACACACAAGGGAAGGACCCGGGCGAATTAACTTTCAGGACACTGTTGACACCCAGAAGCCAATCACATTTTCATTAACTGGCAGAGGGACAGGCAAAGCTGGCACAAGCCAATTAACCTCTGGATCTCTCACTGTCAAAAAAAATCCCACAAATGGAAGTTCTAGGATGCCAGGGATGAGTGGGAGGAAGGAGAAGGGGGGATGCCCAGAGCAGAGCCTTTAGTTTGAGAAATGCAGGAAAGGCCAGATCCAGTGTTTTGTGGCTTGTGTGTGTAACATGTATGTCTGTGTGTAACATGGTAAATAGACTGCACTTGTATAGCTCTTCTCTAGCCAACCAGCTATTCAAAACACTTTACAACAATCTGCGGCCTCATTTACCCACCCATCCACACACACATACAGACCTCCACTACGTCTTTACAAAACTAATCAGAATTATTCATTTTATTTAGTCAAATCAGTGCTTTAGATCACATTCATACACCAATAGGAACAAGCAATAAATAAAGAGTTTAGCTTTGCCCAGGAACACTTCAATGTGTGACAGTATAGAGAAATCAATCCTCTGACTCAGCCTCCTACATATGTGCCTCACTGTTTGTATGCTTCACTGTATGTATATTAGTGTTTGTGCGTGTATTCTGTCTCACTATATGTATAAGAATGAATGGGTGTGTAATATTTGTCTCACCCTGAAAAGCTGCCCTTGTAGAAGAACTGGCCTCCGCGGGGGAAGAGCTCTTGGAGCGTGAGTTAAATGGTGATTGTCTGAAGCATTCGTCTAGGAATGAACTGAAACAGAGAAATGTGGTTATATTACCAACACTTATACACAACCCCCATAATTTGCTTGTATATGAACTGCAAGATCTGTAACCAACCATGGAAATTACAATGAAAACTGCTTTTTACATTTTTAAATACAAGAAGAATCCCAGACTTACCTATTTATTCCCACCATGTTACTGTCTTTGTGGTTGTTGGCTTTGCTTACTTTTTCTGGAAACAACAAGAAAAAAGAAATACATTAGCAGGTTATTATAACAATATAAAAAAATACACAGTTTTTGTAATGTTTATGTAAACACAACATCTCAAACACCCCAGGTTACTGGGGGTGGGTGAAGTTTAGCAAGAAGACCTTCCGATTCAGTTCAGCCTTCTACAGTCCAACTACTTTTACCACAGATTTTTATGCTGAGGTCTGCTGTCGTCAACAGATATTCAGTCCAGCTGACAGTTTCAGTTCACTGTCGCCTGGTACGTTTTCTCCAACTTCCTATGTTCGTAGTTCATTGTCTGATACAGTCACAGTGTTTATTTTTTAGTGCTGCATCCATTTACAATGGGCTCAGGTGGTAAAGCTCACAAAAATTATATTTAAGGAAAAAATATGTATCAGCTAAATCAATGTCTTACCAAGGTTGCACGAGTGTGTTGACTCTGTTCTTTTATGTTCAAAGAACAAGAAAAAATAGGAAAAAACATCAACAATATTAGAAGCCTAGCAATCTATGAAGGGCAAATGCCAGAGTTTTAGACAAAGGTCATTTTAAGTTGAGAATTGATAAGAGTTATAGCCATTTTGGTCAAACCTTGAAAGTAATACACTCAAGCTTACAATATTGCGAGAGGTCATGCTCAAAATATGTGTTGTGAATGAATACCACATTAAATTTTTGCTAAATATTTGTTAAACTGACCATGTTTGTGTTGGCTAATGTGTTAGCTGTAGAATCAAAATGAAAATGGGCTGGCTTCAAATGTTAATTAAGTTATAGATGTACATCTAATTCTTCTTCTTCTTTCAGCTTTTTCCTCTTCAGGGGTCTCCACAGCGAGTCATCCTCCTCCATCTCTGTCCTCTGCATCCTCTGTCCTCACTACAACTACCTCCATGTCCTCTCTTACTTCATCCATACATCTCCTCTGTCTTTTTCCTGGCAGCTGCATTTCTAACATCATTCTAACAATATACCCACTGTCCCTCCTCTGGACATGTCCAAACCATCTCAGTCTGGCCAAGTGGTGTAGTCTACATTTTTGTAGTGGGTATACTGTGCTTAGAAACCAAAGCATGGTACACATATTAGTACAATGTAATTGTTAATTTATTTTCATTTTTAAGCATATTGAACATTAAAAAAATTCTCTGATACTTTTATTCAAATAAATGTATGACAAACTTTGTACCACAGTTGGCTTTGTATTAAAAATATGTTACAGAATTTACAAAACAGTGACAAAGAAAAACATGTTCAAGTATTAAGTAGTAAGTACAAAAGTATTAATTATACAAAAAACAGTTGAACCAACTCAGTGTGTCTATAAAATGTTCCAAATTTGTTGACAATGACACAAGCCCATGTCATGTATGGCTTGTGTCATTGGGTACTTTTAAATTCAATTCAATTCAAATTCAAAAATACTTTATTAATCCCAAAGGGAAATTATTTTGTTGTTGTAACTCGTTATCCTCATTTTATTAAGAGATGTTATAGATACTGATGGCTGTACGCAGGAAGGATCTCTTGTAAAGGTCCGTCCCACAGTGGATCCTAAGAAACTGGCTGCAGATGCCGTCCAATCCGTCCACCCAGACTCAGCTGGCCTCTCAGTTCTCCCAGGCAGTAGGACCGCCCGAATGCAGAGCAGAACTCCTCCCAGAGCAATGGCCACTCCTCCCAGCAGTCTGCCGAGCTCCTCGTTGCTGTGGACAGCCAACTGTAGGTGCTGAGGGATGATCCTGCCCTTCTGCTGTCATGAGCCGTGTTTCCTGCTAGTTCCAGGATCTCAGTGGTCAGGCACTCGAGCACAGCTGGCAGGTAGATGAGAATGCGTCCACAGAACATCCTTTCAACTCGTTTGATATTTGGTGTTGTAGCTGAGATATTATTTGAGTTTTGAGATGTTAATCAGCTGTTAGTTTTAGAAAACTGCCTTGTTGCCATGGTTACGCATCATAACAAATGTCCAAAACTAAAAAAGTTTCAGTAAAAATCCTTCCAGCTGCACAGCATCCGATACTAGAGGAAACAACCATCCAAAAAATGTGATTTACATCCAGAAAAACAGGAATTAAAGTTTCCAAAAGCAAAATCTCAGAATGAAAGTAACACAGCTGCTCCAACATGCAGCCACCTTGAGCGGCGCAATTCTATAACTATTAAGTGGGTATACTAAAATTCCCAAGCTTTTCTAATGTGTATACTCCGTATACCCGCGTATCACATAGACTACACCACTCGTCTGGCCTCTCTAACTTTATCTCCCAGTTCTTCAACCTGTGCTGTACCTCTGATGATCTCATTCATTCATTGATCTTATCCATTCTTGTCCCTTCCAAGGAGAACCTCAACATCTTCATTTCTGCTACTTCCAGTTCTGTCTCTTGTCTTATCAGTGCCATTGTCTCAAAACCATTTAAAGTCCAACATCCACCAAAGTGTTCTTAATGGGTAATCACTGTAGTAGAATACAATAGCTATAAGTTTTTTTCACATTCGGGCCAGGCAAGTGTAAAAAATAAATAAATATAATAAACCAGCTATGGAAACACCAGACACAGGACCAATGATTAGAGAAGGATAATGACGTCAAGACTGGGACAGGGCACAGGCAGGAAAGTGTATTCTAGATGGAGGCATATGCTAGTGAGAATGATTTCAGTGGAGAATGTTCAAGTGATTTAGAAGATATGTTAAAGAATTTTCGGTATGAATATTTTTTATTGCGTTTCTATATTATGGTTGAGATGGCTGAGAAAATCGTTCCCTCCTGCTTTGAGAACATGCCCAAAACATTTTCTTATCTCGGCCTGGAGGCCACCTTGCCGACTCGTAGTGCCTCATTGGCGTCGTCACCACGAGAACATGTCCAAAACTTTCTCTTATTTCCATTTGGAGGCCGACTTGCCGACGGCCATGGATCATGTCACGTCTGACTGCAGCTGGCTATGAGTGAATGCTCACTGAACTCTGCTGCTGTAAAAGAAGTCTGCAGAAGACTATTTTACGCTCATTCTGTGACATGTTCCATGCATTACGTACAGTATCTGTGTATGTAAGCTGTCTTGAATGGGACCTTGCAAGTAAAATTCCTGTTAAAAATCTTCTGCTGTTGATATCCTGATGCATGCTCAATAATCCAGGTAGAAAAATCCAAAAAAGTTCAATCTGGTCCTCTGGACATTCAAAAAAAAAAACAACAAAACAAAGCAAAAAAATCTAGAAACGTTTCGTCTCTCATCCAAGAGACTTCCTCAGTCTGAGGTGCTGTTTTCAGCTCAGTCTCTTAAATAGCACCTTCTCAGAGTGGATCAACCAGTTTGCTGCTGACAACCAAAACCAGCTGATCACATGCTCAAGAAGGACCATCAGCCTAACAATGGATCATTAGCACACTGATGGCTGTTTACTACTCACAGAGGGCTGAGTGATACTAGCAATCACAGCATTGTAAGAGGGGGACAGTTGAACCCGGAGGCCTCCACCCCTGTTTAACGATGGACGATTTCTTTTCACAAAGATGGCCTCCTTTACTCCTCTCTCAAACCATCGTTCCTCTCTGTCCAGGATGTGAACATCTTCATCCTTGAAAGAGTGACCGCTGGCCTGGAGATGAGTGTAGACCGCAGAATCCAGGATTCTGGTTGCACTCAGAAGGTGCTATTTAAGAGACTGAGCTGAAAACAGCACCTCAGACTGAGGAAGTCTCTTGGATGAGAGACGAAACGTTTCTAGATTTTTTTTGCTTTGTTTTGTTTTTTTGAATGTCCAGAGGACCAGATTGAACTTTTTTGGACTTCTGCTGTTGAGTGCGGTTCTTTTTTGGTAAACAAAGTTGGTGAGAGAGATTTTCTCCAACAATATCTATAACTTATCTGTAAGTGATTAAGAATAAAGTAGAACTGCTTGGTGTGAAGTTATTGCTCAACGAGGAGGGTTTGCTATGTACATGTGTGAGCCACCAAAAAGGCAAGAAGAGGCAACTCCATGAGAAGCCTCATTAGTACAGGAAGGACCTTCCCAGATTGGCACAAACCAGCCGGTGTTTTCAATGTTTACAATAGAATGAACATTCTATTAAAACTAATCTGATTGTAAGGATCATTGATATTAACTCTTGAGCTGATGGAGTTATCCAGTGAACACACGCACACCTGGTTCAGATCTCTGCTGGCTGGGCCAACAGAACCAAAAATCAGCTCTGAGCTCTGGAGAACTGAGAACGATGTTCTAAAAAACCCTAACCCTAAACTGACCGAGCGGCTCCATCTGTCTCATTACTCCAGCCTTCACTACATCTCGCCCTCTGAACTCCCTTACGTGTCTTTTTCTTCTTCTTCTTCATGTAGTAATTTTTATGCTTGACAAATAACTTTGGGCCACAGCCAGAAAGGAGGTAGTGGTATGTTTGTTAGTTCAGCAGGAGTGGGGTGGGTGGGGGTTATGACTGAGGGGGTGTATAGGAGTTTAATTTATTTGCTGCTGTCTCCATCTCCAACACACTTCCAATATGATGATAATTTTCAGAAAAAGATGTGGCGTGAATAATTTATCATAACTCTGGTTTTACTTGGCCTATCAACACAATTTTAAAACTGGTTTATTGTTTAAAGTCTACTTTAGACAGAAATCTAAATTACCAAGTGCATTGCCCATAAAACTTCCCATTTTCTCACAACTGTCAATGTGTCCGTGTCCGATCCTTCAAGTTTCCCAGTTCCTGTGCACAGTGAATCTAACTGAATACTTGGTACAGCATCTATCTCCAGTCTGGCGTTAAAACTTTTCTTTGTTTCCATATATCCTCGTATCAAAAGTGTTTTGAAAACAGAACAAACACTGTTTGTTGGCAGTGCTGTGAAGTCTGCCCATTTAACTTTGACAAAATTCACCCATTTCTCGTGAATTTCCTTGAGTTTCGAGAAAGAGTGGGTATTAGCTCCCTCCTTGACTGTGTTCCCACACAACTGTGAAACACACTGATTTGGTTTGTTGTTCCTGACTATTTTTTGTTGTTGTCAGAAATTAGAAGGAAATGATAGACTGTAACTTTGTACCTTGTGCAATAGAAATTTGTCAATTTCAAATGATGGATTCCCCATCATGATGTCACATTCCATATATGGAAGAGAAGGGCCGTTTCCAAAAACCAGCTTGAAATCTCACAAAAAAATCATTTAAATCATTTTATATTACTTTTCAAAGTTTGCCACAAAACATACCATAAGTGTTTTTTGTTATGTCTCTCTCATATTTTTGTTAGATATGCAATACAAAAAAAATGGTTGGTGTTGGACTTATAGCTGGTCTCGGTACTCTCTTCTAAACCTTTCCTTTGACCTTTGCTACCACTCTTTCATTACAAATCACTTCAGAAACTTTTTTCCATCCACTCCATCCTGTCTGGACTCTCCATCTCTTTACCACATTCCCCATTTTCCTGGACAGTCAACTCTAAGTACCCAAAGTCCTGCATCTTTGTGACCTCTGCTCCTTGTAGCCTCACTGTTCCACCGGCCTCCCTCTCATTCACACACATGTACTCTGTTTTACTAAGGCTAACTTTCATTCCTCTTCTTTCAAGTGCATACCTCCACCTCTCCAAGTTCTCTTCCACCTGTTCCTTGTTCTCACCACAGATCACAATGTCATCTGCAAACATCATAGACCAAGGGAATTCTTACCTGACCTCATCTGTTAGTCTGCCTAGACTAGAGCAAACAAGGAGGGGTTCAGAGCAGATCCTTGATGCACTCCCACCTCCGTCTTGAAGCTTTCTGTTACCCCTACAGCACATCTCACTGTCCTGCTTGCACATGTCCTGTACCAGTCTAACATTTGCTTTTAAATTTTAATAATTTAAATGCATTATATTGTGCTCGTCTGCCATGCACTCAGTGTTTAAAACAAATTAAACAATTAAACAGAGGAAAAGTCTATTCTTAACAGCAGGAGTATATTTTTTCTCTGTTATTCTTCAGTCTCAAGCCCCACTATTTGTCCAAGTGTCCACTGATTAGCTCTGTGGTATGTACAGTAGTAAATTAATGGGTGAATTAATAACAGAGATGTTTTAAAGAGTCAAGCAAAGATAAAAAGGTGCTTTTGTATTTGATTTACACAGTACTGTGATAGACAGTGACTCTTACCAAACCTGGAAGAAAAAAATTCACAAGGTTTCTTTTTGCTGACACTGCTAAGAGCTGTTGGATTAATGGTAGTGAAGTGACGGCACAATGTGATTGATTAATCTATCAACCACCGAGATGAATAAAGACGTTTATTGTAACAAGCTTAATGTTAATTTTCAAAAAAAGCAATTTCTCCCAACATCAGTGAAAGTGCTTCAGCTACACAATGGCAAGAAAAATCTCACAAAAGGAGCATTACATGAATCCATTAATGTTAAGTTAAAAAGTTTTCCAGGTAATGATGCTTTTGAGTTTGCTGTAACTTTGGAACATTAGGGAATAATTAGAAGGCATGTCGGAGAGTTAAGTGGAGCAGAAATGGTGAAAACGAGCCACTACCTGAGCGCATGGCTCCTCGGTGTTCAGTAATAAAGGGCTCTACACAAAATGACTGAGAATGGAGCCTTATGTGCAAGTTTCAAGGCGATGTACTAAAGTGAATTTCAAAGCTGCAATCATCTCGGTGTTCAGAGCGACCTTGCTACTGATGTGTCTCTGAGGTCTTACTGCTCTGGGTAATTCATATTGATTGCTCATTGTGTGACAGCAGCCCACTCTGTTCTAGCAGTTCCCACCCCCTCCTCCACCTCACATTCAAACCAAGTTCTAAGGGGGCGGCTGTCGCTGCTGCCAGGCCAACGATGTCCTGGCCTCCCCTGGGTGGCATACTGTGCACCTCCCTGCTACCTTCTGCACCAGCCTCTGCTCCTCCTGCTCCAAAAGAAACCACTACCACCCCCATACCCAGAGCACCCCACACTGTCACACTGTTCGCCAAGGACAGAGGTCTCTTTCTATGTTGCCATGGAGATGCCGCACAGGAGAAATGTAAAGGAAAGGAGGGAGGGGACGACGAGGGTGTGTGTGTGTGGAGAGGGGGGGCATGTGCAGCCAAGTGTGCTTGAGCCTGCATGTCTGAAAACAAGTCAAGGGAGAGAAGAAAGAATGAGAGAAAGACAGGGAGAAAGAAGAGGGAGCATTTGTGCAGACACCACTTCCCATGGGGCCTTGGGCAAGTGTGTAAAGGTGTGCGGAAAAGACGGTGTGGGAGAGGAAAACTGTCAACGTGTGAATTTGTGATTATGTGTGAGAGCTAAAAGAAGAAGTAAAAAAAAAACATTTGTCACAAGCTTGTTCATCTGTATGGCACTTAAGTGAAGCAAATCAGACGCTGGACACAAATAATGCTGGACCACACACACACACACACACACACACACACACACACACACACACACAC
>NC_056513.1:29680810-29686376 GCF_014905685.2 Nematolebias whitei | reverse complement strand
ACACACACACACACACACACACACACACACACACACACACACACACATGCCTTTTCTCTGAGGAGTGATATACCTCAAAGCTTGGCACAATCTAGAAATACAAGCAGCTGACTGCCAACTTTATCTCACAAACATTGCCATACAGAAACAAAGTAGAGTCAACTATTACAAGGAGTCTGAGGGTTATGGTGCAGGTTTACTGTGGGTTTAACAGCATCGAGCGCCTCGACTGTTTGTGTGTCCTGAGAAGACATACCTGACAATTTAAACAGTAGTTCAGATGCCATTTTGACAGATATATCTTGGGAGAATAGATCTTTCTGGGGGCAGGCCAACGTCTCGGAGAGGTTACTCAGTGGCTCACTCTTCTCACTCGCTCCTAAAGTGCTGAAGTTCAGCAGGTGGGAGGCAGGAGGTGTGAGTTCTGCTGGAGGTGGGTCCACCTCCATTGGCTCAGCCTTCACTTTCACCTTCTGGTACTGGGCATCTTTGTTGCTCTCTGGAAAAAAAGAAAATAACTACTGATTAGTTTTATCAGCTCAAACCACATTATAAAACAAATATGTTGGAACATTTTTGTACGACAACATGTAAGTTTCCCAGAAAATGATCTCTTTCATTCAACCTTTATTTTTACAGGTTAGTCTCATTGAGATTTGAGGACTCATTTACAAGAGAGACCTGATTTTAACAAAGAATTATGAAAACAGTAGACAATCACAAAAGCATGTAAATTGAGAAAAATAAATGAAAGAAAATTATATATTAAAAAAAAAAAAACAGCTAAGATGTAAAACAGTGTAGAAAACTAAAAACAAGAACGTCTGCATTGGTTCTTGCCAGGAACTTAACAGATGTTTAAAGCCACTTAGAGAGGTCAAGGTCAAGAGCTTCAGGTCTTTTTGTAAGATATTCCAGGAAATGGGAGTGGAGTAGGAGAAGGCCCTTTTGCCTAGTTCAGTCCACACTGAGGGGACACTGCATGTAATAATGTCCTGAGAGCGCACACTGTAGATGCACTCACGCAGAGACATGTAGGAGGAGATGTATGAAGGCAGCAGACCAAGAAGTGATTTAAAGATGAAAATGTACCAGTGAGAGAGTCTGTGTGAAGTTAATGATGACCAGTTAACCAGTGAATACAGGGTGCAGTGATGGGTACGATAATCACAGCCAGTTATGAATCTTAGTGCACAATGATAGACAGCATCCAACATCTGCAGAGTGTTTGTAGGAGCGTTCATGTAAATAATGTCACTGTAGTCAATGGAGGGAAGGAAAGTCAAAGTTACAAGGTGTTTCCTACCATTCAGAGTTAGACAGGATCTGTTTCTGAAAAAGAAACCCAGTTTAACTTTCAGTTTCTTTACCAAGTTTTTGAGGTGCAGCTTAAAAGAGAGATGCGAGTCGACCAAGATACCCATATATTTGTAGGAACTGACAAACTCAATGGGGACACCATTTGAAGATGAAATCAGACTTGCTGGGACAGCAAAAAAAAAAAGCATCCCTTTGGTTTTATCGGTGTTTAGAACAAGTTTGAGACCGAACAAATCTGACCGGATGACGTCAAAAGCGGATTGCAAAAGCTGGAAAACCTGAGCTATTTTTTTAGCTCGACAATAAACAACTGTATCATCAGCATAGAAATGTAAGGATACATCAGGGATGATCTGATGATCTCTTATACAATAAGATATATTTTTCTTAAAAAGTTATTTTATTTAACACTTTGAAAAACTTTGCTTCTGCAAAAAACTAAAAGTTGGGGGAAAAAAATATTTGAAGGCTTTCTGAATTTTATACTGGAGGTTATTCAGTTCAATTCAATTAAATTCAGTTTTTTTTTACATAGTACCAAATCACAACACAAGTTATCTCAGGGCACTGAACAAAAACATTTGCATACATTATGCCAATTAGTAAAAGTCATCCATCTAAAGAAGGAAGCCAGCAGATTGTGTTGAGTCATCATTATTATGAGCACCAGTGTATTAGAACATGATAGCTCCACAATAAGTACCCTACTAAACGCATACAATATTGTTTTTTCCGTACATTTATTTTACATGTGTACAAAGCAATAGTTACAACAGCTATTGCCTCATTCATTTGCTCAAGTTTAGATTTTAACCCACACTGATGCAGTTTGATATCTTATTTTACTGAAGTAGAATTTTAACTGGAGGTTTTGTATTTAGCTGGTAGCAATATCTTGTGAAAGTGTAAAAGTGTCCCTCCGTTGTTGGTCATTCTTAATGACTGTTCTAGTGTAAACAGACTACGGTACATTTTTTCTTTGATGGCCCTAAATAAACCTCATCAAAATCTGATATAAACCAGATATTGGTATTTTAAAGGCAAACAGCTGAGGTTATTTTCTTTGGACAAACACAAATCTAGTTTAATTAAAAATAGTATCATACTTAATTTAAGCTGGCAGGATATCTCTTAAGTCTTGTCACTACTGCATGAGTTCTTTAAGGAAAAAAAGCTCAAATATGTTAGACCATAGTCACCATTTTTTAACAAAAAGGTCTTGCACTTAATAATGGAAAATTAATTAGGGCTGTTTGAAGATTTGTTTTAGGCTGTTATTACTTATTCATTATTGGTATGAATGTAAAAAATTTACTGAGTGTAAGATTTTACACTTTAATGATACACATTAAATCTCTCTCTCTCTCTCTCTCTCTCTCTCTCTCTCTCTCTGTGTATATATATATATATATATATATATATATTATTATTATTATTATTATTAATCAAAACTTAACCAGAACATAAGTAGATTTGTACATTCAAAACTTTTGTCATTTAACCCAACATTTTTCAATCAAGTCATCTGGACAGTTTCTTTTTTTGTGCTGAAACATTTCGCCTTCGATCCGGAAGACTGTCCATGTGACCTGACTGAAAAATGTTGGATTGTATACCTGGACAATTGAGCATGAACTTGGTTGTTTTCAACCAGTTTGACAAGACTGTCAACAAGGAAGATGGCCGGCCATGGAGGAGGGGGCATACCAAAGAGACCATCTTATTAGATTATTAGATTAGGGGCGGCTGTGGCTGAGTGGTTAGAGCAGTCGTCCTCCAATGCGAGAGTTGGGGGTTCGAATTCACCAGCAGTGATGATGACTTTCACCAGCATGATGAAGTGTCCCTGGGCAAGACACTGAATCCCTCATAGCCTCTGATGTGTGTCCCATCAGTGTATGAATGCGATAAAGCACTGATTAGTCTCATTAGAATGATTTGTTCTATTAGCTTTGTAGAGATCTAGTAGTGCTGTATGAATGGGTAAATGAGGACACAGATTCTAGTGTAAAGCGCATTGAGTATCTTGAAATAAGATAGAAAAGCGTTATATAAGTGCAGTCCATTTACCATTTACTTATCACAAGCAGAACTGGTTTGTTCCACTTTGGAGTAAGTTGTTGGGGGAAGAATCAGTTTTGTTGTGCGTTTCCTTGACTGATGAAGCCTTCCAGATCGAAGGCAAAACGTTTCAGCACAAAAAAAAAAGAAACCATCCAGATGACCTGACTGAAAAAATGTTGGTTTGAATACCGGGATTATTGAGCACGGACTTTGTTGTTTTGCCATTTAAATTTCAACAAAGCATTTAAAGTCAACTATTTATGCTTCATGATTTGGGATGAAACAGGTACATTGTATTAAAAGAACTCTGACCAAATAAATATTGAAACACTAATAAAGCCTAGTTAGTTTCCAATTGTTTTTACTTCAAATTATGTCAAATCAGTTTATATTGTACAGGTCAACTCGATATTACAAATCCACAAATCTTCCTACTGTGACCCATAAGTAAACAGTCTATCCTGACACATCTGATCATAGAGATGTAGACTGATGACCAAAGATGGTTCTTTTACCAAAGTAGTGATGAACACCATTGGGAGAGGAGGGGGTCAAATTATTCTCATGTACAAGTAAAACAAGCATGCTGCACACTTTTTAAGATGCTTTATGGATGAAATTAAATTTTCAAATCAGAAACCCAAATAAACCTCAAACATGAGCACTGCCTCTAAAGCTGAGCTGAGCCGGTTAGCGTCTACGCGTGTGGTTATTAGGGCAAGGGTGCACCAAGGGGTCATGCTCTTGCTTGGAGGGATCCAGCAGCTCATGTGGGTTCACTCAAGCAAATGGGATAGGCAGTAAAACCTTATAAAATGGTAACGAAGAGATAAGATATTTATGTTTATTCATCCATTTTTTCCCCTAACACACACAACAATAGTCTAAAAGGTGAGAACAGCTATTGCCTCACTTCATTTACAGTAGTTCAAACGATGAGCTATAAAAAGAACCAAAGGGAAACTGCAGCTTTTAGGAATGTCTCAATATCATTGAAATCTGCAGACTCTGTTTTGTATATAGATATTTGACCAAAATCATACACTAAAAAATATTAATAACAAAATAATTAAAACAAAGGAAAGAAAACAAAACTGTGATGCACCACTTGTTATCTTTATTGGGAGTGAAATTAATTGTAATCACTAATTTGCACATATTTACTGTGAATACCAACATGGAAAAAAACAGGAACACTGGATTCAGAAGTAAAATCAGAAAACAAGACCAGAAGTACTTTAGCTAATCTCTGGCAAAGTGTAGTGGCAGGAGGTTGTGTCAGCGTGGTGACAAACAGGAGCAAAACAAAGCAGTCGGGTTGATACATTGTGGCTGACATTGTGACTCAGCACGACTATGACTATGACAGCATGACTATATGAAGTTGGCAGGCCACTGGGAGCAGTCAGAGGGGCAGGTTAGGAGAGCAGGAGAAAGGGGGTAAAGACGACCCTGCCATCACTTACGTATACATTCTCCACTCATCCGTGAACAACTTGTGAGAAAAACTGAACCTACAGCGCAATGTTTGGGAAAAAAAGAATCTATTTAATAAATGTGTTTCTTTATCCGACTGATTATAAGGATGAACTAAAGAACAACCACCCCTCACTCGCCTCCTCCCTTAGAGCCAGGTGTCTGGTTTATGGGTAGTACCCAGCAGGGGTTGGGGGCTACACTGTCAGCCCCACTAATCCTTTAATCAGGTGGCTTGAGTTGGCTGAGCAACCTAGGAGGCTGATGGAGAAGCAGAGTGAAAAAAGGGTGGAGAGGTGGGGGTGGGGGGCGCTACATGGTAAGGGTCAACCAGGGGACACACAAGCTTCCATCACTGGATCACAGCTCTAACCACGGAAGAAGTGATGACTGTTGTGTTGCAAAAACGCACAAAAGCACAACCGTAAACTGACAGATACTACATGTAAAGGAGCATCTAAAAAAAAAATTTGAATATTGTGAAAAAATTATTTTTTTGTCAATCATTTCAGAAAGTGAAACTCATGACATATACAGTGATATGGGGGAGTGGTGGCGCAGAGGTTAGATAGGTGGGCTTGTGATCCGAAGATCGCCGGTTCACGCCCCGGCCCCGACAACATCAAAATTGTGGGTGGGGTAGGTGAAACACCCACACTTGCCCCCACCCTCATTCGCCCCACTCTGGGCCCATGAGCAAGGCCCT
>NC_056513.1:29647694-29675810 GCF_014905685.2 Nematolebias whitei | reverse complement strand
AGGGCCTTGCTCATGGGCCCAGAGTGGGGCGAATGAGGGTGGGGGCAGGTGTGGGTGCTTCACTTACCCCACCCACATTATTAATGTTGTCTGTACCGGGGCTTGAATCGGTGATCTTCCGATCACGGGCCCACCTTCTCTAACCTCTGCGCCACCACTCCCCCAAAATGGTGTATTTAAAAGAAGAAATACAAAAATATTTCAACTACCTGTATGTTTTTTTTCCCCAAAAAGCTGTAAAAATTATTTGCAAAATAATATTGCAACAAAATAACCTAATACGTCTTCAACAAAAAAGAACATTCACTGCCAAGTTTGTCTACTTTTTCCTAAAGAAGGGTCCCCAGATGGTGGACCATGGTCCAAATGTGGACCCAAATGAAGTCTTATTTCGACACAGTTTGGTTGTCAATGTTTACCAAAATGGCTATTTTTACATTGGCATGTTTTCTAGTATGTACTGTTTAAGTTTAAGCAGTGTGGCTTTTCTAGCCACTTTGATTTATGGTTAGATTCGGTGGGTTTTCTCTGCCAGTATTTATCCCAAGGGTGGTGGTTTCACTCTTTTGCAGAAAAAGTCTTGTCCGTACACGCACAAACTTGATAAAACAAGGAAAAAAGTGTGTGTGTGTGTGTGTGTGGGGGGGGGGGGGGGGGAGGGGGGGGGGGAGGGGGGGGATATGAGTGTCACAAAAAAGCTTTGTTAAAATGGGAAAATAGAAGTTTTCATCCAGACTGGATGAACTGTTCTTGTTGTGTTCACTCTTCACGTTGACAGTTTAAAACCTATTTAACTCAGTCGGACACAGATGCTAACATTAAAATCTGTAATGAAAAACAATCTACCTTTTTAATACAGGTGGCAGGTGGCAAATTTGCCGCATACTCAGGTGTCTACTCTGATTTTTATCGGCGGGAAATGGAGGAAAATACACTTTTTAAAATAATGATAAAATAAATATTTTGTCAATTAAAAAAATAGACTTCTTTAAAGAAAAAAATTCAAAGCGTTAAAATAATAAATTATTTAAATTAGATATTTTAATTTCAGGCAGAGACAGCTAAAAGAGGGACTAGTTTTTTTGTGGGAAAAAATGTTTAAAATTAGTATTTTTAAGCAGTTAAATAAGGTGGTTAATTTCCCCCGAGGAACATGAAGTCATAAATTTAAAGGGTTAAAACCGTCTTATTCAAATGTTCACAATATGATGCTTTTGATGTGGATCAGATTTCATGATCTTGTCTGCAGATACATAAAACAAAGAAGTTTGTGAGCTGCATGTATTCAGCTTGGATTGCTGCATGATAAAGAATAAAGATAAATTCATCGTGAAATAATTATTAGATTCTTGAACATGTATGTAATCTCGCTCTACACAATTGATTGACAGCTGCAGCTGATTATGACTTCATAACTCTTTTCATGCATGTGATGCTGGTTAGACATTTTCATCAGTGATCAGTTTAAACAGTCCGTGTTCACCAACATTTTCACTGCACAGAACATCTACTGTATGTGCTGATGTTGGAAATGACTCCAGCCTCGTGCTCAATAAGTTATTGAGAAGGCTGAACATTACTCCAAAATTACACACAATCTTTGAGTAATCATAACCACTGTGTTCACAAAGCCTAGTGTGACAGCCCCATTCACAGTCCATGTTTAAACCTTTTAACTGGAGTTGAGCACAAACAAATATAACTATCAGAACTATATTTGGTGTATCCGTTCCTCTCAAACCCAGCAGGTCAAAGCAGATGGCCACTCGTCCTGAGCCTGGTTCTGCTAAAGGTTTCTTCCTCATGAGGGAGTTTTTCCTTTCCACTGTCGCCTTCAAGCTTGCTCAAAATGAGAGTCTGCAACGAAGTTAGACTCAAAGCAGACTGCTCCTCAGATAAATAGTGTTATTAAATTGCTTTTATGTATGTGAATGTTTCTGTTCAGTGCCCTGAGATGACTTCTGTTGTGACATGGTGCTGTATAAATAAACTGAATTTAATTGAATTTTAATGCAACGGTTTAAACGCTTGATTTATAGAGAGCAAAGATTTCTAATGAAGACTTCATGTTATATTTCTTCATTCTTTACCGTTCAGTTTTAGAAACAATGAATTTGCAAAAGCTTTTTTTGTCAGTGAGAGCAGGTTCAACCTTCAACTTCACTTGAACTCATCTTTATTGTTCTGGATGTAGTTTAAATAAGTGGCAACTTGAATGTTTTAGTTAGATTTAGTTACAGTCCATTTTCTCTGTAAATAAATTCACATGGGTTCTATTTGTGGAGCAGGTTTGAACTAAATTGACTCAATTTTTTTCCTTCAAATGCGACCATTATCCACAGAAAAGGTTGCAAATGAAAGCTCATATCAGCTCAGTTAGGGACTGTAATAGCAACCATGCGGTCTTGTTAATATAAATACATTGACACAGTACTGCTTATTATGTGAGCTGGATTTAAAGTGACTGAGTTTGTGTGATGTTCTGTTTTTAGTGATCAACTTTGACCTCAGGTGTCGACTTGAATCTATGTGGCAGAGAATATTTACTCAGCAAAGGCTTGTAATTGCGCTTAGATAAAAACAGTCATGTACAATTAGGGCATTAATGCACACGAAGCCACGTCCATCCAACACTTTGATGCACTGAAAAGTACAGGAACACATTTTCAGGCTGACAGTCAACGAGGAGGACAGAGAGGAAGAGAGGTAAAGTGGAAGGGTGAAGAATAACGGGGAAAGAAATTGTCAAAGAGTGCCAGAAAAAGAACACCCGGGGGTAAAATAGAAAAGAAGACAGCAGAATGAGAAAGAAGAGCTGGGGGAGGACAGGAGGATGAGAGTTGGCTAGAGCCTAAATGACAACTCTCCACCTCTCCTCCCTCCCCCATTATCCCAGTCTACCCCTCTTTTCTGCTGTTATTCCACATCTCTCTCCAGTCCTTCCCCCTCCCCCCATCCTTCGCTCTCTCTCAATCTCTCTATTTTCCTGTTCTCTAGCCGACCTGCTCAGACAGGGGTGAAGAGTTCAGGCGCTTCAAAGGCTGCAGTGTGGAGACTGCATGTCATGTGGGAGCCACAGCAGCCTCGCCTGCAGACTTCACAGACAGCTGCTGCTAAAATTGATCCTCAACCAGCTAGTGCTCAGTAGTTAAGCCTTCCAACGCCTATAAACTGCAGTTACATCTGCCTCTGGAGCAGTGTGACTGATAAACAGCTCGGATACCACCCTTATGAAGCTCTTCTAAGCACAAACATCATGTAGCAAAATAGTAAACGAGGTCAAAACAAAAGAAGAAACCAATTCCCTCAGTTATTCTTCTGGATTAGTCCAGGACATCAACTTCACCACATATGACACGAGGTGACGAGAAAAACACTAAACTTTGAGAAAATAGAGCTGTAGGAAGTGATGAGAAGCCAGAAAGACAGAGGGCAGGAATAAGTGAGGTCAGCGAGCGGCCACTCCAAGGGGTCATGGCGAGGACACCGTCAGAGCACCGCGGAGCTTAATATGAGGTAATACCACACAATGACGGCAATGTTGTGAACTAGAACGGTGAATTGCTCAGAAAGTGTGCTGTGATCAGCAAAAAATACAAAAACAATCTGTTCTTTTATTTGATAAAATAAATAAATTTTATTGTAAATTTACAAATGACTTTCAATATATCTTTTTTTTTTTTTTTAATCTGCTCAGGACTCTGCTTGATTTGGATTCAAAATGTTCTTACCTGGTGATGTTTCCCTCTTAAAACAACAACTATCATTCTTTTAAGGAACGCAGATCAACAACTGTTGGCTTTCAAGCCAGAATGTTATATACTAAAATGATCTTATGTTAAGTAATACATTACTGTATAGCCAATTTGGTTAAATCTTGAAAGCAACATTATGTGCAATCATGTGATATCTTGCATCTTCTTACACAATCTGTTAGTCCTTGGAGTGTGTGTAGTGGATGACTCTCAGCTACTACTACAACACACTGTAGCTCAATATGTATAAAATGAACAGAGCTATAAACCATCTGTATGTAGGCTAAGGTCGATTAGTTGTGGCAGCTCTCTCGAATTAAATTGATTCCAAACGTTGATTAGTTGTAGATGTTTATCGGAAGATTACTTTCTAAATATTTCATTAAAATTTATTCAGTGATTTATCAGATATTTGGCTAATGGTAGAGACAAACACATACGTGCACGCATGGGCATAAACCTTTTCGCTCCGCCTTAACATTCAGAACGGGCAACAAAGAAAAGTTAGTTATTCTTATTTCTATTTGTTAAACAGTGATTTTATTGGGAGTCTTATTTTTTCTAGAACAATTATTTCAAATATATACTTCTGAATAATTGTTTATTTGTTATATAGGTATTTAGGCAGATAAACATTTGCAATTAACTGTAATCATTAAAAAATTATAGTGTATATAAATACCTGCAAATTCAGAAGGGAAGAAAAAGGTGACAAACCTAGCACCTGTAGAGAGGGTGGTGGCCTAATGATCTAACAGAACAGATGTTTTGATCACTTAAACAAAACACTGGTGTTGTGTTTCACTGGCACTAATGTTACGTATCAGCTTTCATTTCTCTCATCTTATGACGATGACGCATTATTGCCGGACAGCAATACGGATGCATTAGAGATAGCCTTCCCAAAATTATTCGCATTGAACCGGGTGGCACTGTAGGCTAACGCTAACGCACAATTCACTGACGTTAGCGGACATCCTAGCTAGCATTACATGCCAACAAACTTTCCATTCATTACAGATAACGTTATTTTTTTTCCAAATCACGTTTAACTTACACACCATATTATATTGTTGGTAGATAACGAGACTTATCTGAAAACTAACAATGTCCAACATTAGAAGTGACTAGTTTATAACTTAGACCAGTTTCCTTCATCCAGGGGAAAGATTTCCCCATTGTCCATCTTGATTGTGATTAGCCAAATGACTCACGATCCACCAAAGATCTTCTACTGTAGACTGAAACCTTGTTGTTTCTTAAAGTCCAGTCAATGGAAATTATGCCATCTACCACGCCTGACACCCCCCACCCCCACAAAACAAATCTTTTGGATCTAGATGATTCACGTAAACTACATATTTTGTTTGAAATTGGCGAATTTCGCCCAAAAGCGACAAATGTGCAGGTATATAAGAAACTTGAAACTTGTCTAGGTTTTTTCTTAGGTCTCTTTTAATCAGAATTTTGGTCATTGCAAGTGGAAGTGCAAAAGAAATCATTAAAATAAAAATGCTAAAACACGACAAAATTTGTAAAAAAAAAATAAATGAAATTGAAAAGTCAAATTAGGTAGAATTGAACTATGAACCTGACAGTGAAAATGGAAAACATCTATTGGAATTTATGAGATCTCTCCACTTGTACAGACTCATTCCTGTGGGCACCAGGACAGAGAAACAGTGTCTTATGTTGTAGCAAGACCAGAAAGAACCATTATAGAGATTGATCAGCAGCGCTGCTGGGAGGAAATCAGAAACAAAGCAACAACAGATCACCTTTAGACAACAAAACTGTGAACAAATAATGGTTTGTTAGAGCAAATATATTCAAAATAAATGATTTCCATAAAGGTGGATAACAACTGAAGCAACCGATGATTTCTGAAACTGTACCCGTTTGATAAATATAAACACAATAAAGTTCAAAATTAAATAAAAAAAATATATATATTTTTAGAAAAACAATCAAAGTAAATAAGAGTATCAAAAACAGCCAATGGATTAAATACAGGTGTTTCAGATGAAGAACAAACGGTTATATAGATTGACCCAATTGAAATACTGGCAATTAGACTCTGCTTTTTTTTCTTCTACTTTAAGTGCGTGAAGTCCTTCTTGTGCATTAGACCTTCAGAAAAGCGACAGTGAATGTCAGAGTCAAGCAGGTGCTTAAAAATTATTTGAAATAAATCACTCCACTTAAAAGGAAATTCTTCACAATGACTGTAAATAATTCATCCAGGACTGACAGCCTCAACAAGTTCAGTGTAATGGATGGAAAAAGACATCTCACCGCTGAGTGTCTGTAGGAAACTCTTGTAACGTCTGTGTCAAAAGTGCATGTGTCTACAAAATAAAAAGTACTTTCCCAGATTTGACCTGGAAGAGAGAAAGGTGCAATAATTTCATTAAAGGCCGAGCATTTCTCGAAGGAATGCATATCGCCTGACACTATGTGGACCAGAGATTTACACTAGGATCCTCTAACGCTGGTTGAGTTTCAGCATCTTGGTCAAACCTTGAAACTGACATTACACAAGAACTCACTCTCTGTGTTGGAAATATCTCTCAGCTATTACCACATCACATTTTATTTTAGCATCTGTAAAATTCACTGAATTCTAAACATTTTTGTGTTGGCTAATTTTGATTGGCAGGGGCTGCCATCTTGAATTGAATGGGCTCCAAGAGTTAATCAGGTGTGAAAGTTTCATTCAAATCCATCCAGTGGTCCACTAGATATTTAGCAAACAGACAAATAGTGCTGACTCGAACAGTAATGCCAGAACTTATAAGCATGATCTTGTGCAAAGAGTGCACAAGTGTGAGTTGTGGATCACTCTCAGCTACTACCACACATGTTTTTAGACCAACATCTGTAAACTGAATGAGTTATAACCATTCACATAATTTGATTAGTTGTGTTTCCTCTACCGTTATCCAAGGAGGGCGCCCCGCCCTGTCAACAGAACAAAGAGTCTCGCCTACTGAAATTGTTCTTAACCCACAAGCCCTAGGCCTGTAGCAATAAACAATAAATCAATTAATCGCATGATGAATGAAAATTATCAACCTCATTTTCATTTATCGGCTTCATCGTTGCTTCGTGTCTCTCTCTTTCTACTGAAGACACTGAATGACAAAAGGCTCAACTCCGGTGCTCTTCACTGACCCCTCCCTTTCTCTTTAAAATGCGTTTTAATTACCCCAAATCATGTTTTTAGATTGTTAAAAGCAGCTAAGCTGAGAAGCTAAGCTACAAGCTAAGCTAACAAGCCGACCTCGGGAATAAACCTCCGTCTTGTTGAGCTCCAAAATTTACAGTCGAGCTCCAAAATTCACGGTTGAAACCCGTGCCTTCATGTAAAAAGTTGTTTTTCTCTGCAAAAAGAAGCAGAGAACTTGTTTACTGAATTTTTATTAAAAGCTTTGTGTGAAAAATGCTATGCTAAAGAGCTCAAACCACCGAACGTTTGCCATGTCACCATGTCACGTCAAGGAACCTCCCTCCCATTTTTTTTCAAGAGACATGCTGCTCAACAATCCATCCTTTGCAACATTTTTCAGTCAGGTCATCTGGACAGTTTCTTTGTGCTGAACTAAAGTGGAACAAACCAGTTATGTTGGTGCTAAGATGGTCTCTTTGGCACGCCCCCTCCTCCATTGCCGGCCCTCTTCCTTGTTGACAGTCGTGTCAAACTGGTTGAAAACAACAAAGTCCATGCTCAATAATCCAGGTATACAATCCAACATTTTTCAGTCAGGTCATCTGGACGGTTTCTTTTTTTGTGCTGATACGTTTCGCCTTCGATCCAGAAGGCTTCATCAGTCAAGGAAACACACAACAAAAAAGATTCTTCGCCCAACAGCTTACTCCAAAGTGGAACAAGCTAGTTATGTTGGTGCTAAGATGGTCTCCGGATGAAGGAATGAAGCCTTCCGGATCGAAGACGAAACGTTTAAGCACAAAAAAATAAACTGTCCAGATGACCTGACTGAAAAATGTTGGTTTGTATACCTGGATTATTGAGCATGGACTTTGTTGTTTATCCATCCTTTGGTTCAAACAGTCTTCTACTGCCATCGGGTGGCCAAAAAAGGTACTACACTCCAAACAAATCAACATTTCTTCAAAATTTGACAATTAATTATTCTTAAATTTCAAAGAATATTATTGTTTATCGCAATAATTTCTGAGAAAATTAATTGCCCAGCAAAATTTCTTATCGTGACAGGTTTAACAACACCCACCCCCCAGTTAACAACTGCCAATACCGACATTGAACTTCGTTAGCGGCGTGCAATACAGATGCGCTAGCTAAAAAGCTACAGACGTAGCGCTCTGCTTCTCTCACATACCCACCCTTGTCAACAACTGTCACCACTAACGCACAGGCACGCAACCATCTCCACCACAATACCTCCCCCCCACCCCCTGTTGACAAAATCTGTGAAGACATGATCGCCCTGCCAAGGCAATTGACCTGGGGGAAACACTGGACTGCCATATTAAGTTGGGCTGACTTCTAAAGTTAGTCACATGTAGCTTAACGAATACCTTCAGAAAGGTTTTTAAAATCTGTGCAATGTTTAAAGAGACATTTTGCTAACAGACAGACACAAACACAGAGACATGGGAAAATAACATTATTGCCCACCTTTAGCATTTCAGCTGCCGGGGATAAAAAGTCTTTGCCGTCTAAAGAGAACATGGAAGCAAGTTTTAAAATGTATCTGTAGATGATACAAAAAAGCTTCTTTAAAATATTCACCTGAAAACTCCAGTATAAGATTAATGAAAAATAAAATCTAATAAAGTATCAAGTTTGCAAAGACGCTATCTTAGCAGCATCTAGCAGAAAACTAGTATGGCAGTCAGTTCTTTATTAACAAAGGTGGATCTGATTACCAATAAAAATCAAATCTGATAAAATTCTCCTTCTTCCTGTTGTGATTAAATTATTTTTCTACAAAGATGAAATAAAACAATGAAGCTAGGCTAAACGTGTGCTTTCTTTTCAATAATATCAAATGGTAAAAATTCTACACTAGTTGCCGTCACCAGTTTAAAAACTCTTCCATGATGTCTAAGCTGCTTTGTGCAACTTGAAATAATGAGATAAAGAGCAGTGTTGAGGGGAGTAAAGTGAATAAAAGTGAGATTTCACACCTATAGAGAGGGTGGCCGGATAGTGAGTGGGTGGCACGGCTGTTATTCATACGATGTCAGTCTGCCAGGGCACCACCTTGGGCCCTCTAAACCACCCCCCACACAACCATCCTCTTTTTCTCTGACGCTATGTTCCCCCTGCCCCGCCACACCAGTGCCCATCTGCTAGGACACGTTAACCGCTGGCGCCTGGGACTATTTAGCCTGGCGTAATTAGCCCCCAGACACCAGCAGCCTGGTTTTAAACAGATGTGGGGGTGGAGTAGCACAGGCAAAGCAACTCAACACCACCAACAAATGTTTGATAAAAAAGAAAACAGAGGCAGTGGTGGTGGGGGGAGAAGAAGCGACCTAGTTAAAAGAAATGATGCAACTCGTGTTACAGCACAATGGGCAGTAATGATGACGACCTCCGTCGCCACAGTTGAAACAGGATGAGCAGCAGAAACTTAATTAGGTTTTGTCCATTTGCTGTACTGACAAAAAATTATAAACATAACAGTCAGATTGTGGTTTTGAAGAAATAGGCTTAAAACTAGACTCCTATTACATTTTCCCTATCCAGGTATCCCTACTGGGTTTGACCTTTAGCAGAGGACAGGAGGAGGTCACGGTGTGCATGCCCTTCAACCTCATGACTGTAATCACACATGACTAGAACGGCAGTGACCTTTCCATGGTTTTCCTTTCCTCCTCACCGTCTTTTTCTCCCCCCTGCGGGGTCATTTGAGGGTCCAGACTCTTGTCAAGGCTGTCACTCTAGACAGCCCTCTCCATCTACCGCCCCCACTGTTGCCATGGCAATGGACGGCACTGAGCTCCAAGGATTGTGTGAGGGGGCAGAGGGAGTCTGTGGATGGATGAACGTTGCGGCATCTTTCCCTAACCTAGGTCAACCTGGCAGAGCCGGTGTAAGTGATGGAAGGGGCTAAACGCTGGCAGTGGCGCTTTCGACGCTGAACAAACTGGCAGGACAACATCACGAAAAAAACAACAGTAACAAAGACAACAAAAGAACACAGGTAGAGGTGGTACAGAAATTGCTGGTTCTTTGTTTAAGCTCTTAGTCGAACATCTTACATTAGGGTTTTTTTTCCTGCACACAGAAATATGCACACACACACGGAGAAATGTGACCCGAGGGCAGGCAGCAGAGCAGCACATGTGTAGTACCACCGAGTTACCAACCAGCATGAGTCACTGTGAACACCGGTCGACCCAGAGAGAACAATGGTAACTGGTGTGTGAGGTGTCTGTCAAGCATGCACACACTGGCACAAGATGAAGCGCCGCGGATGGAGCAACGTTTCACTGCAGCACCATCATGCTGCCATTTGCTTTAGGGCTTTCTTGATTTTTTAACATTGTGGATGCACGTTTGCCCAAGTGTAATCTCTAATGGCCAAACAGGTCTGTAGTTTATGTGTATTTGTAAAAGGAATGTAGGCTCTGCAGCATGCTGAGAAGTTATTAAAGAACAACAATATGCAATTGGTGTGCACTGAATTTATTGTATAAATAAATTTATTGCCATTTGCCAAATGGGAAAGGGGGTTATGTTTTTAGCCAAATTGCTTGTATGCTCATATATATACACAAACACACAAACACACACACACACCGGTATATATTAGGGCTGGACAATAATTCGATATCAATATATGTTGCGATATACTTTTATTCAATAACGGTGATAAGAGTTTTAAGCACATTCTCGATATTTCGATATGATTACAGTGTTTCACTGACGCATTTCTTCTTCTATTTGGGTTGAAGCGGCCACTTCAGTTTCAACCAGGACATAAAAAAGGTGCGACGCAATTATGTTTTTTTGGGGGGTTTTTTTTGCAACAAAACAATGTAAGTGCGTGGTGACGTAGATGTTACGCAAAGCTCGAGTCTAGAAGGCATTAACGATAGCAGGCTAGGCTAGGCTAATCTCCAACACGCGTTACGTTTTCGCTTCAAAATGAGTGCCCACGACCGTCAGAATGTGACTGAACAAGTTTTCACAAGCAAAGAAAAAGCAGACGACATAATTGATAAAAGAGGAAAGACTAATTTGGCGGTGTGGAAGTGGTTTGGCCTTCTAAGATCTGATAAACTGCAGGTTTCAGTCGTGTGCTGCAAAATGTGCCGGAGAGTCGTTCCAACTAGCGGTGGGAACACATCTAACTTGTTCCACTTGATAGAAAATGCTGAGTCAGAAGATGAAACACAATAAAAGTTTGAGCCAACGTGTCCCTGAAACAACAGCCCCAGCTGTATCAAAAGAGAAACACATGCAGCCAACGTTAGGTTATGTTGTTGATTAAAGTTAAAACTATTAATATCGACAAAGTTGAGAGTTTTGTGTTTATTTGACGTGATTTCAAATTTCTTTGAAGGCTAAATACAAATAAAAGGTGGACATTAATTTATTTGTACAGTTTTTCTGAGGTTTTTATATTGTTTATATCGATATCGAATTATATCGTTATCGACCGAAATTAAGAAATATATCGTGATAAAAGTTTTGGCCACATCGTCCAGGATTTTAAAGAAACTCTCAGGAAGTAATTATTCGATGCGCATCAACAAGTCAATAACATTTGAAGTCAACTCAAATCAAGATGGCCACAACAGCCACAAAATGGCTTGAACTTAAGTCAGATTTACAAATATTGAACAAATATTGGTGTGGTAATAACAAATAGTCATCCCCAACAAATACTGAGGGTGAACCCATCTCTCAAGATCTTACAATATCACAAACCGTCATATACAAGTTTGACCAAATCAGCTGCAACTCTGTCCCTTCTCATCATACGATGATCTTTAGTTTAAAATCTGGCATAAAGGCGGTAGATAAAAAGCATTTCTTCAAAAAATGTTCAGTCTTTAAATGTTTCTGTTTTTCCTGATCAAGTAATGCCAATGCACACAGACAGATACTGTACTTCACAGCTCGTTTTATTCTTGACAAAGATAATTTTCTTCACCAACCCACAGACAAACAGCTGTTTGTGACGCTCTTCAGCTACACTTGGCATTTTACAGTCATAAACATTAGTCCAAATGAACATCTGCTTTACAACTAAACCTGGCAGTGAAATACCATATACTAAGTTAAAAACGATGACATTTATGTAATGTCAAAGGCACAGGCACACACATCGTGCTACAACATAAGGAGCCAAGTTTAAGTTGCTGCCTAAGGATTTGTTACGAACATTCTTAGGGAGCAGAAAACATAAAGACTAAAACATGCTGCACTGAAAGATGTCGGAGTAGCACACACAGGTTGAGGAATGGCACAAATGCTTCTTTTTTTTTTTTACAAAGAACGTCACACTAGTCAAGGTTAAGGTTTCAGTTTAAAAAAGCAAGCGACAATATAGCAGCAATTGGTTTTGATTTGTCTGGCTTATTCAAACTGATAAGGCTTCAGAGAAACAATGACTGCAGCCTTCTCAATAACTTTTTGAGCTAATGGCTCAGAGTACGAGGCTGGAGTCATTTCCAACATCAACACATACAGTAGATGTTCTGTGCAGTGAAAATGTTGGTGAACACAGACTGTTTAAACTGATCACTGATGAAAATGTCTAACCAGCATCACAGGCATGAAAAGAGTTAAGAAGTCATAATCAGCTGCAGCTGTCAATCAATTGTGTACAGTGAGATTACATACATGTTCAAGAATCTAATAATTATTGCACAATGAATTTATCTTTATTCTTTATCATGCAGCAGTCCCAGCTGAATGCATGCAGCTCACAAACTTCACTTTGTTTTATGTAACTAAAGACAAGATCATGAAATCTGATCCACATCAAAAGCATCATATTGTGAACATTTGAATAAGACGGTTTTGATCCTTTAATTTTATGACCATGTTCCTCAGGGGGGAAACTAACCACCTTAATAAACTATATAAATAATTTTAAATGTTTTTTTCTATTAAAAAAACTAGTCCGTCTTTTAGAGCTGTATCAGCCCGAAATTAAAAAAAACATCTAACTTAAATTATTTTTTCATTATAACTCTTTAAGGGTTTTTTTGTTCAAAAGCTCTACACTACAGGTTTTTTAAATTGATTAAATTTTTTACAGTAATTTTAAGCATTGTATTTTCCTCCATTAGACCACCCTCTGGGTCAATATCCACATCCTCCTCTGTTCTCCAGAGCTCAGAACTGATGCTTGGTTCTGTTGGCCCAGTCAGAGGGCTCCTGGACCCCCTCCTCTCCACAGAGTCAGACCTGCTAGTGGGGCTCGGCTAGCTCTTCCTCTCTTTCCTCTTCTAAAACAACTCATGATCACTCTCTTCATCAACAAAGTCCTCTCTGTCTGACTCAGACTTTATGTCTCCTTCATGATCCTCTCCTCTGAGACGTTCTGACTCCAGTTCCGTCCTCCTCTGTGTCCGCTTCACTTTCTAAAATAGTTTCACTGTTTTGACTCAAACACACTCAAACTGACTGTACTAAACAATAAATAGAGATGCACCGATCCGATACCAATATCGGTACTGATATGAAAAAACTATCGTGACAATGTGACCGATCCATGACTGGGCAGATCTATTCACTAATTCTGTGCTTCGTGCTCTGAGTGACACGCTAGCATACTGACTGAACAAATTAAAGTGGTCTTGTTTTTACATGTTTGACCAAGCTTGTGAAGCTCTTGGTGTGTTTAAGTGTGCTGTTATGGTGCAGAGTTTTCAATAAATTTGTAATTCAGTACATTCATGTCTGCGTTTAACAAAACAAATGTTTTAAGTTAATTCAGCACTGGGTTTGTAAGTGCAAACATCCAGGTAGACAACAAAAATGGCTAAATCATGTCATCTGGACCCGTTTCAGAAACGGCTCTAGATGACACAATTTAGCCATTTTTGTTAATTCAGCACAGTTTTTCCCAGATCGGCATCAGATCAGTATCGGGTGACTATAAAACACGGGTATCGGTATCGGATTGGGAGTGGGGGGGGAGAGAGAGAGTGGATCGGTACATCCCTAACAATAAACAACACTAACTATAAAACCCAAACACGCTAAATATCACAAATCTCTCAAACCTCAAGACTCACTCCCGCTCTCGCTGTGACTATCGTGCCAAACTTCATTCAGCTTCTGTGTCTTTTTCTTTCTGTAGATTGTTTTCGGCGCTTGACAAATAACTTCAAGACTCCATCAGAAAAGAGAGGGGAGGTTGTTTATCTGTTCGGCGGGGGTGGGAGGTGAAAGTGGAGGGTGACGGGGCTGTTTCGTCTCCGAGATTGCACGTCTTTGCCACAGCCTCTCGCTCTGACGCGCTTCAGATATGATTATTTTCAGACAAAGATGTGGCGTGGATTATTTATCATAACTCTGTTTTTACTTGACCTATCAACACATTTAAAAAAAACTGGTATGTATTTTAAAGTCTGTACTTTTGACAAATTAAACTAGAGTTGCTCAGAGTCCGTGTCCTTCCGGCTAGAGCGACTGAAATCGGTCATGTGACTACCACGTGCTGACATGTCCGTTGACTCCAATAGAAAAAAATAAATTGTCAGTAAGCGTAGGTGACAAAATCGCTGCCTGCCACCTGTTAAAGGTAGTGACTGTTTCAGTACTTTATGTCCTTTCACACGGGAACATTTTGTTCATGTTTAAGATACTAGTCAATCAGTCAAATATCAATATTAGTGCATGACCTGCTGTTATGTCTTAATACTTATGGTATTCCTTGAAATATTCTAGTAAGTTTTACTTGTTTGACTCAAATCTAAAACATACTGGATGCATTAAGTACATGCATTAATTAGAGACAATAGTTACATTTTAAAAAATGACAAGATTGTAACTCCAGTTAAAAATAAAATGTTTTTCAAGCACATACAAATCTACAGAGGATGGCACGTACCTGAAAGCTTAATCAGCAACTCAGAAGCTACTTTTACGTTGATATCCTGGCTAAGCAAGTTGTTTTTAGCCAAGGGGCTTCCGTCCTTCAGTTTTAGCGATGCTGGGTGCTCTGCTGTAGCCCCTGCTGGCCCATCCTGGCAGAAAGTGTCAGGAAAGCTTGGCTGAATCTGGCTCTGGGACTGTGAGGATGATCTTGGGCTCAGTGCCTCCATCACTTTGGGCTCTTCCTTTAGGTGGAATGGAGACTTGAGTGTTTCCCTCTGGTTGGCAGCTGAACACATAAAGACAGAAGAAACCAAAAGAATGAGAACACCAGCAATGCTCGAGTGAAGCCTGGATACAAGAAAGTAAGTGATGACAAAAAATAAAATAAAATAAGCTAAACTCTAAAATGACACAACGGACACTATTCATTCCACTGTCTACAAGAGTGATAGCATCAAATAGTAATTTCTGAATTCCAAGAAAAACAATTAAATAGTGAGGAGTACTGCACATAAATAGTACAAACAGCATGCTGACACAGCGCATGAAAATGCCAGTGCAATAAAACAACAAGGTGTAGGTTCTGACAGCCAAGCTGCAAATAAATATTTGATCTTCTCAGTATCAGCAACTAATTGCCAAAGTTTTTGCTCCCTTATTTGGCCTTCGCTCATTCATTTCTTTACACCCGATTTCTATCCATTCATTATTTTAACCTCCTTCTTGTTCAGGTCACGAGGGTCACTGGTGCCCATATCCAGCAGCCACTGTGCGAGAGGCAATGGCAACACCACCCAACCCCCCAAATATAAATAAGATAATGAATTTGAGAAGCAATCGGTTCAACTTTTACATTTCATTGCTGCAGTGTGTAGCCTATGTTAGGAAATAAATTTTCACAAGGATCGCTCTGGTCTGAAGTCATCTTAAAAAGAAACTGGGTCACATCTAATCTGCCTTAGATGAATAATTAATAATTAGACATGGAGCAAGTTTCGACAGCCACCAAGAGAAAACAGCAGGCCAAGCGCCTCTCTTTGTGTTGTTCAGTATGTTCCACTAATCTCTGAAGTGAAGGTTTGTTTAGAGCTGTAGCAATATACACATCTTCAAAACACCGAGGTTCTAAAATATGATCCAAAATACATTCCACTGAGTTAGCACAGCAGTAAGAAACAGTCTGAAATAAAAGAAAATGGGTACACTGAACATTTATTCAGAACTTTATAAACTAGAAAAAGAAAATAAACTTTCTGGAAACACCATTTTCTCTGTAAATCTTTCCACCTTGTTTGAGCTTTTTTTTTTTTTATTAAGAAGAAAACCATTAGAATGAATGGTGGTAAATGTAAAACCAGTGTTAGGTTTTGTAATGTTGCCTTGATATCGTTTGTAAAACTCTAAAAGAACTTGACTATAATCACACTTTGGTATTTGCATCTGTGGTGTTTAGATGTAGAAGTATTGCAAGAAGGACAAAGTAGCTTTGACAAATTAAAAAAAAGAGACTGGTCTTATAGTTACAGTTATATTATAAACAGGCTAATTTATTAATCTTTATAATTTACAAGACAATAAAAATAATAATACTGGCAATAATATATGAGGATAATAATAATAACTTTATAATTAGTTGTAACTGATACAAAAGATTATTTTTCACCATTTGAGTTTTCAAAATAAAATACATTGGTACTATGTGCGCAAAACGGTAAAAGTCATGCAGTCTAAAAAAATTACATTCAACTATTTGAAGTGGGGTTCTATAGAAAGATGATGATCAAGAAGTTATGGAATAAGCTCTAGCTAACTCTTGGAACAACATCAGTTTGGAGACACCCACCTTATCAACTAATCTGAGTGGGGACAGAACCAAGAAGGATTGCTGTCATCTTCAAACAACTCCAATCTCAAAACTGTTTCATAGCAGTAGCTGTCAATGCTATTTTATGAACACTTACCACACTGCTACTTTCTTATTAGACTGTTATTCCAGCAGGAATATTTTAGCATTCCTGCTGGAAAGTCCCATATTGCTATACGATGTATGGCTGATGCTATTGGTGCTTGGAAATAACCACATAATTACAGAATAGAATAGAAACAGCCTTATTGTCCCACGGATGGGAAATTCAAGTGTAGCAGCAGCAACAGATAAGATAAAAATATTTCACACAAAAGTTCCTAAATGTTAATAAAAATACTATATATAAAGAAAAATGTGTAAATCACTGTAATAGGAAACTAAAGGCTGAGTAAAGGTTTATAAAATAGCATTCACATACCGTAAATTCTGAACTATTGAGCGCACCTGACTATAAGCCACGCCCACTAAATAATAAAAAAATAAACATGTTGTTCATATATAGGCCACGCTTGTATATAAGCCGCAGGTGTCCACGTTGTAACATGAGATATTTACACAGAATTATTATTACTTTTTTACTTTTAATTAAATATGTACTGGTAACAGAAACACAGTAGCCTTCCAGGAAGTCATTGATCACTATCTTCACCTTCTTCCTATGCACTGCGCAGGAGGATCACAAGCTATCCTCTTCATCAAGCAGCCACCTTTCGAAACCCGTTGGTGATAGAGGATTTTTTACCCTGCTCCGCTGTCATGATCCACCGGCAGACTTGAGCAAAAGTTGCTCTTCGCATTTGGCCAGTTTTGGTAAACAAATTCTCGCCGCAAGTCATCAATGCCTCCCACCGAGCTTGGAGTGCTACATTAATGCACGAATCACACTTATATCGAGTGGCTGCAAATATTTAATTCCCCCCCCTCCCTGGGGGCACAACAGGAAGGGGAGGAGAAAACAATGGTGGGGGTAACAAAGTTTACTTCCACTGTGACCTGTTGGGTAATTTCACTGGTCAGTTTTTTTTAACCTTTATTTATACAGGTAGTTTCATTGAGTCATGAAGACTCACCCGCACAAGAGAGACGTGCATTGGGCAGCTATGTGAGTGCCCGGGTGTGACGAGACAACATCCTCGAATCCTATCCCTGGATTCTAAAGAAAACCACCAGATCGGTAAGAATTGCAGCTCTACAACGAAAGTGAGCGACCGTTGATGTGAGTTTTCCTGTAGATGACGATCCAACCCTAGCTACTAGGTTGGATTACGGGGTGAGATAAGGGTGTGGCTCACAGATGGAGGGCGTAAACAAGTCTGGCTGAACCACCTTCACACACAGCCTAAGCTGAACTAGTTTAAAATTACTCTGGGTAATACTGAAGCCGAACACTTAGTTCATTACAACCCTTAGAGGAGAGGCTGCAGTGGGGTTTAGCCATAACCTAAGTGGTATTCCCCACTGGGTAGAAACAACATGTTTTGGCGGCATGAAGCTTGTTAGTCCATCAAAAAAAAAAAAAAAAAAACGAGTCCAACAATTAGCTGCAGCATTGCATAAGCCACGGTGTTCAAAGCATGTGAAAAAAGTAGCGGCTTATAGTCCGGAAAATACGGTAGATCTAAATTTCTGAGACTGGAATCAATTTAAGGTGGCAACAATCTTTGCCTCAGTTGAACGTTGTTAGCTTGTCATCCCATTCAAAATTTAATTCTGTTTCTCCAACTTTAAGATGTACAAGGAGCCAAGATATTTTTTCTGCAAAATAATATTTCAAGAGATCTGGACGTAACGACACCTAATAAGGAGCTATGCAAATAAGATAACTTTAAACAAAAGAAAGCATCTATTCTGTATTTGAAAGCTACTGTGTGGCACCAACCACACTCAACACATGACAAGTTTACAGTCTAAAACACAACCCAGAAAGTCTTTCACACACACTGGGAAGAGATATAAAACAAGCATTCTTTGGGCAGACCGCTGTCCATTCTCCTTTGACCCCAGCAGAGATCTGCTCTGCTCCTTACCCTCACATCACACCTAACATCCCTCACCACCACAGGCAGTGGTGCGCCCATGGCTAGCACCATCAATCTGTGCCAACTCCTGCCCTTCTGATTAATGATGATCTGAACCAAAGGGCTTTGAGACAGGAGAAGAGAATGGGTGCGAATGTTTTCATCACTTGCGTGATGCCATGATGCCACAGTGCCACAGCATGGCAGATAGGAGCTGTGGTTCAAGAGGGCAAAAAACTGGAGGAGGGGGTGACCTTCAAGTTCAGGGGGCAGCGGTGCAGGGTAGCACATGGCACCAGCTGGAAATGCCACACTGTCGGATGTCAGCGGGCAGGCTAAGTATAACCTGGTCAGCACCTGGAAGGACGTCCTCTAATTATTAGCATGTTGGGGCCTTGTTGGATCAAAAAGCGACAGCGCACACGGTCATTGCTTACAAATACCCTAAACATTCACATTTGAACAACACATATTGATTACATGTGGAGAATCACTGCCAGATTTGATATATACTGAGATAAACTCGTTGAGCAGTGCATTAGCCACTGAAAAAGACACGCTCAACACAAACTTTCTTAAATTCTTCTCGTCTGTAGCCCCAAGAGTACAAAAACAACTTCAGGACATCTATTCACACAAAGACACACCACTCTGTGACCTTTTGTATTGTTGCTATAAATAGAGAGTATTTCCACTACTGTATCGTTGTTACAGAGACCATTGAATTATTTAGTAGCTTAATCCAATAGGCAAGTTTTTTATTTTTTTATTATTCATATATGCTGATGGCTCAAGAACAATAAGTCAGAACAACGTACTAACAAGAGGCCGTACTGTGGCAAAATTCAGCCAGCAACACCAAGTTTACACTTTTAGTCTTTTGTCTGTTAGAGCTTCACAATTGCAGTTACATTGCGACCATCCGGTCCCTAGCAGATCATTTTGTGAAGATAACACAGATCTGCAGAGGCGATAGGCATCTCTGGGTGACGGAGCTTCTGTTCTGTGAGCGTGCTGCTTATGTACTAACCCAGGCCAGTGTCGGCTCTCTGCGCATGATGCTATAAGGCAGCTTCCAGCTCTGGAGGGGCAGTTGTCTCAGTTTGTCTCCATGTTATCACACCCTTATGACACCTGCCACCGACACCACTTCCACCACCATTTTTTTACTTAGTGTTCTCTCCCTCACCCGCACCCCCATGTCTTGCCTCTCTCTTGTGCCTCATCCGTCTCACTGGCAGACGCTTGTCCACTCCACCTCACCTCTCGCTCCCCGGCCAGGGCTGCCGTCAAATAACTTCATTAGCTTTCCACCTCTGTCACACCGGCCTGCTCCCCTTCTAACAACCAACTGCAGTTTTCTCTGAGAGAGAAAAAAAAAGAAAACTGAGGGCTACGTAGGGGCAGGTTGAGAGCCCAACAATAGCTGACAGAGAGCTGGACACTGGACAGTGATACTGATGGCTGCAGTGGGGATGTATGGACCAAAGGTCAAACACAAAAAGCCTGCTTCTATTTGCTCATACAGCTCTGGGAGGCAAAAGAACCAACTGAATAAATCTAATATTCACAAAGATAAAAACTATAAAACTAACACATTTTGTGTCAAAAAGATTGCACAAACAAAGTTTTTGCAGTACTGTATTTCCTCTTAAACATAGTAGACAACCGTGTTTAGTAGAACTGTTGCGATAAACAATAAATCAATTAATTGCATGACGAATGAAAATTATCGACCTCATTTTCATTTATCGGCTTTATCGTTTCTTCGTGTCTCTCTCTTTCTACTGAAGACACTGAATGACAAAAAGCTCAACTCCGGTGCTCTTCACTGATCAGATTCTCTTTTCTCTTTAAAATCTATTTTAACTGTCCAAAATTGCGTTTTTGGATTGTTAAAAGCAGCTAAGCTGAGAAGCTAAGCTACAAACTAAGCTAACAGCCGGCCTCGGGGAAAAACCTCCGTCTTGTCAATGCTCCAAAATTCACGGTTGAAACCCGTGCCTTCGACTAAAAAGTTGTTTTTCTCTGCAAAAAGAAGCTGAGAACTTGTTTACTGATTTTTTTATTAAAAGCTTTGTGTGAAAAAGGCTATGCTAAAGAGCTCAAAATACACTGAGCGTCCACCATTTTGAAAACCGAAGAGAGACAGCCCATGTCACGTCAAGGAGCCTCCCTCCCATTTTCTTGCTGCTTGCTCCCTCACTATCCATCCTTCGGTTCAAACAATCTTATACTGCAATCTAGTACTACACAATACTACAAGGTACTACACACAAAACTTAACCAACATTTCTTAAATTTGACAATAATTACTAATTATTGTCAAATTTCAAATATTATCATTTATCGCAATAATTTCTGAGACAGTTAATTGACCAGCAAAATCTGTTATGACAGGCCTAGTGTTTAGTTGTCATAAGATTGCTCACACTCTTATGGTTAAAGCTGGAATAATGTAATAAAAATGCAGCCACAAAAAAAGCACATCCATCCATAGTTAATATCCTTCCTTACATATTACAGTAGAAATGCAAGATGTACTCCCGGGAAGAAAAAAAAAGAGAGATAAATAAGACAACTGCAGAAACACCATGACAGATGCGACACCTCCCACAACCCCATGCATGCCAATTATTCACACCCAGCCAGGGTCAAGCTCATTGTGCCTGTGTCAATGCTCAATGCGGGGGAGGGGGTGGCGTGGTTGTTCAGAGGGGTGTGCATTGCCCGCTGTCATTATTAACTTGGGGTCCACTGGGCACAGTGGTAGGAGCTGTGCATTGCAAAGTGTCACAGTGGTTTTCATCTCTGAATCAAAATGTGGATCACACTGGAGCGAAGATAAAAATCAAAGCGCATCACTACACAGAAAGCAGGGCAGCTCAAAAAACTGACGCGCTTATTATGTCAGAGGTTCGAGAGATTCAGATTATTTTTTTGCCCAGGGAGGTCAACACACTGTGGCTTCCTCTTTGCGTCTTATTTTGTCTCGCTCTTTCCAGCTTTTAAACATCTACACCCACCCACCTCATCCCAACTATATGACTTGTGGGACTCAAGGCACTGAGACAGCAGTGTAAAAGCAGGAGCGATGAGGTGCTCGTGCACACACTAAATCTGGGTTGGCAGGGAGGTCAAAAGAAATGGAGTCTAGCGGTCCCAGTGGGAACTTCCTCACCTCTGCCTCCCTGGCAGCTGCAGCGTCCCAGGTAAGCCTGAACAATCTAAACCTACACACCGACACCACCCTCCAAAGTGAGAATTTTGTGATCAAGGCAGCAGTTTTTACTTAAAAAACTAAACATAATATTGTGCATTCAGGTTCAGCACCGTCTTCCCCTGTCCCTTCTAAGCTACATCCGTTCTCCTTGAATCATGTTCTAAGTACGATGTCCAGAACATGAATGGAACTGAACTGAATGACATTGGAAAGGAGTCATCTTTGCTCCTCTGGGAGTTGCGTGGACTTGATTGTGCAGTCTTGGAGCAAACTGCGACGGGCACACAGGGGGCATCTGTACGGATCCAGGGCGTGCAAGATCGTGGGGGAGTTAACGAAGATGTCTCAGTCCCCTCGCATGCTGGTGTGGGTCACAGGATGGTGCTGAGGGCGCTAATAATGTCAAATTATGTATTCCTTTTTAATTATGAATTATGCATAAATTTTTAATCAATCTAATGTTCCCAGGGTTTGTTTCCTTCCATCCTACCTCAATATCTCAATCTAATTACACAGCATTAAGCAGAAGAATGGCAGTTGGAGCCTCGACCCTGGCGCTCAACCTCAGTCAACCTTTTTCCATCAATCTTGCCACTTTCGCCAGGCTCATCTCTGATATTTTGCATCATGTTGCAATGCATCTAAACAGAGCCTGGACCTTCAGAACCTTGTCAACAGCGCATCTCTGAAACTTACAGGCAGCCACAAAGAGGAAAAGTTGGATGATAATGTTTTTGTCTGCATGGGCGTGTCTGTATGTGTACCTATTAACAAAATATCTCATGAACTCTGGGTACAGGTCAGTTGATTTTACAGATATTGTGCCAAGAGTTGGTGTGGTATTAGTTATAACTGATTCCCATCACATATTCTGAGCACTAACAGATTAAATTTTTTCATTAGGTACTTGGAGTTAACTCTGCATGGTAACATATTGTGAACCTCTGGATGGATAAACAAAACTTTCAGTAAATAATCAATGGACATATACATATAAATCTACAACTGATTGTTTTGAGCAAACTTAATTCAAGATGGCCACCACAGCCTACTATTGAAATCACAAAGTTGACTATAACTCAGTTTTACAAATATTGGGCTAAAATATGGTGTGGTTGGAATAGAGTCATTCACAAAACAATCCAAGCGCTACTTGTAGCACGATTTTGCAAAAAAAAACAAAAAAACTTTCCCTTTAACTGTTGGAGTCAACTCCACTTGTTAACAAAATATCTTACGAACTATTGGACAGATTTAATTAACCTTTCAGAAAGTAATCATTAGCTGTGAATCTATAACTGAGTAACTTTGCCAGTCAATCCAGTCCAAGATAGCTGCCACAACTAATTAGCGTTAGCTAACTCAAAATAGCTATAACTTAATTTTGAGTTGATAGAAGTAACAATAAAGAGTTAAGGCTTGTTTATACTTCACAAGATGCAAGACACCCGATCTTCTTGACGTGATAGTGAGTTATTTTGTGCATGGACCATTTATACTCTAGAAGAAACCACGGGGGAGAATTCCTGGTAAGACTTTCCACTATAGCACACATCACAAACTAACAGAAATTACTGTAATTTCTGGACTATAAGCTGCTACTTTTTTCACACGCTTTGAACGCCACAGATTACACAATGCTGTGGCTAATTTATGGATTTCTTTGTTTTTTTGGGGACAGGCTAACGAGTTTCATGCAGCCGAAACATTTAGCTTTGTACCACCCGGGTGCTCACATAGCTGCCCAATACACGTCTCTCTTGGTGGAGTGGGTCTTTGTCAATCAATGAGGCTACCTGTACAAATAAAGGTTAAACAAAAAATCTGACCAGTAAAATTATCAAGCGGGTCACAGTGGACCAATGAAACGGGGAGGGGAGAATGGTGGTGTATGCTTTGTCTACCCCCCCCCCCCCCCCAGTTCTCTCCTGCCTTTTGAAACAGGGTTTCAAAAAGAAAGCCCCACACTCAAAGGCAAACAAAGTTTCCTCACTCCCTGTTTCAAAAGGCAGCTGAGGGGAGGACAAGCTTGCGCAGGTGAAGATCAGTGACTTCCTGGTAGGATACAATTTTTGGATTTATTTCAACGAGCCGTATTACAGACACTGTTCAGAAAAAAACATTTACAGTACATATTTGTGTATGTCACAGGTAGATATTTAATTAAAACTTTTAAAAAATATTCCTGTGCAAATATCTCAAGTTACAATGTGGACACCCACAGCTTATAGACAAGTGCTGCCTATATATCTACAAAATTGTATTATTTTGTTATTTACTGGGCGCGGCTTATATTCGGGGTGCGCTCAATAGACCGGCAATTGCGGTAAATAGTGACAGCATGGTTTGAAGAGGAAGTGTTTATTTTCAGTTGATGGAAGAGTTGGAGGAGAAAGGTGGAAACTTCTGTTGGCATTTCTGTTAACGGAGAAGAGGAGCCATTTTTGTAAATTTGTCACAAACAGAACGCCACTGTTTCCTACAGACAGTGCAGGAGCATGTCCCTGGGCCTCCCCGCTGAGGCGCACTCCCTCCCAGTTTGTACAACCACAGCTGGATGGGAGAAGCATGCTCTCACTCAGACAACACAGCCATGGAGAGCCGCCTGCGTCAGTGCGCTGTCTCCTTTATGCACCAAACTCGTTCAGTCTTCTTCCACAAGTTTTTTGACATCTTAAGTTGTGATGGAACAGTTGCCAAGATTACGTTTTTTTTAAACAGCCTCAGCCAAATGCTTCTCAGTGGAGCAAGTGAAATTGTCTCCATTTTGTCCATAAACAAACACCTGTCAGTAGAAGGATGTTGCTTATAGGTTACACATTATCAACTCCCCAGACAAGTGACAAGATGTAGGTAAAGACAACGAATCCCTCAACAACCACTGTTGCAGCAACTTTGAAAACATTATTTTGTCCCCAACTGGTTTAGCAGAGCTAACCAGAGGCCAGAAGTGGAGGAGTGAAGATCTGCGGCTATAAAGAGACACTCTTTAATGGTGGGAAAAGAGGAAAAATGAAATGCTCAATTTTCATTTTGAACTTGATAACTACTCCCAAGGATGATACATTTGGGTAATATCATTGAAATATTCTAACAGCAATCTTTACGCCAACATATTCCAAGTATAAACGTATGACCATACTGCATAAACTCTTTAATTTAGTTCATTAATTAGTGCTGCACTAAGTTACAAAGTGGTTGGTTTTAATATGTAGAGATTTTTAGTCTACTCAACTGCTACTATTTACAAAGTTGCATGTAGGAATGACTTGCCACTGACAAAAATACAAAACATTTTGGGCCTGCAAAGAAATACTATCAGCTGTTAAGTCACAAGTATGAATCACTGGCTTTTATGTAGATTTTTTTCTTCTTTTGTGTATTCCAGCGCACCTTTAAAACAGCATGACAGAAGGAGGGTGCCAATAAATTGACTTGGATGTCCCTTGGAGGTCCCACAATATCCAGCATGAATCATCACCAATTTAGATGAGTCAGCTTTTAAAGATTAATTTTTAAAAAGAGAACTCTTCTTTATTCATCCTAATGTTGTATCAGCTTGGCAGAGTGTTTAGACGGATTTAAAAAATCAATTTATGATCTTGCTGTAATTTTATTGTTTATGCAAGGTATGTGAAAAAAAACTTGTGTTTACACTGTTGTTATATAGAAGCCATGTGAAAAAAGGCAACATCTGTTTTGGGGGAAATTTCTATACCTGTCTTTAAAACAAATCTGCTAAACAAAAAACAAAGTGGATCTTTTTCTTTAAATAAGTCCAAATAGACACTTAAGTAGCTTATGAAAACTTCAAGCGTAGTCTTTTATCAGTTTGTAGTCAAAAGGTATTTGAAAGGCAAACAAGAGTTTGTGAAAAGGATAAAAGTGAAAGATGAAAATGAATCTGGGTAAAAGTGAAAACATGCATAAAACCCGTCATATAACCAATAGTTAAACTGCTTTACTGCAGCTCAGACCTGAAGTAACAAACATAGAAAATGTTTATTGAGTGAATGTTTCATAAACATTCACACTATCGTGATCCATTTTTCTTGCCTACGTTTCTCAGCACGTTTCTCTTTCCGCAGTTTTCAAGCTGTTTCAACAATTCATAAATCAGAACGTTCAGCTCTTTCAGGACAATCTTGCTATGTCTTTTGGTAATGGTGCAATTTTAGCCATTTCAAATATTTAGCCTGTTCTGCCCCCCCCCCCCCCTTTCAGAAAATGAATTGACCTCATTTTCCATCCTTCAAATCTTTAGATCTGTTTACAACCTTTTACTGCTCCTTTCACATTTTGTTCTGGTTCAGCTTCTTTCAGCTTCCTTGTGCAAATTTACGCATTTTTTCAGCTGTTTTGTGCAAATTTAAACTTTTTTCAGCTACTTTCAGCTGTATTTTTAGCTGTGCTCCGCTCCTTTCAGATTCTTTCTGCAAACTACAACATTTTTGTTCTTCTAACTTGCTTTTGCTAATTTCAGCTTGTTCTGCTCTTCAGTTTATTTCTGCAAGTTTCTGCTTTTTCTACTATTTCTGCTACTATTCAGCTGTTTAAGATAATTTAAGCCTTTTCAGCTAATTACAATTTTTTTTTGCACACATTTCAACTTTTTTTAGCCTAATTCAGCAAAAATGTGTTCTTTCCATTTCATTCTTGTAATTTCAGCTTCTTTCTGCTTTTTAGCTATTTTTCAGCTGGGTTGTTTTGTACTAATTTCAGCTTTTTCAGATAATTTCCATTTTTCGTGCTCTTTTCTGCTTCTTTCTGCATAATTAGGCAAACATGTTGTTTTTGCTTTCTTTTGCTAATTTAAGCTTGTTCTACTTTTCAGCTAACTTTTTTAGAATTGTTTTTGCTAATTTCAGCCGTTTTCTGATAAGTTCAAGTTTTCCATGATAATTTCTGCTACTTTCAGCCTAATTAACTTCTTTCTGCTAATTTCAGCTTGTTATTGCTCTTTTCAGCTTTTTTGAGCTAGTTTCAGTTTTTCTGATATTTCGGCTAATATTTAGCTGTTTTATGCTAATGTAATCTTTTTCAGCTAATTCCACATTCTTGAGCTCATTTCAGCTCCTTCCACTTCCCTTTTCATAGGTTAAGCTTTTTTCTGCCTTACTGGCAAATTTTTGGATGTTGTTTTGCTAATTTTAGCTTTTTTATTTTATTTATTTTATTTACCCTTTATTTATACAGGTAGTCTCATTGAGCCACGAGAACTCATTTTCAAGAGAGACCTGTTTTAGGGAGCAGATGGTGGGGGTTAAGGACCTTGCTTATGGGGCCAAGGTGGGGCGAATGAGGGTGGGGGCAGGTGTAGGTGCTTCATCTGCCCCACCCACATTTTTGATGTTGTCTGTACCGGGGCGTGAACCGGCGATCTTCCGATCACAGGCCCACCTTCTCTAACCTCTGCGCCACCACTCTCCCAAAAGTTGATTTCCTAATTTTTATGCTCACTTCTGCTTATTTAATCATAATTTTTCTATATGTGTGTTTTTCTAAATGTGTTCTTTCTGCTTTCTTCTGCTTGTTCTTTCATTTCAGCATTTTATTAGCTAATTTCAGACGTTTTTCTGCAAGTTCTTCTGCAATACGCATTCACACTGCATTTTCGCAAGAAATGCAATTCCTAGTTTTTCTTACAAATGTTATTTCTGGTGACAGTAAAAAAAATCCTAAAACTCGAGACAAAAGGGAACCAATCTCTTGCTTCATGACTGTCTTCATTTGTTGTCTCTGTAGTGATACACGTGAGGTACGTGTCACTTGTTGTATGGCAAATATATGAATTATATATGCATACAATATTCACGAGTTCTTCATTTTTCTGACTGTAAATGCCGTGCACCTGTGAAGTGTGTACCTTGGTCCGAGTTCACCCTAAGGGGAAGTCCAAACCTTGAAAATACATGATTCATTAATAACATAGCAGTGGTTTGTGCTGTGTCATTAGGGGCTGGTAGACATTCTACCCATTTGGTAAACGCGCAGGTTACCGTGAGAAAATATTTATTTCCTCTAGAGGTCTTAGTGAGTGGTCCGACCCAGTCAATCTGGAGGTCCGACCATGGAAATGCAATGCCTCTACTATGCAGTGGTGCTCTGTGAAGTGGTCTGGATGGTTGAAACTGGCCACAGATCAGGCACCCTTTTATGTAGTCCTTGACATCCTTTTTCATTCCAGGCCAATAAGCAAT
>NC_056513.1:29618186-29642694 GCF_014905685.2 Nematolebias whitei | reverse complement strand
ATCCCATTTACGATAATCACGTTCGTCCTCTGAAGGAGGAGCCTTTTTGTCCCAGCGTGCACCTTCATGATGCGGTTTGTTAGTCTGAAAATACTGCCTTTTTTCTCCTTTTTTAGGAGGGGGTGGCGATGAACGCCTTCCTTCTAATTCTAGGGAGTGGGGTTTAACCTTTACACCAGGAAACACTTCTATGGGCGTCTTGGCATGACAACGTGCCTCAAACACGTTCACAGCGCACTGTTTAATCTCACTGATGGATTTTTCTCTGTAATTTGCCATCATTTGCACTGACGTTTGAATGTCAGGATGGAGATTTTTGCTGAAAACAAATTTAAAACCTTCTTCTTCCTCCATTCCGGTTTCATTTCTGTTACCAAAATAAGCTTGGAAGATTCTTTTGTAATAAACTTTTGGATGTTCATTCTTGCCCTGCGTGACCTTGTCTGCGGCTGGATACCCAGTAGGTCCTGCGCAGGCGTCGTACTCTTTGATCAGAGCTTCACACAGAAGTTTGTAATCCTTTCTCGTTGCATCTGGCAGACGCTCGATGAAGGTAAACACATCTCTGTCCGAAGTGAGTCGTATCAGACTGATTTTATCTTCTACCGTAGCGTTTGGATAAGCTCTCAATCTGAAATCCAGATCTCTGAGGTACGCTTTCGTTCCAGGGGAGCCCAACGGTTCAGGGATGAAACGTTGTACATATTTTGAGATTTTTTGCAAGTCATCCATTGATGGAGAAGATATCAATGGTCTCACATGCGTGATCAGTTGTGGGGGTGTTGCTCTGCCCGTTTGTGTAGGTGATTGGATGGGTCTAAAAGCACTTTGTGAGAAAAGAGGTCGTTGAGTAATTGGTGTATTACCCCGATTCTGTTCAGGGTCTGGTTTTGATTCCAGGTCACCTTGAACAACATTCTGACCTTTTTCTATTGCTGCTATTAGTTTCGCCTCACATTTTTTTAAATGTTCCTGGGATTTACAGTAGTCACCTTCTAAGAGCATATTTAGCTTTTGTAGATTTTGTTTATCTATTTTGCATTGTTCCAGTTCAGTTTTTGCAAGCTGCAACTGTTGTTGTAGCACATCGTTATCTTCACACGTGGCTTTGTACTGACGGTCTATTTCTTTAATCTTTTCATAAGATTTTTCTGCTAGTGACGCCTGCATTTCTGAGAGATTCCTCTCATGTGTTTCAGACATCCAGTCAAGGCGTTCCGACCGTTCATCCAATTCAGCTTTTAGAAGCAGGGAGATTTTTGCTAACCGTTCAAGGCTGAGCTTTTTACTCTCTGTATTTAATGTTCCTGCGGCCAAACTTTTCAGCTCTTCTTGTCTTTGAACTTCATCGAGTTGTTCTAATTGCTGTAATTGTGTGCCAATCAGTGGAGTTGTTAAAATATGTAATGCCCCCAAAATGATGTCTTCATTTGTTGGTTTTAAAGAGGTGTCTTCTTCATTGTCGCTTGGCATTTTTCTTCTATTTAGAGTTTAAACAGGAGAATTTTAATGTTTTAGGTTTTTCAAAATAAATAAAATCAGCAAAGTCTCTTCGTCTGATATATTTACTTTTATTTAGTGATTTATTAATTAAACGTGCACTATCCTTTTAGCAAATGAGTAAACTTTTTCCAACTTTGTGAAAATCTGTAACTGTTTCTATTTTTAAAAAGTTAATGTTTATTTTTGTACCTTATTTTTAAAGGATTTAACAGTGAAATAAACTTTTTGGTGAATGCTCGTTTGCATAAGTACCTTATAACTTTTAAAATGCAAGATAACAGTAATTTTCAGCTTTAAGGAACGTTTATTGACTCGAAAATGCTTTTAGAAAGATTAAAACGTTTTTAATTTCACTATTTAGACCTAATAAGCGAGTGAAACCTGTCTTCTCAAGGTTCGCCAGAAGATGTCAGCCTTACCTTACTAATTTTAACTCAGACACTGTTTGTGTTATCCACTAGGGGAGCTATAACTTCCTGTGGCGTTCGGTTGACATCCTGTTGTTAGCCGCTTAGCTTGAAGTTAGCTTCGGCTAAACTCGGTCAAAATCAACATTTCTGAACGGATTTTTTACACAAAAGTGGCACAATTTCAACAAACACGACTTTTTAGCCTGAACATGAGTTTTTGGAACAATATTTGTAGCTTCCTTTAGTGATTTTAAGCGTAGTTAAAACTCCGGTCGTTAGCTTGTTAGCTTAAAATTAGCATCGCTAGCTTTGTTTAAAAACATCGTTTTTTGACGAATTTTAAACTGTAACGTGGCAGGATTTCAGCAAACAGGCTTCGAAGCATCTAACCAGTGTGTCAAAACCACTTTAAAAGCGTTTTTTAGCTTTAAAAAGCAGATTTTATTTCCCTATGAAAATGAATTTCATATCCGGGTCACGTGACTGAAATCACCAATGGCACGCAGCGTAGGGTGAGAGGAAGTGACGTAGCCACGTCAGTCAAACCTTCAACCAATGAAAGCGCTCCACAACAGCGAATTCAACCAATCAGGAAGCGTTTTCTCTACCTAGCAAGTTAGATTAGCTTAAAATAGTTCGTCACTTTTTCGTCTTTTAAACCATCAAAATGCACTTTTTCTGTTAAAAAATGTAACGAAACAACTTCTAACTGTGTTCTGAGATGGCACTCAGCTTTTAAAACGTTTATCCATCTATTCAAAATACTCGTTCCAACTGAGCAGAACCGAACCACAGCCGGGTCTTAGCAGAACCTCGTACCTTAAACAGAATAACGTATTCCACAGCTCATCAGCCTTTAGTTACACGTAACAGACGTACAATTTCAGCTTACACAAGACTTATGACACAATTTCAGCTCTTAAAACATTGCCAGCGTAACACAGCGTAAAGTTGTAGAGCCGAGCTCCAAGCGCGCAGCTCCAATTTGCGCTGCGTAAAGACGCACGGTTTCAGCACAGCTGTTTAACCGTTACTATTTCAACATGCCAACATTTAAATAATCAATCTTACACGTATTAACAGTCATTCATGAACACGTTTACGGGCCACCAGTTGTAGTGATACACGTGAGGTACGTGTCACTTGTTGTATGGCAAATATATGAATTATATATGCATACAATATTCACGAGTTCTTCATTTTTCTGACTGTAAATGCCGTGCATTGAATTTAACAGAAATGTGAACGAGAGACGTTATTTATCTTTGACCCATCAAATGAATGGAATCATTTATTTTCAAAATCAAAGTTTAACATCAAACATTTACATTAATTTGGCAAAATATGAAAATAATAACAGACAGTTTCACAGAAAATGAACTTCAAATCACTCGGCGGTGATTTGAGGACTTTGCTTCAGACATTTCTAAAAATATCTGTACTGATTTATGAGAGAGAGGTGAGTTTAAGATTAAATTGAGATTTATCTTACAGAGGAAATGTGTGAGGGAATTTAATCTGTTTGACCAGAAGTTGCACGCTCCGTCAGATCTCCAGCCTGTCCACGGTACACTTTAGTCGAAGAAGAGGTCGTTACCTGGTTGATGATAGATCAGCTCAGTAAGAATCCTTTTCAACTGATATCAGCGTCTCCGTTGAAAACAGCTAAAATCCTCGAAGAGTCGTGCGTGGTTAGTTCAAAACAGAATTATAATCCCAAAACCTCTGGATTCTTCATTGCTCTGAAACTTTCAGAACCGGCTGCACTCTCAATCTGTTCATTCTGTTGGACTATCGGACCTGTTGTCAGCTCCCAATCCAACATCTCTCAGAACTCTCAATCTAACTTGAACTGGGGAGTTGCCACATTTTATTTGGGTCGACTTCCTGTTCAATTTAGAGCTTTCTGATTCGTGGAAGGACCAGAAAGAGGAGTGGTTTTTGACGTAAGGTGTTTATCAACAGTCGAGGTCAGAGAATGAACTTGTTTAACATACAGAAAAGATTATTGCAGAAGCAGCAGACTTTTTGGAGTCTACTCTTAGTAATCTTCTGAAAAAGTTTAAACATGACATTTCTTCTTCAGTAAACATTTTAGTTGACCGAAGACCAACCTTTCACATACTTACGACAGCTTGCTCATTTCAGACAGAAAAATCAAGAAAGGCATATTCAGGTGATTTCTGCTTTGAATGAGGAACAAAAATCATTACTTACTGTTTATGTAAAATAAAAATTAGTAGTTCTTTTCAACCTGTAAAGCATTGAGTGAACTAACACAATTTGATTATCAAAACATTTGTAAGACAGTAATGATTATAAAGAATTGTCTTTTCTGCTTGATTAATTCAAGAAAGAAAGTTCATCAGATGGTTCAGACTTATTCAGATCAATGAAAATAACAGTCTCTGTCCATCTGGTAGATTTGAGGTTATCTGGTTCACTACATCTCTGAAGAACTGAAATATTGATGAAAGTGGAACAATTACTCAGGTGACTTATTGTCAAGTAAAGAAAACAACAAAGCAAAGCAATATTAGATGACTAAGATTTTTCCTGAATTTGTCAGCTCAATGCAACAGAAAACACGTTTAGATGGAAGTTACTCAAAAAAAGGTTTACTTGTTTTTTTTCTTTCAATTGTGGCTATTTCTGTTTGTCTTGGTGTTACATCAAACCAAGAATCCTCATATTTTTGACTAGAACTCAGACAAAATACTTTTCCAGTGACCTTAAAAGCTTGCAATGTAATGTCCTGATGCTCAATAATCCACGTAGATAAATCTAATAAGGTTGAGTCAGGTCGGCTGGACGGCTTCTTCTTTGGTGAAACTTTTCGTCTTTTATCAAAAAAACTGAAGAAGTCTGAAGAACAAAAGACTTCTGTATAAAAGACGAAACATTTCAACAAAGAAGAATCGGTCCAGACGACCTGACTCAACCTCGTTAGTCTTGTACTGTAACAGTAATCTGCTGTTGTCCCTGTAAATTAATGTTAAATAAGTGGTCTGCAGCTCTGGAAGGAATTGCACTGAACAAAAGAACAAAACAAAAAGAACCACACATACCTGAAAGCTTCATAAGCAGGTCAGTTGCCATCTTGGTAGTAATGTCAGGGCTGAAGAGGGAGGCTGTGGTTGGACCACTCGGACTTAACCTAAACCCAATTCCTGGTAGGCCAGGTCGGTCCAGAGAGTTTGCACTGCTGCTAGGACGGTCCCTGCCAATACTAAAGGGGGAGAGCACAGACAGATCTCTTTCCTGCGGCTCCTCCTTAATATGGACATGATTGGAGGAAGCTTCGCCCAGCGGAGATGTCTGCTGCTGGGCTTCCGAGTGCAACGGCGACAGCTCTGCCACTCTCAGATCCGCGGTACTGTTGTCGCCCAACAGGGAACCCTCGCCTTCTGTGTCAGTGGTGAGCTCCTCTTTCACCTTGACGTCTGTGCGAGGGAAGTGCTGGTGGCACCGCATGTGAAGCTTCAGGCTGAAGTGTCGGGAGGAGGTGAAGGGACAAAGTTCGCACTGAAATGTCTCGCCTCGATCTTGGTGCTGATGTACCTGGAAAGTGAGGGCAGGTTTGTATGACGTGTCACTGTTTTTCCCCTTCCTCTACAGGAGGTAGACAGGCAGAGTTTCTACCTTCATTTAGTTCTTTATATCAGCAAGATACTAAAGACAATAATATTATTCAATAAAGAAATGTGTGAAGTTTAACAACAGCTTGCACATCTTTTTATAGTTGGTAAACATCATAGTGGGTGCTAATAAAACATATCTGTCGATTCAGAGGTCTGAAGAAATAAAAAAGGACTTTGCCAACCTTCATGTGAGACTTAAGATTGTCTTTGCGAGCACAGCGGAAGGGACACAGTGGGCACTGATGACTTTTTAAGCCTGTGTGAATGACCATGTGTCTCTTCCAGTAGCTCTTGCGTTTGATGACCAGCCCACACACAGGACACTGGAATGGTTTGCCACCCTCCTCAGGAGAACCTTAAGGGAACCAAAAAAAATAGCAGCTCATAAGAAACATGCCATGAATTTAAAAATTTTACACTTGAATCATTAGAATTCTAGTATTTAATACAGTAAAAATCAAGTCAAGTCAAGTCAAGTCAAGATGGGGCCATGATAGGGTAGAGGTAGGGCAGCCAACTCGGGACCCGAAAGTCCCAAATTCTATCCCCAGACATTCGTGTCTCTGACCAAGACACCTAATCCCTAATTCCTCCCCGGGCTCTTGCATAGCTGCCCACTGCTCCACCTGGGTGTATCCCAGGTATGATGGATTGCCATTGTATAGAAACAGACAATGATAACAACACATAGACTTATACTTACCAGTATATACTTATTATACTTATAATGAAGTGACTTGATGGTCAGAACTGCAGAAGATGACATCCGCACACCTAATAATGAAAACTGTTGAGGGAAACGGTGGCTGAAAGCCATGCAATGAAAAAAAAAAAAAAAACAGGCATGTTTTAGTGTCTCGATTATTGTTGTTGGCTTCATATCCGGCATCCATTACAGTTTAATTGGTCTTATTAGAAAGAGGCATGATTGCATTACAAATTCTACAAGGGCCTGTCAGGATGGCTTCATAAGTATTCCAGGGCAGTTCCTTGAAAAACATCTGGTAATCAGTGTTTGGTGAAATTACTGCGCTCAGCCATTCATTGACCTGAGGTGTAAAACCTCGAGACTGCCTATTTGCAACAATAAACCGCCATCTGCGGCCCAACCTCTCCAAGCTCAGCAGAGATCACAAAGCAAAAAAAAAAAAGACGACTCCGGCTTACACAAATCTAAGGTGATTGAAGCTGAAATAAACCAGAGAAGGGAAATGTTTGGGAGTTTGGCGCCTCTTTCCTGGCACTTAAAAAAAATCCATTTTATGTAATCTTAATTTCAAATTAGAAAAAAGGGAGCAAGTTTTCTTTAAACAGCCTGAACATGCTTTGTCGCACAGTTTCATGGTCTAACTCGCAGGGGGTGACAATAAAACAAGACATGACAGTCGATAATCAAGGTCATATTTTTCAGTCTGGCGACTAAACAACTACCTGCATTTTTACAGGGCTGCTCGACCTTGACGGCAAGCTGAGTTAGAGCAGCCCCCCCACACCTTTTAGTATGCAGATCACAGAATATTGCATCGACTGCCTCATCTGTCTGAAGTCAATTTGATCCAGCCATTTTAGGTTTGGCGAGGTTGCGACACAATCCCTCAAATGTGCCCATCAATATCTCTGAAAGCATTTGGGCACTTTCTTAAGGCTACTTAGAGTCTGGAGCTGTACCCTACAAGAGTGAAGTCCTTGTGTGTACCATTGTTTAGGTTACATGTCTACATCTGAGTGCAGTGCCAAGAAAACTGCACAGCCATTTGTGAGCAATACAAGGAAAGGGAGAGAGTGTAAGACGAGGAAAAAACTGTACACACATCTGTATCCAGTCAGTGGAAAGTATGATGTGTTTGGCCTTAAGTCTACTGTGCTGATGAGTGCAGAGGGCTCTGGTAAGTGGGGGCTGAAGCCAGGAGGAGGCTGCTGAGATGGATATGGACTCCAGGGCTCCCCGCTGAGCCGAGCACACACTGACGACCCCCTTTTGGCAGCGCGCACACCCGAGCGCAAACGAAACTGGTTTGGGGAGGCAGTGAGGTCTCAGTTGGAACCCCCCGTTGAGCCCACAGACCATTTCCAGACTAGAAGGCCAGCCAGGGCTGTTTTCTCTCGGTTATGCTCTCTGCTCAGCTGACAGTTAAGCTGAGGCTACACCACTTGCTACTTCAGCGCCACCGAGGTGAGAACAAAACTATTTACAAAACAACTGAAAACATACTGTGGACGTTCAGAGTTAGGATGGCAAACTTGTCTCACACAATGCAGTGTTTCCTCTTGATGTGGTGGGGTGGGGGTCAGCAAGACAAACAATTGAAGTATATATTTAGCTATTAACAGTTTTTTTTTTTTTTTTTTTACAGTGTATTCTTCAAGGCTTCCCAAAGAACATTTTTGAAACCTTTTGTTATAGAAAAAAAATTTTTTTTACTAAGTTGCAACATTATTATTATTATTTTTTTATGAATGTACTGTACTTTCCGGACTACTGATCGCACCTGAATCTTCCTCCTGTGACCTGTTCGGTAATTTCATTGATCAGTTTTTTAACCATTATTTATACAGGTAGTCTCATTGAGTTACGAGGACCCACCCCCAAGAGAGATGGGCAGCTGTGTGAGCGCCCGGGCAGCATGAAGATCGTTAATCTGGCCAACAAAAAAAACAACAAAAAAAACAAATTAACTACAGCAATGTGATGCGGTGTTCAAAGCATGTGAAAAAAGTAGCGGCTTATAGTCCAGAAATTACGGTAATTCAATAAAGGATCAAACCTAAAAAACATTTGTTTTTGCATTGATTCTTGTGAAAGTGAATGTTTCTGTTCAGTGCCCTGAGAGGACTTCTGTTGTGAATTGGCGCTATATAAATAAACTGAATTGAATTCTTTCAAATCTGTCCAGTTTGCCCATTATTACCAATCTCACAACTTTTTATGTGGGAGTACTTTTTGTGACAAGAAGGTCTATAAATTAGAATTTTCAAACAAGTCTTTATAGAGTGAATGTTTATGAGTGAAATTGTGATTACAGGAATAAAACTCCTAAAGCTCGACACTGAAAGGCCCTTTACATTTATAACTTGGTTATACTCATAACGGTGACATAAAAAAAAACTCCTTTACACAGTACAAAAAAATGCTTAAAAATAAATTGCCATTTATATTTGCCAAACTGATGATTTTTGCCTGAAAATGACTATTTTAATCAAAATGATTATAATTTAAAGATTTTAGCTTAAGTGATTATTTAATACAATTTATTTAGTTACTTCACAGTGTGGTTATACTGTATGTATATGTTAAGTATATGTTAATTATGTGCAACATATATCATGTGCTTTTTAGCTTATATTACTACCTTGAAATATTTCTTCATTCAAATTCATCCTGCTGAACCGTTATATTCTACCATGTTGTTGTTTACCATCTCTCTTTAGGACATTGTAAATATTATAATCACTTTTTGGTGCTTTATTTTGTGTACCCTTATTGCATGCTTTAGTATTTCTTGTTTGTTCTTTGTTTTTAGCGATTCAAATCGGTCCTTCTCATCTTGAGCATTTCATTGTACGTTAATCTGCATATGACAAACATAACTTGATCTCGATTCCAAATATAAACGAACTTAGCACATACACATAGCTAAAACCTTGTTTCTGTAATTACAATTTTGTGTCGGTTTAACATTTGTAGATACAACACGTGAAACTGACACTCTTCTTCTACATCTTACAGAGAGAAGTTAAAGAAGAGGTGTACTGGAGACATTTCTTTGCTATCAACTTGGCCATACAAAAATAACATCTGTTTATGTTAATAGTGTTTATTTCCCATAACTAAAGCAGCAGAAATAGAACTAGAGAGGCGCTAAAACAAGATGTGTACACCCGCAGCAGCATCCTCTCTCTGATAGCTAAAGTTTATCAGCGTGCTAACGATGTTACGTCGAACACTAAGTTTTAATAATTTTAGCTAAAAAACAATAACAGGGAGGTTGTGGTGTGGGGTAGGGGTTTGATGATTTATCAGCTTTGGTGTCTCCCCACCGCAGTGGTTACACATCCAGATGTTTATTGTGTGAATGCTTATGAAGCATTCACACTATTGTGATCCATTTTTAACCCATACATTTTTCAGCATCTTTATCGTTCCACAATTTTTGTGCTATTTCAACAAATCATATTTGAAAAAGTTCAAATCGCTCAGGAGAAGGGTGCTTTGACTTTTCGAATTGGTGCAACTTTAGCTTTTTAAAATATTTTGCCTTTTCTGGTCTCATAGAAAATGAATTGAGCTCATTTTACATCCTTCAAATCTTTAGATATGTTTACAACCTTTTTCTGCTCCTTTCTCATTTTGTTCTGCTTCAGCTTCTTTCAGCTTCTTTGTGCTAATAAAAAAAATCAGCTACTTTCAGCTAATTTCAGCTGTTTTTTTTTCAGCTTTTTGTGATCATTTTAGATTCTTTCTGCAAACTACAACATTGATGTGCTTCTTCCAACTTCTTTCTGCTAATTTCAGCTTGTTCTGCTCCTTTCAGCTTATTTAGGCAAGTTACTGCCATTTCTGCTATTTCAGTCACTATTTAGCACTTTTTATACTAATTTTAGCTTTTTTTGGTTAATTCCACACTTTTTGCACTCATTTGAACATTTTTCAGCTTAATTCAGCAAGAATGTGCTCTCTCCCCTTCCTTCTGGTAATTTAAGCTTCTTTCTTATATTTTTAGCTACTTTTCAGATGTTTTTATGTGCTCATTACTGCTTCTTTCAGAATAATTGGGCAAACATGTGCGCTTTCTGCTTTCTTATGCTAATTTAAACTTGTTGTACCTTTTCCGTTGCGTTAGCATTTCTTTTTAGCTAATTTCAGCTGTTTTCAGATGAATTCAAGTTTTTTTGTGGTAATTTCTGCTACTTTTAGCCTAATTAACATTTCTCTGCTAATTTCAACTTGTTATGCATTTTTAAAGTTATTTTTGCTACCTGCAGCTACTTCAGCTGTTTTTATGCTAATTTGATCTTTTTCAGCTAATTCCACATTTTTTGGACTCATTTCAGCTCTTTTTGCTTCCTTCTGGTTATTTAAGTGTCTTTATGCCTTTTCAGCTATTCTTCAGATACTTTTTGCTCATTTCGGGGGAGGGGTTAGCAAATGTCCTAATTTTATGTTAATTTCTGCATATTTCAACCTATTTCAGCAAATGTATTCTTTCTGCTTTCTTCTACTAACTTAGGCTTGTTCTTCCATTTCAGCTCCACTTCAGCTGTTTTTCAGCAAGTTCTTCTGCAATAAGCCTTCACACTGCATTTTTATAAGAAATGCAGTTTCTCTAGTTAATATTTACATGCTTTACTGGTTCTATTCAATAATGGTAGGGAAAACTAACAAAAACATTTTCTTTTTCAAGTTGTGGTTAAAGTGCACAATTAGTTTTAATCAAGATTTAATAAGCATTCTAACCTGTGTATTTTAAATGGAAGGCAGAATAAAGAATATAAAATGCGTCTTTTAACCATCAATTAAAAGTGTACAATTTTTATAACAGTGAAGGCGGATAAATTATTATTTTTAATTAGAAAAACAGCTGTAAATGTAAATGTCTTGGGATGCATGCCAGTTTTTTAAATAAACACAATTTTTAAAATGATTTTTCTTGTGTTTATCTGTTCCATTTCTGTGAAGTGACATTGTGTAAATATGAGTATTAAGTGTTTTAAAAACAGTTAACAACAGTAAGCGCACTTCAATAGGTGAGCAAGGCTAATTGCTAATCATTAAAGGGATGCCAGAAGATCCATTTGTCACTATTTTAAATGATTCAAACCAATCATTTTAAAGTGACAAACACATATTGCGCTGCAAACTAACACATTGCATTTATTGCATTACATTTATATAGTACACTGCAATCAACAGATTACCTGCTTGGTTGTTTGGTTTGACCCTGCCCTTTGGAGTAGACGGCAACAACAAATCCAGGTTCTGGGCTGGTGTGGATGGCGTTGGGGCCTTCTGGTTCTTATCCAAAAGGGGCTTCCCATCCTCTTGGAGGACCCCTGCAGAAGCCAAAGGGGAACCTTCCTTTTTCTCCACCAGCAGGTTTCCTGCTGCTCTGGCAGCTACCTCCTTGAGTAAGGCAGCCGAAGAGGTCATTGACACGAGAGAGAGGAAAGAGCTTGCAGAGGCTTGGTGGTCTGAAGCAGCACTATTTGTTGATGAAGCTTGGCTCCTCTCGCTAACTTTCTTAGAAAGAGCAGCGAGGGTAGAGCTAGCCGATTGTGGACTAAATGGAGAGTTGAAGGCATCAAAGCGCACAACATCGTCTCCTCGAACGCCCCCGCCTAAGGTGGGCACTGCAGAAGAGGCAGCGGTGGATGAGGTGGATGATGTCGTTGAAGAGGAAGCAACAGCATTCTTGTCTTGAAGCACAGCGTTGGCTGCTGCTTTTAATTTCTGTATTGCAGAGTCTGGGGACAGGCTGGAGCCGCAGGGCGTGGAGCAAGAGGCTGGTGGCCACTTATCTGCCACGCCTGCCCACACAAATCCACTGCCATTAGTATTGGTGACAGAATTAAAGGGATCAAGGGGCTCTTGCTTAATGTTGGTGACTGAGGAAGGTAAGGAGGCTGGTGAAGCAGAGCCACTGTTATTTGCCAGTTTTCGTGCAAGAGCACTTAACTGTTGGGCATGGTGGGAAGACGGGGAGAGGGTCAGAGGTGGGGCAAGAGCAACTGGAGGTGATTCTCCCCCAGCACTTCCCCTAGATAAGCGACCCAAGACATCCCCTGTGTCAAGTTTGAGTGACCCAGCCTCTAAGAGGCGCCGTAAATTGCTGCTGAGTGGTTTCCCCAGGGCTTGAGATGCTGCTTCACCATACAGTGATGAAACCACAGAGGAGAGTGTGTCCTGGGCCGAGAATGAACCTCTATCCAGACCAAGAAGTTCCAAAGAGGCACAGTGTGAGGGCGTTGTGCAACCCAATGAGCTCCCACCCCTACAGGTATTGTGTTCCGCTGGTCCGACACCAACTCCAGGTTGTTCGTCAGAAGAGGAGCCTCTATGCAGGAGGAGCTCGTCCTGGGTGTCTCCGTAAGACGACGAGTCCGAGCGCGTGTCAGAGGCATTCCCAAACCAGCCTTCCTCCTCCACAGCATTGCCATCAGGTACCCCTTCTTCGTTGGCATCCACATCTGTAAGAGGACAAATTGGACTGCTTAGTCAATGGCGACAGACGAGTTAATGTTCAGGTACTTTAGCAAAGATAAAGCATATCTAACATGTAAGTAGTTGTAAAGTAAAGTGTTTATGTTTGAACAGGTATGCAAGTTATGTATAAAAGCAATCAGCAAAATATAAAGAAAAACTATTAAGTTTTAAAAACCATTTTGCGGCTTTGTAGAAAACCAAGTCAAATTTCCAATTAAATAACTTCATTGCTCCAAAAGAAAACCACAAAAGAAATTCTTCCATTGCAAATACTACCCTTTCTTTATATATAAAAATAGCTTTCACATAGCATTGCTAAAATATTTGTGCAATTTAGTTTTCTGTCCTTTTCTTAAAAAAACAAAATAAGAATCACATTTTTTCCCACCCTTGGTCTCGAAGAGCCTAGTAAAAGGGTTACCATGACAACAGGTCCTTCTGGGAGGCTAGACAGCAAAGATTAGGGTAATGGAGGTTACAGAACTAGATTAATATTCATGAGCCTACAGATATCACCAGGGAGCCAATAAGGATAGGGTTAAGGTCACAAAGGGTCATTAATATACACTTCATGTATCAATATTCATAAGCAAAACATTACAGCTTGCCAGACAAGGGCGAACAAAGAAAAGTGAATATTCTTGATACATATTAACAAACCTCCATAAGAAAGAGGCAAAAGCAACCTCGCCAGAGTGAAGCAAAATGTCAAAACTGACAGTTTCTCTTTGTATTCCTGTACACAACTTCCTAAACATCTAACACAAGGCAACAAACAAAGATGTTTAAGAAAACTGGTCAACACGTTGATACAAATAGTTATTTTAAACACAAGTGAACTGTATATCTACACACACCAAAGCTACAAAGCTACCCTTATGAACCTAAGAAAGGCCTGGTGGGTTAGCTTTTGTTTACAGGCAAAAGCAAAAGGGTTACCAGGCAACCTAGTCCTGCAACCTGTTGAGACTTTTAAATCTTGGTAACATCTGGCCAGTAACATGGCTCACTACAGTCAACAAGGATAACTAAAATCGCAACCCACGATGACAACTATTTTCCTGCTGCAACAGAAATCAAACATGGTTTTCACATTTGAAGAACCTTTCTCACAATCACAGTTCTATTACTAATCAACTCAAAGCACAATGCACAACATGCCAACTCTAATAAGCATTTTTTCATGACCTCGCTCCTTTGTTATGATTGTTATGGTGCTTGAGAGCACACAAAAACACTTGATTGTGAACCCCACTTCTGATTCTCCTAGTAGCTATTTTACCACCTGAGTTTGGTCAGCAAGAATAGAGAAGGAGAAAGAGTCTCTGCGTCATACAAACCAAAGCTTGAAACATTTCCATGTGACATGAAAAGCAGCCAGAGAGAAATGACTGAGGTAGCAGGTTGGAGCCCATGTTGCATCAGGAAGGTATCCAGTATAAAACAACTGCATTTTTTTAAATTAACCTTTATTTAACCAGGCAAATCCCACTGAGATCACATAACTTATTTGCAAGGGAGGCCTGGGCCTTAAAGGCTCCCAACATGCATGTTTTTAGACTGTGGGAGGAAATCAGAATACCCAGAGAAAATCCAAGCAAACACAATAAGAATATGCAAATTCTACACAAAGACTCCAGGTCCAAACCATGGAGTGAACCCAGGACCTTATTGCTGTGAAACAACAGTGCTAACCACTGAGCTGTTGCGCTGCTCAAATCTAAAAGAACCCAAATGCAAAGTTGTGTTGCTGCAGCCATCCCTGCAGAAGGGAGCAGCCAAAGGAAAAACGAACACATGAACATGAACAAAAAGGCTTACTCAGGTGGCAATCGTCAGTTAATTGACTGATAATCATTTAGCAAGAGAGACAGGAAATGATACTTTCTACTTGATTGTTACATACAGAAAATTTGCTTGGTGGCATGTCCAACACCTTCATCAAATGACCATGGTAACATACTTTTTATGTTTAGATCAGATAGAGTAACTATAAAGAGCAAAAGCAGGGGCTTGGCAAACTTTTTTTTTTAACCTACGACAGTATTTTTTCCTACGATGGAGCTTTAGAGCCACGCTAAAAAAAATTACAATGCCACACTAAGGGAAAAAATAAAATGAAAAGCCATAAAATTATGAGAATAAAGTCAAATAAAGTCTTAATATTACGAGAATAAAGTCGTACGAGACTTTTTTTTTTTTTAAACAGCTGTCATTAATTTTTTTCTTCCACGAGTCCGCTCCACGACGCGACCTGCCAATCGATCCAGTAGGTGTATCAGCAAATAACCAATCCGAAGCTAAATGAGTCGTAATATTAACCAAACTCCGACACAATAAAGCAGGGTTTACCGCATTTTAACTGTGGTAAAATGAAGAATGTTTGTTAAACTTTGTTATTGACGCTCTTACTCAAAACATGTTCCAATACTGTCCCCTATACTGTTGTGTTTTTGTATGCTGCTTCTGGGATGTATATACGTAACGTCATTATGTCATGAATTTCGTTTTAGTTTCCATTTGAAAACGGTGCTCAATGAGAGAAACTGTGCATGTAGCGCTGTTAGAGGTCTTCAATAAATATGCCAGAAAGAGGCTGAAGAGACCCAGCGACTCACTTATAGGCGCATTTAGCTTCGGATTGGTCATTTCCTGACACGCCTACTGGATTGATATACAGGTCACGTTATGCATCAGACTCGTGGGAAAAAAAAAATTCTTTCAGCTTTTCCCTCTTCAGGGATCGCTACAGCGAGTCATCCTCCTCCACCTCATTCCGTCTTCTGAATCCTCTGTCCTCAATCCAACTACCTCCATGTCCTCTCTAACTGCATCCATATATCTCCTCCGTCTTTTTCCTGGAAGCTGCATTTCTAACATCCTTCTACCAATATACCCACTGTCCCTCCTCTTGACATGTCAAAACCATCTCAGTCTGGCCTCTCTAACTTTATCTCCCAGTTGTTCAACCTGTGCTGTACCTCTGATGATCTCATTCCTAATCTTATCCAGCCTCATCACTCCAAAGGAGAACCTCAACATAATTTCTGCCACTTCCAGAGTGGTAAAAAACAAACAAACAGTCTTTTAGGACTTTTTTCTCATAATTTTATGGCTTTTAATTTTTTTTTTTCTTAGTGTGGCCCTAAAGCTCCGTCGTATTTTCCCTAACCAAACTTTCAAACTAAAAAAAGAAAAAAGCCAAGCTGGTACCTCTCCAACCGCTTCATTGTCATCCTTTATATATTATTTGTGTTATTCAACATAGCAGGGCACCACTCAGCCATTAAGTTTTATGATATAGATCCACGACTAAAAAAAGTGGTCAGACTTTAAATTGTCTTAATGATTATACCCTCTCCCTAGTACATTGTTTTTGAGACAGAGTCTTTGCCTCTAGAGTGCTAACTGGTTCTGTGACAGAAACTGCAACCTCATCACCACCCCCAGTGACAGAGACATAATGATAGGAGCTAAGGCAGAAAGTGTCTGCCACTGAAAGGGACCATTTAGCAGTATAATGGCGGGGGATGACTTGCATGTTGAGACAAACGGCTGCAGGGTGCCCAGCAGTCTGAATCTGTTATCGCTCGCATAGAAAAGATTCATTGGTACAACAGCAATGAAATTTTTTTATTCTTGGCCACACACAAAAACAATTTATAGAACCATCACAATGCAGACAAAAAGAGAAACAAGTCACAGTTCAGGTTATGTCAACTTAAATAAAAAGGTCAAAAAGATTCAACAATGACCAGAATAAACCATCTTGAGCTTCACCAGAGAGATTAAAAAAATGTCAGTTCAGCACATGGGATGCAAAACATCCATCCATTCATTATCTTTGCCCGCTTCTTCCTTTTTGGGTTGTGGGGGTCACTGGTGCCCATATCCAACAGTCACTGTGCAAGAGGCGGGGGCCACCCTGGACAGGTCTCCAGTCCATCACAGTGACACAGAGACAAACGAGACAAACAACCATTCACTCTCACCTACAGTATGGACAATTTAGAGTTACCAATCAGCCTAACATGCATGTTTCTGGTCTGTGGGAGGAAACCAGAGTACCCAAAGAAAACCCACAAATGCACGGAGAGAACATGCAAACTTCACCCAGAAAGGTCCCCGGCCGAGATATGATCCGGTGACCAGCTCGATGACAGACGGTAGAACAACCAACTGCGTCACTGTGTCGCCCAGGATGCAAAACGTAGAATAAAAAACATCTGTGTCTTCACAGAGTTTTGATAGCAAAAAGTATAGTTCACAGACACTTAAAAAAAAAACTTTGTACGGTTTTGGTTAATGTGTAACATTTCTCTTAAATTCCCCGGAAGCAAAGCACATTTACAGCACATCTTTGTAATTTTTTTTGGTTTGGTTTTTGTTCAACAATATGAAGATGAGCATGTTTACACATGCTGCCTGATAGTGGTCATAACAAAATGGCTACTCAGTGTGCTTAAAATATATTTACAGTGCATCTGGAAAGTATTTAGAGCGCTTGTGAGGCATAAAATTTGGTGTGACTAACCCCTGGCCTGAATGGAGAGGCGAGAAGAAAAGGAACAGATAATGGCATGGTTAGGGGAGGAGTTGATTTGGCTGGGCAAAGAAGAAGAAGGGGCCATTAGCCGATTAGAGTTGGAAGGAGGTGCATCAATACTGTGCTGATATCAAAAGGAGAGTGATGGTCACAAGCTAATATAGGAATGAAGGAGACCTAGAAATAGAGAGAGGTAGTGTAAGTCAGCAAGTCACTGAAATCTCAACAATTGCTGACCTCAAACATCTACAAAGTGAGGCAACATAAAAAACTACCACCATAGTCAAACCCAACCCATCCCATCTGCATAATCAAAATGACTAGCCTCCCTTTTCTTGCCATGGCTGTGAGGGTGCATGTCCCACTGTATGTGTGTGGAAGGAGTTTATGCAGAGGGTAAAGATATAGGAAGGAAAGTGGTGAGTATTGAGGTATTGAAGAAGCAGCTTTGGTAGTAATCAAGTATCCAGTTGAGTCCTAGTGGGCCTTGCCACAGCCGCAGGCTATGCTAATGAGCTTGTCCAGCGGTTAAGAATGGCTTTTTGAGCTCTCAATGGACAATATGGTAGGAGAGTTGCACCACTGTCAAGCTCATATCTCAACAAATGATGGTCATCTCAAGATGAAAGGTAATTCCAATAATTAAAAAAACACTGGATTGGGATTATAGCCTTTACTTATTGTGTAATCTGTCACTTGATGAAGCTTTTTTGCATTTTGGTGTTGTACATATACACAGATCTCATTCTGCCTCTTTATACCTAAATTCGCTACTTCGCGGTTCATTTTTCACTGATTTGCTATATCGCAGCTTTTCAAAGTAAGACTAGACATGACACAATTGGCTGATTGATGGATGAGCCATGGATTGTTTATTCAAAATAAATTTTAAATGATTTTGCACCATGTGTGCAGCCCACAAGTGTAGAACTCTCCCCTCCTGCAGCTGATCAGCTGATCTCCGCTCTCTGCCACGCACACATTTCTCCTGCTGCATCAGCTTTGTGAAGGTAAACCCTTTGCTGTCCAGATGCACTGGTCAACTTTTGTCTTCCAACTTAAAATTCAAAGTATGTCACATTGTAAAATCGTCATAATCACAAAATATTAAAGTGTTAAAAGTTATTTTTAATTATTTTAGAACTTCTATGCTCAGTTGTTGAAGTGTATTGATAAAGAAATACTTTTCTGTTCCGTGTTGCTGCTGCGTGAAGGGTTAACCCTTTACTGTCCTGCTGCGCTTCTCTTCTCTACAAATTTAAATACTGTAACATTCTAAATAAACAATCCATGCTGCATGGATTGTTTATTTAGAATGTTAAGAGTATTTAAATTTAAATTGCTTATTTAAGGAGGGAGATTGGGAGTAACAGGTGATGAGTGAGTGTGATTACAGCCTGGCACATAGCATGACAAAGTTTACTGAACTTCAACTTGGACTACTGTATCCCTACTTTGCGGTTTTTCCACTTGTGGTGGACGTGGTCCCTAACACCCACGATAAACGAGGGACCACGGTATGTTAAAAACAATTTTCACACAAATTAGGAATACACGATATATACAGTACAGGGTAGAAACGATAGACATTTAGCCTACAACAGAGATCTGTCTTCTACCGGCTAACCGCAGTAATGCTGTGTCTGATGTAAAATCAGAGCTGTCAGATTTAATTGTTACTTTTTTAAGTTGAAAACTGTGCGTAAGTGGTGTTAAAGTCTTTTCTTCGAGAGCTAAGTAACAAAGCTACAAGTTAACTACGGCCGGCTTGCCGTACTGTTGCTGTATTCAGACGCATGTGCAAAACGCTGTGTTCCGTCAAGTTCTATGTCATATAAGCTTCGCCCTTTAAGGCCTTCGCTTTAGTGGGTTTATCCCGTTATGCAGAGCATAAGCACTGAAAAAAAAAATTAGTCCACGCCCACCTGCTGTGTGGGCCCTACCCGGTCCGTATAAATTACGTTAAGAGCGGGAAATCGGCTCCCATTTTTTCTTCAGCGAGCTAATATAGCACTGTCAGAAGAACAAAGAAGATAAGTTGTGTAAATGACCAACCTTGTGAAGGATGCTGGGCCCGGCAGTCGACCTCCGGTCGTCCGGTGAGTTCTCCTCCCCGAGGAGAAGATGACAGCAGTCTTATTCCAAGGTAAGCGTCGTGGAACATTTCCCAGTGACAGGTCACTACACGCTGGACAACGCCATCTTGTGTTTTTTCCTCTTATCGCCGACCCTCGGGGCGAACCGGATGGTTCCTCCGGGGCAAGGCGTGCTCAGCTGCAGCCCCCGCTGCTCATTCCCTCCCGGGTAGCGTAGTGTAGGTGGAGGGGGGCTGAGTGAATGCTCACCCCATCCCACCTCGTTTCGCATCGGCGATCACACCGCTCCCGGCCGACGGCGCCCTCAGGGGTTGCCCGGCGGAACCCGGGAGGAGGCTGACATGAAGGGACCCCTTTTTTCTACGTCCCTCGCCTTTTCCCGCCAGTTCGGATGATCGGCGGGAAGGTTGTTTTTCACTGGGCTCCACTGTGGCTCACCGTCTTGATCCATACGGCCTCACGTTCCAACAGGACGTTCCACGGGCGAGGCCGCAGACGGTTCTTTCCTGGTAGATTAGAGGAGTCGGTCCCCAGTCCGCTCCCATCACCAGAGTTGAGGGATTCACCGAGCGGGGCTATTCCTCGGTAACCCCTCCTGGAGCCAAGCCTCGCGGAAGCTTCCGGAGCGAAGCTGCCCAGGCCGGAGCAGCGTCCCGTCCCTCCGGAGGAACACGAACCAGACGGCGAACACGCTCTCGAATCGAGCCCACCAATGTGTTTTTCAGGCAGCCGCAGTTAACAACAACGCGCGCTGCTAGCACATAGCATGTCCAAGGGATTGAAGGCCGCAGACCTGCCTTGGAGACAAAGAACTCCCTCTGTCAGGCAGCTGACGCCAGCTCAACATGTGTGCCTCTCCCACGGTTTGCCTGTCGAGGACTGCAGCGCGGAGGACGACGACCCAACGACCCACCTGGCTTCGTTACTCCCCTCGCTGCCGGAGAATCTGCACAAGACCTGATGAAACATCGCGGACGCGCTGTTCAGAGCAGCTTCAAACCATGCTGGCGAAGTGAAACAGTCGGAGGAGGTGCCAGAGGCTGTGCACCACCTCATCAAGCCGCGCGGCCCACCCTGTCCCGCTGGAGGGACCGTCGCGAGCAAGCTTCGACTTTTCCACGGCCGCGGCTCTCGCTGAGTTCCACCACCAGCCCCGCCCGTCAGAATCCAGCCCTCTGCACTCCGGCAGCCTGCAGCTCAGCGTTTCCCCAGAGTTCGCCTGCAAGACAGCGCTCTGGGCAAACAATCGCAGAGCTCATGAGAGAGAAAGCTCTCAAAATGACGGTCTCCGGAGGGTGTGTGTAAAAGTGACACGAAAGTTGAAATAAATCATCATTAATGATCAAGTGTCTGTTTTTTAGCCAGTCTGTAAGCCTGGATGAGCTCACAGCGGCCGCACACATAAGAGCCGGTGTCCTTTATAAGGCTTTTTAAACTCACCGCCGCTCCAAGACATTATTAATCGCTTACAGGGCACGATGGTAAGTGAAAATAACTCGTTATAATCCCGGGCTGCACGTTTTTCACCCAAGTGATGTCAACTCGTACCCGTGGGATGAAACAGCCCCACACACGAGCCGGTGTCCTTAAATAAAGGTTTTTTAACTCACCGTCGCTCTAAGACATGACGAGTCGATCACAGAACAGCCTCCACACATGAGCCGGTGTCCTTAATTAAAGGTTTTTAAACTCACCGTCGCTCTAGACATGACGAGTCGATCACGGCACAACGGTAAGCGAAAATAACTCATTACCAACTAGAACTGCACGATCCTCACTCAAGCGGTGTCAACTCGCACTCGTGGGATGGAACAGCCTCCACATGAGCCGGTGTCCTTAAACAGGTTTTTAACTCACCGCCGCTCTGACATGACGAGTCGATCACTAAGATGGACAGCCTCCATCCAACGGCGCTGCGTTGATGCTGGCGCACACACACAGCTGCCGGCGCTAACCAGCTCACATCGGTATGAATGTGGTCCGCAGGCTGGTCCGGGTGGGGGTCCTTCTCTCTCAGCTTTCGGCAGCTCACCGCAGCTTAAACGTGAAGCAGCCGAAGAATCCGGTAATGAGTCCCACCTCCCTCTAGCGCGCGCCCCTCCAGCGAGAGCGGCGCGCGTCCCTCCAGAGAACAACGTGTGCTCCCGCGGGGCTAAGCAGCCTTCACTCCAACAGCACGGTGTAAATGAAGTCACGCCCTCCGCCTTTCAACGTTCGCACAGCGACGTCAAACGCGCAGCCCCACCGCGTCATTAGCTGTCACACGCTTCGCCTTCAGCTCAAGTCTCGCCCGGGGTCACACAGAAAACATTCCCGCGACGCATGACGGCGGTTGAGGGACGGACTGCTGACAGCCATACAAAACATGACGCATCATTAACGCACGTTCATCCACGAACGTTACGTAGAGTGGCAAAACATGCTCGCCGTTTTTCAGATGGATGGACAGGGTTTATGCAAATGGTACAAGTTACAGTTTGCAACCCGAACCCCTCCATTCAGAGGAGTTATATAAACGGTCCCGTCATCATCATCAGACTGATTCTCTTCCCTAAATGCAGAAATCCAAGTGTTTTCTGATAAAAGTAATCTACAGAGTTCCCCAAGGGAGAGAAAACACGAGGGTTTTTACTCACGGATCGGAGGGGTGAGACCGTTCTTGGATCTGTTGTTTAACATCCAGAGAACGCATACCGATCATCCTAAAACACAGAGACGAGAGTTTTTTGTTTTTACCTGGATGATCTGCGGATCCTGTCACTTCAGACAGGAGGCGCTGATGCAGGATCAGGTGTTGACATCACACCTGTTAATCTGGGCTTCGCCATAAGTGGAAGGAAGCTCGATTTTCCCGGCCCAGACATTTGTTTTTCTGGAGTGGAATTAAATTCAACCACCATGAAAACTCATTTATCACATGAGACGCCTCTAGAGGTGTTTTTGCACGTCTGCATGTGGATCCAGTAAAACAACGACGGATGATCATTGTCTTTTCCTCTGTGGAAGCAGACCTCCGACTCTGGGGAAACACCTTGTTTTTCTATCAGAGGGAGTCCCCCTCAGCAGACCCACGTCATGGGTCAGTCTTCACGGACACGTTGCTGTCAGGCTGGGGGGGGGACATACCTATCTCAAGCAGTAGGGGCGCTGTGGCCCCACTACACATCAGCCCACATCAATGTTTTGGAGTGTCGCACAGTACTGAATGTGATTCAACACCTTGCTCCTGTGCTACAGAATCAACACGTGTTGATTCACACAGACATCATGATGACTGCTGCATACATAACCATCAGGGTGTGCGTTCAGCCAGATGTTACACATTGTGCGAAAGCTACTGAGTTGGGTTCATCAAAACCTGCTTTTATTAGAGCGGTTTACATATCCGGTGTTCTGATGTGACGTCCAAGGGCGGCCCACGTTACGTGGACCGGATCCTCCATCCGGATCTGATGTTTTTCAGACGCAGCAGAAGTTGGCAAAGCAGCTGTGGACCTGTTTGCGATGCGAGAAGAACGCTCAATGTCAACTACGGTTTTCCCTGAGCCCGCGAGACGATCCATCGCTGGGGGGGGACGCATTTGCTCACAGTCGGTGGCCCAAAACGCTTTTTACGCGTTTCTTTCCCCCCCACCTCCTCTGTTTTTTTACGGTCCATGAACCGAGTTCAAGAGGAGGGATTGACAGCCCTCCTTGGTGGCTCCCGGCGTGTGAACGCACTATGGTTCCCAGGCCTGCAACGTCTGTTGTTGGGTCGCCGTGGAACTGTCATGGAGGAAGGATGCTCTCCTTCAGGCAGGAGGAGCGACCAAGAGTTACCCAGAAATAGGTCAACACCGGTGGGTCTGACCGCTGAGCGGTTCCACTTAGAGGATGGGTCTCCCTCAGGAGATAGTGTGCACAATTCAAGATTCACGTGCTGCATCTACCACAGTTCTGTACACATCAAGGGGACGGCTTTTCAGCGCTGGTGCACAGAGAAGGTTTAGAGACCACCTCATGCCTTTTAAGCGGCGTGTTGTTTTTCTACAACAGCTGATGGATAGGGAGTTGGCTTTCAGTACGCTTTAACGTACGATTGCAGCCATCTCTTCCTGCCACAAAGGGTTTGGAGACAGAACAGCTTTTATCACCCGCTGATGAAGCGGTTTCTAAAAGGTGTACAGAGATGTAGGCCTGTTTTTCACGCCCACTTGTTTTCCACAGTGGGTTTAACGCTGGTCCTGCGAGCCCTGATCAAAGCTTCAATTGAGCCTCTGGATCAGGTTTCATTTAAATTCTTGTCTCTTTTAACAGCCCTGTTGCTGGTTTTAACACCCGCTAAGAGGGTAAGTATTTATCTGCCCTCTCTGTTGCTTCGTCATGCCTTAGAATTAGGCTGACGGGCAGCTCAGCTGATTTAAGACCAACCCAGCTTTTATGCCTAAAACATCACGAGCTCTTTTAAATCAAGAGTGATATCGTTGGAGGGGTCTTTTCCCCCCCACAGATCAGAAGAGGAAGCATCTTTTCATCTTCTCTGCCCGGTGCGGGCGTTGACGTGTTACATAACGCACACAGCTGCAATGCGTTTCAAACTCAACAATGGTTTGTGCATTATAGAGATGCTTCTACAGGTCGCCGTTATCCATCCAGCGCTTGTCACACTGGCTGTGTGAGGCCTTTTCTGAAGCCTACAGAGCATCAGATTTAGAGCCTCCTGTCAACCTCTAAGCACACTCGACCAGGGGTATCGCATCTTCGACTGCTCTGCATAATGGTATGTCAATGCAGGACATCTGCACTGCGGCTGCATGGTCAACACCCTGCTCATTTATTCGCTTTTACCTACGTGATGTAACGGCTCGTTCCATGACACATTCTGTCCTTAGTGCTCTAACAGAATGAATATTATTGTTCTCATGGAACTCTGTTTAAGCTCACTTCTGTCTGCATGCATTACAGTGTGAGATGTTGTTATCAGTCACAAGTCGTGTCTGTGATTTTGGTTATATTGTCACTAATCAGTTCATGATTATTGTTACCAATCAGTTCAATTGATTTATAATCAATTTATGGACATTAATCTGTTTATACTGTTCAGCCATGAACCAGTTGGTTCATGCCCCCCC